>NW_005842053.1:1273654-1311398 GCF_000455745.1 Alligator sinensis
GGCCCTGCCGTTGACCCAGGCAGCCCCTGAGCTGCAGGCAGCACTGCCACTACATAAGGAAGGACTGGGGCCCCCTGTAACTCAGGGGCTGATTGGCTCACTGGCAGCTCACCCCCGAGCTATAGGCAGGGCACCGGCCCTGGCTCTGACTGACAAAAAAAAAGGATCGGGCCCCTTACTGTAACATGATGGAAAAATTGAAATAGTTTAGTCTTCAAGGTTTTATTTTATGCCCCAACACTTCAATGTAGGGGACAAAGAATAAAACCTTGGGGATTAAACTCCCATCCTATGTACAAGGACCCTCAGAGCTCTGGAGGGCTCAAAGGACATGTCTACATTATACAATGTGGAGCTTGCAGTTATCCAAGCCACTTTGAAATATGGTAACATGGGGTACCAAGAGCCATAGAGCTGCTCATTGCTTCATCTGGACTAAGTAGCTCAGCTGAAAAACAGGGTATGTTATCCATGGGGGAAACCATGTGAACACAATTTTACTGTTTGCTAGTACTTGGCCTAGCTTGTGAAGTACAATGTCGTGAACTGTATGATACCATACTATGCAGTATAGAAACTCCCCAAGAGATCAAGAGGAGAAAAAAATGGTAGCAAGACATAGTCATATATTTCCCAAATACATATAGATTAATGATGTTCAGTGCTCTGGCAAGCAATCCTTTATGCAAGCAATTGGGGTTCCTCTACTCTCAGCCAGTAGAGCAATGCTTGTTCTGTGCATTCCTTTCCACAAAGTCTTCCAGATCTGCTAAGTACATTGAGAAGACTTTCTCCTCAGCAGACTCTTCATTTTGGGAGATGCTAAGGTTGTCCATTGTGTAACTGAAAATCCAGATGATATTATGGAATATGTATATTTCAGAAGTTCCCAGAGGTTCCAAACAAGACTGGAGATTTATTGTACTGACCTCAGTGCCAGACTGTACAGAGACACGGACTCTGTCCAGAGGAGCTAATAAATTAATCTAGGTGACAAATGACTTACAAAGATGGTGAAATTAAGTATGTGCAACTTGTTGAATATTTACTACAAGAAATGTAAATAAAGTATCAGTTATTTCATTTTTCAATCCAACCTTCATTGACCAGCTGCTTTCTGATCAGCACTGTTAAATTGGTAATCAAAGACAGATTTGAAGACAGGGAGATTAGCATATTGGTTTTTACAAATTATCCAAACAATGAGTTCTACAGTAGATTAAATCCCTAAAGGCAAAAAGAAGCATTCAAATGACGTGACTCAGGTTAGGTGGCTTGCATTGAGCCGCCTAAACCTGAGTCAGGTTCTGCAGTGTGCAGAAGTTTGCATGGGCAGCTGGAGATAAATTGGGGGTTATCTGATGGGATTGAGGAGAGGCTGGTAGAATGGAGAGGAGCTGATAGGTCCACAGGGGGCTGCCCTGTCTGATTGAGATATGCTATATAGCCTATATTCTACTTGTATAACCTTTACTCTGTAAAAGGAACTTGAGAGGTAACCTGGGAATTATGCTTCTACTTTTTCTACAATGGTGATGAGCTGGATCAGAGACTTGCATTTGTTTCTGTCTCTGCCTTGTTTTTATCCTTTAGTCAACCTACAAATGCACTCTAATTTGTTTTTCTGCAAATGCAATCTGAAACTGTATGTATTATATATATTGTGTACTCATATGTATTATGTATTCCCACCTCTTCTTCACTGTTGGTATTTCTTTATCCTGGATTGTTTCAGGAAGATGGTGATTATGGTTCTGATTCATCAGAGTACTGGCTATCTACACTCACCCCGTACAACATTACACAGAGCTAGGCTGAGCTTGCATTAGCATAGTTCATCATAATACCGAAAGGTCACAAAGGGCCTCGTTTACACTGTAAAATAATGAAAGGCAGAGGGAGTTTAGTAGGGCGGAAGAGAAGAATATAATTTGTAAAGATTTGTCATCACTTGAGAAAAAAACCAAAATGAACTTAAAATGAAGATTTTTTGTTAAAAAAATATTATGAATCATTACCTGTGTTTTATGAAAGCTTCATAATCCACTAGTTATCGATAACATATATTTCAGATCATATTCATACTAGTGTTATCCTCTTCTGTCCTGATGAGGGGTACAGTTCAAGTTGGCAGGCTTTGTTCCATGTGATTTTCCTTGATTTTTAACTATTAATGATCAATGATCTCTAATTATTTTGCATTTTAGAGTGGCTAGATTTTATTCTTAGTACTGTACATATATGTAGAAATGTATCAACAGAAATATTTACACTGAAAATACATTCAGAAATTATTGTACTTGTTTGTTTGTAATGCAGGTTTTTGTTGTCTTGATATAAGACCCACCCCCCCCCCCCCCACCAAAAAGGTCTATTCTGTCACAAATCAAAAAGCAACTCAGAACACATTTATTTTAATTCGCAGGGTATAGAGATATCCTAAGAAATCTATTTTCAAGGTATATCAGCCCCAGCCCTACAACTATTGATGTGGGTGCAGGTATCCCAACAGTGGAGTTAACTCATAGGCAGGCCTCTAATTGTCAAGATTTTTAAACCTTTACTGTTATTTAATTTCTCTCTGACATTCAGCGTGGTCATCCTATGTTATCAGCCCTATGTTGATGTTAAAATCGGGTAATTCCTACTTAATCATTATCCCCTCAAATGTTCTTAAGTGAATGTGATTTCACTGCACTTATGGGCAAAATCAATTGAGATAATCTTGGATTAATCCCATTACCCTCTTTAGTTGCCCTGTTTATTGCCTCCTTTGTTGTCCAGTGTATGTAAACTGTTCAAAAGACAGGGGTATCACTGTTGCCCTTTAACATGGCATTCCCCCCTTTACAAAAATCTACCTATATTTATTATTCCACATATAGTCTCACAGCATAAAATAGAGAAATCTCAAGAATTTAAGCCTTGTTTTTGGCAGTTTCATATTCTCATTTAGGATCCTGCAAAAATACCTACATATACTTCTCCTTAATACTGACAGTTAATTTCTTGAAATCAATGGGAATACTCATAGAAATTAAGTTAGGTTCATATATAAGTGTCTGGAGGATTAGAACTTTATATAGAATTGAACTCAAAACCTTTAGCCACTGATGAAGTTAAAATATGTCTGGGTATTCAACTCAACACGAACAGCTAAACATAAGGTTGGGGACATGTATACTACCCTAAAATAGAGTGCATGTCTTCTTATAGTTCAAAAATAATTAACATAAACTATATGGGATCATAAAAAATACTTTTTGCAGACAGAATGCTTTGGTAAGCAAACTTGGGAACAGCATGGAGCTGCAGGTACTGTAATTTCAAGTTCAGTTATGATCTTATTTTTGATGTGTTGATAGGTAGGGGAATGGGCTCTCTTTTATTTATTTATTTACAAGGAAGTAGACCTGATTCACTTTCACTGAGTCTGTTGAGATGTCTACTCCAGAATTCAGCACCTTGCAATTTTTCCTGCATATTGTCTTTTGTTACATTTTTATCTAAAATGCAGGTAAGATAATGTGGTCTTAAAAGCATTGTTGGTTTTAGTGTTGTTGCTTCTAAATTCAATGAGATGTCGGGGATTTGATTAGTTTACACTAATTGCCTTTTTTTGTATTCAAAGTGCACATATTAAATGTTTTACAGTATGAGAGTTAGTTCGTTGTTTCCAGGAAAATAATTGACATTTATTTATTAAATAAAGACTCTGGAAGGAAAAAAAATGCATCGTGCATTTAAAAGCTGATCCAACTTTGAAATCACTATAGTTTCTTTTGTTGAGGTTTAACAAAAAATGGAGTTTGTGTTTTCTGAATATTTAACCAGCAGGAAAAGCTCCTAGTACCTATATTGAAGGCCATTTCATGTCCACAATGTAAATTCAAATTCTGTGTTTTGCATTTAGATTGTGGAAATGGTATTCTTTCTAATGTTCTCAATATACTTCTGCTTGCCTGACTTGTGTTTCTTACTGTAACATACATTTTGCCATAACAACATTTCAGCACTGAGAGTTAGTTTTTTCTGAACTTGTTCCTTAAGAAAATATCATATACAATTCTGAGAGGAGTTTTTGTCATAGATTGGAGTGCAGTCCAGAAATGATGCTGAGATTCTCTTTTACAAGCTTTTTATAAACCTGATATGAAATTGATATCAGTAGGAGGATGTGTACCTTATTGATTAACTTGGATCTAAAATGGTTCTTCATTTAACATTGTTGCTAGTGGCACCTCTGCATGTAGAAAAGAAAATGCAGGATTGGGTCCTCACGTGAGCACAATAAAGTTTGCTAGCAATTCCTTAAAAGGAAAACATATATATATGTAGATAAGGGCAGGGTAGATAAAGATATATAAATAAATAACATTGTTAGCTGTATTCTTTTGTATTAACTGTACCAAAAAATAGTTTATCTGATTTTGCCTCAGATTTTCTTTTCACTTATTTAAATTTTTTCTTTAAACTTTCATTTGTTCAAATAATGCTTCCTCATGTAAGCAAATTCCTCCACAAGCTTAATAACTACTCATGTTAGTAAGGATCAACAGAATCAAGTACTGTCTTTTGAAATACTGTTTTAAATATAATTAAGCATTTCACATTTGTTTTCTGTATGGAGAACTGTATATCAGGGCACTTAAAAACAAACAAAAATTATCATCAATTACATTAACAACAAATTAATGTGTTGCATTTGTGAGAGTGTGATCCTCATCAATTTCTGGGTTTTCCTCTAGTTAGGTCAGAGTAAAATATCTTCTCCGTATCTTCTCCTATTTTTTTAACTCTTCATAGGCCAACATTTAAACAGTTTTTAAGTAACTAGTATCATGGAAGATACTTAGGGAACTCAGATTATTTTGCTTGTGAAAAATAAAGTGCTTCAGGTTTGTAATTTTCATAATATATTCCAGAAAATACCTGGTTTTTGCCTTGCTAAATCTCCTCCCTCCACCATACACACATACATATGCACTTCCAAAGGAAAACACAATTGCACAACATCGTTTCTTCCATTTTTACTCCATAGCCATGATTCGTCAGTTTATTTTCCTCTTCTCTTCCAGTACCCTTATAGCAGTTTCCAGCCTGTGGGAGATAACTTCCTCCCCATTACTAACCAGCAGGGGGGCCCATGTTTCCTTGTTTTGGAGCTGCAGGACATTTGTTCTACCCTGTTTACAACCAGCGGGTGCTGTTTTCTCTACCTTATTGCTTGCCTTTTTCATCAGCACACAGGGGGCTACAAAATCGGAAATGATCTTAATTAAATGTTTTCTATACAGAAACAACCAGGCCCTTTTTGTGTGAAATGCAAGCAGCAGACCTTATCACAAAAGACAAAGACAAATATTTATCAAGGAACAAAAGATGTCCAGGGTTTACAACTGGTTAGATTTTTCTCTCTCTCCTGGTGAAGATGTTTAACAATGTAAGATGTTTATCAGGACTTCTTGTTGAAATTCTTTGTTTCCCTATAAGGTCTACAAATGAAACTGTTTTTCTTCCTATGAAACACAGTGAAATCCACGAGTTAACTTATATAGAATGCTAACACCTGCCTGTCTGTGTGTTGATTTTGTTTTTGTAGAAGGTCTTTTCTATTTCACATTAAAATAGTCCTTGGTTGTTTTCTTTTTTCTTTTTCTGATGTTACGAAAGACACGATTCTGTTGGCTGTGCTGCTTTTATGTTACTTCTGATTCAGCTGCTTGACTCTGTTAAAGGAATGCCACAAATAAATGTATTCCTTTGTTATAGAATGGTATGTGCTATCAAGTGAATCAGTTATTAGATTTTACTAATATTTTGCTTGGAAACTGCATTCTAAATGCAATGTTTTATGCTACAAATCTAATAAATCTGCTGGTTTATGCTGTAGCAGAAGAGAGAGAACAGTAGGATTTATATAACCTATATAATGCTTTTGTTTGACTGTTCCTGTTTTTACATGCAGAAATATCATTTTTCATATGTACTATAACAAAGGTTACTCAGGTATATTAACATACATGCCTTTTTATGGTTAATATTAAATTGTGTTAGTTGGCATTTGTAAATTACAAATCTTTATTTTGGGGGGATCCCGTTCCTGAGAAGTAGGCCATCAGTTACTCAAAAACTATTTGAAAAAACAAAATACAAGCTTGTACATACTGAAAAAAGCTAATTTGACAGTGCTTCATTTTATGGAGTGTAAAGTTGTTATAGATTTTGTTAAGCTGGAAGATTTTTAGTTTAGTGGAATATATGTGTGTGTGCATTATATACACATGCATAATATAGCTTTCTGTCATTAAACAGCATATTATATAGCAGTACATTCCAGTATTTGAGTTTGTTGAACATGTGAGTTGAGGCATGCTGTAAAATATTTTTCCATGGAAAGTTACTGTAAAGCTTTAAAAGTCAGCTCTTAGTACAATTGTAGCAAAATAAACATGCTGTAATATAACCACAATGTTATGGCATGTTTTCTGTTTTAATATATTTTGCAAATATTCAGGGGCCTGATTCTGAAAATTGTTACTCACACAAGTTATCCTGCTCATTAAAGTTAGTTAAAACATGGTATGGGAGTGAGAAAATATAGATCAGGACCTGTGTATTTAATTTCCACTGCTGCATTTTAAGATAGCAATGCCATAGCAAGCTTGAAGTTCATATGGATGAGGATTTTTTTTCTTTTTTTTGAATTCACAAATCAATGCTTTTCTTTGAATTTCTCAATTTCTATAAACCATTTTGTATTATCTCCATTTGAATAATTTTAAAATGTGCAAAAATTATTTTTTATATTTTTGCATTATTTAAGGCAAAGCATCCTTGTAAAAGTAATCAGGTTAATAATAGAGAAGATTTTTTTGTCAAATTTAAATTAATGTGATACCTTTTAGCAGCAACTATTATGTAATTTTCCTTCTGGGAGATCTGTTTCTTTAATGGATATAATGTTTCCATTATATTTTTATTTGGATGTGTTGCATTCAGTATATTCTGACATTTTTCCAGAAATGCATAATGTCTTTCCTTTAAAATAAATTGTGCAGAAACTGCAAATCAAAGGAGTTTGTGATGCTTCTTTTCATATATAAAATAATTATAATATTGACTCTTATTTATGTCTCTCTTTCTTTAGTCATTTTCTTTTTATTCTGATGTAGATAAAAATGATTACCTGATACCATATGCAAACTTTTATTCTATGTTATGTCAACACTTTGTGTATTTCCTGTAATATTATCTTAGACTGTATTATTAAAAGCTAATAAGCTATTTTTAAATAGATTGTACATAATGCCGTGCTAGTTAAACTGTGTGTCCTTTTCACTTCTAATTGAATAAAATGCTTATCCATGCTATCTTGGTTTGAACCATAATCTTCTACAGAGACCCTGTGACAGGAAACAGCAATGCAACAGTCACTCCAGTAGAGAGAGATTTATTCTTCAGAGGGTTAGAGCATGTTTTATTAAAATTCTTGTGAATACTTTTGGATTGTTGTTGCCTCCTGAGATAAGTTTTCATTTTTTAAAGTATGAATATAGTTAACTGGTTAGAAAGTATGTACTACAGTTTTATTTTCCAAAAAACATTTGTTCTATTTGAAGTTTCTCTATTTCATGTCTTAACAAATTATGTTGAATTAAAACTACTACAAAAAGGTAGAAGGAAATTGTTAAATATTAGAGCCAAGTTGATAAGAAAAGCTCATTTTTTAGATAACTTACTTCCAAACATAGGCGGTATGCTTTCTTGTTTGCTTTATCTTGTACGTATAAAGCAGTCCATAATATAATAGATGATGTGGCCAAGAACTGAGAACTAAGGAGAAATATGCTTCTGTTGAACTGAACTCGCACCAACTTTGGCAAGTAAATTCAGTTGACTGTTAATGCACTGTTGCTTGCAGTGGTAGGGCTGACTATTTGATAGGCTGACAAAGAGGCCCTAGCATGTTAGTACAGTATTATAATAGCACATTTTAAAGATAAATGTAATGCGAGAGAGAAAGTATTTAAAATTCCAGTGGTTTTTGTACCTCTATAGGATTGTAAATATGTAAAAATATTGTTTCAGAATATTTAAAGTGGGAGCCTTTATAGCTTTTTAAAAAATTTGTAAAATCCAACTATGGCATGATTTTATAGACTCTTTTCACACTGAACTCATGATTATTTAAGTTACTGGGGCCCATATCCAGACAGCTACCTAATGCTGATTTAAATGCTTAATAGCTACTGAAAACCATAGGAATTTGACACCTAAATATCTTCGTGGATTTGGCCAGATGTTGCCCATAAGGGGTGATTAATCCCTAACTATGTTCTTATTTGAAATACACATTAAACATTTCCTTTACATTGTAACTACTTTACCTCAGACCTAAGCAGGATTGCTCTTTTGCTTGTCTTTTAAGAGCTAGAAAATTCTTAAGTCTCCTATAATATATCCCAGTTCACTATTCAGCCTTCTTGTTGAGAGAAGGGGTTAGAGATGGACCAGGACAGCCTCCAATCAGATTTTAACGACCTCTGACAAACACTGAGGAGCATATGCATATCATAAAACCATTTTTTAAAAAATAATGTCCCTAACATTTTCTGAAACTCACTTTTGTTTTGCAGTTTTGTAAAACATTTTGCATACTTTCTGATAAAATGAATGTCAACAAGCGCTAACGGAAGTAAGACTCAGTGGTGTCTTCTGTTGTAAGAAAAGGACTCTGTAAAAATATTTTTCTATTTGTCACCTTAAAAGTCACTAAACCAACAATGTATATGTTGTAATTATTTAATGCCATAAATACTGTCCTCCTTTTAGTACCTGGATATTTGTAGTTGACAAACCTCCTTATATTTAAGTCCATTTTTTAAACTTTTGTTGAGTTTTCATGTCAAATTAAACATAACTTCTTAAATGCAAAAGATAACTTTATTAATGTCTTCTATGATTTCTGTCTTTTAACTTTACATCTATTGGACATTTTCATGAGAGTGTAATTAGGATGAAATAAAAAATGTTCTTGAGGAAGGTACTAGAGATTGTTCTAAAACTTTTGCAATATATGAGAGAGTTCTCTTTTCCATAGTTTTTTTTAAGTCTTTCCAGAGAAGTTTATAGCAAAGTTACCCTTTTCTATTAAAGTATATAGCTTGGTTGAAAAAGTCTGTGTTTTTGTAATTCTCTGGGGTTTTGCTTAAAGGCATGAATTGTACAACAGACTATTTTTTTTTCTAGATAACCAAATAGCTCCTGAAATAAGAATTGTATAGTTAGTTAGCTACCTATTTTTTGCTGTTAGTTTTCTAATGATTAAACAGAAGATGTTTTATGCTTAGATAAGGAAACAAACTTGCCTTTTCAACCATTTTCTGAAGACTCATAAAGAATACAAAGAACTGAATGATTTTTTGAATCTAAAATTAAAATTGTGGACAAAGATTTTTTTCAAGTGTGTTCAAATGCTGTTATTCCTTGTTTATTTGAATACACTGTAACAATCCTGTAATTAAGTAATAGTTTATTTTTGTAGGACCAAATCTAAGTATAATTATAAAATAAAGAGTAGAGGGGATAAATTGTTTCATATGTTTTAAAATACTGAATGTTTTCTTTAAATTTATGCAATCCTTATGTAAGTGTTAGAAATGGTAGGATGTAATTAATAGAATATTAAGTGTGTTAAGATAAGGTTTATAAAATGGGTTCACAAGCAGTAGAATGCAAAACAGGAAACTTCATATTGCTTTGTTTTAATATTCAGGGCCAGATCATAACTTCTAAAAGGATAACAGAGTGTAAAGTCATTAGTTTTGGGAGTTAATATCTGCTATCTAGAACAACATCTGGGGGAATACAGTTTTGTGTCGAGTGTTAAATTTTGCATATGAAAAAGTTATTTGTCTTTTTTAATATTTGCAGTATTTTATCATGTGTGCTGTACAAAATTATTAGACTTATTCATCCTGCTCTTGTAAACAGGTATAGTCAATAGTTAGATACTCGTGTTATATAAACATGTATGTTTACATAAGAACATAAAATAGATTATTTACTTGCCATTTAATTAATCATGTATCATGCCCTGATAAAATATGAGACACTAGATAGGATGTTTAGTTAATACAGCTACATTAAACATCTGACTGCTGTTTTTTTTAAAAACAATAGTGCCCCAGATAAAGTAAATGCAAACATTTTTAGCAGCCAAGATTAATAATTAAAAAATAAAGCTTCATGTCAACTGATGCAATTTTGATGTTGTTTCTTGTGCTTTTCATGATTGCCTCCAAAAATAATATGTAAAACCAGCTGGTTAAATTCAAAACTGAATTAAGGATATTGACAGTTAATATAACCTTTTGAAGGATGTTACCAACTATTATACATTTATTTCCTCCTTACATTTCCTACTGTGGCATTATTCTTCTTGGATACCAGGAGGAGTAGTGTCTACCTTGAAAGACTGATGTTTGGTGCTGGTCTACCATATTTTACTTTTTAATGTAATTGTATTTGTGTGCATGTCTAAGGAGAGTGCTGTTAGATAACCAGGTCAGTAGTATTTTGATCTCCAAAATATTTTGACTTTTCACTTATTACATGAAAATAAGTGCCCTTTTCATGTTTATATACTATATTAAGGGGACAGAGGAATACCCATACTATGATGCCATTGCTAAGGTTGGCTAACAAAGACTTTGTTTTAGTCTTTGTCAGACTAAAACAAAGATGGAACAGATCATAGACTTAGTTTTTTTAAAGTCACAGTTGTGATTCTTTTAGTAGTGTATACAGCTATCAAAACACAAAGAATATATGCATGGGCATAAGTATCTATGCATATGCAGATTTATACACAACAAAAAACATTATTTTACAAATTATTTAGTTTTGAAGTACTGAAAAAAGAGGGGAAGTTGTCATTCTGTTTGGTATGGGCAGTGCAAAGAGCTGATTTTTCCTTAGAAAGAAGTGAATACAACACAATATAGTAAGTTATTGGGTGTTCATGCTCATTACAGGGCCCAGTAGGGTAATAGAGACCGTAACATTTTAGGGAAAACTTATTCAGAGTTTGCTCCCTGAAACTGGGCTGTGGCAGCTCCACAGTCATGTTTATGGAACAGAAACAATATGTTCATCAAGGCAGGGGCTCTGATTCTTATGGGAGTGTGTAGGAACTATCGCAGTACAATTGAAGATCGTACTGTAAGTCTGGGACAGAAATTACACATAAACCGCTATAATTTATCTGAAACTATTTGAAATCTGTAACATAACAACAGAGCTAGGTACAGACAGTCATAAAGCTTGAGGCTCAATCAATTCAGTCTTTTTAGGTTAGTCTAAACTGCACAGATTAAACTGAAACAAAGTGAACAGACATTTACCTTTGATTCAGGAAATGCAGCCACATGCCTGTAGCGGCTCAGGCCAGAAGCCAGGGGGCATTAGAGCATGGCTGTCTGCCTGGGTGTTCACTTCCTCTTCCTGCTGCCCCTGAGTTCTCTGGGATTTGCAGTCCAGAATGACAGTAGCAGGACTCTGCAGGGTTGTTCATCACTTCGTCTTCCTGTTTCCAGGTGCCTCTGGGATTTGTAGTCCACAGATGCAGTCAGCAGTAAGTTTGAGTGGGAGAAAGGGGTGCTTAACCCCCTTCCCTGGCCCCTGACCACAAATGAGGTTTGTCTTGAGGGGGCAGTCTCTCCCCCTCCACACCCCCAGCATAGGCTGGGCTGCATCTCCAGCCAGGCTTACCCTCCCCACTCTTGTCAGCCAGCCCTCACTGTCCCAGCTAGGGAGCAGATAGGTGGAGCCAGCCCTGTTCTCTGGAGCACACAACACAACACAGCCCAGCACAGCCCAGGGCTAGAAAGCATGCTGGGATGCTGGGGGACTGTGATTTAACGTTAACCAGGAAGGGGTCTGGGGCAGAAGTTTCATAAACTGGGTTGACCCAATTCAGGTAAGTCTGATACGACATTCAACCAGGTTTATCTTAAACCAATTTCAGCCATTTTGAACTGGTTTATATGCACCGAAATTCTGTTCTGTTACAGGTTTAAACCACTTTCTGATCACTTAAACCAGTTTATGTGTAACTTCTGTCTCTAGCCCAGAAGTTTAGTGCACATAAACCACTTTCAAAATGGCTGGAACTGGTTTAAGATAAACCTAGATGGATGTAGTGTCAGACTTCACTGATTTAGGTTAAAATGGTTTATTGAACTTCTGTCCCAGATCCCCTCCAAATTCAAGTTAACTCATAGTCCCCCAGAATCCTAGGATGCTTTGCACCTCCCTGCAGGCCCCCTGCCCACAAGGTGAGCAGCCTAGCCTTGGTCCAATCCATCTCCTCCAGCCAAGTAGTGAAGCGTACTCTAGCACCCCGCTGGCTTCTGGCCTGGGCCGCTGCAGGCACATGGTTGCATTTCTGGAATCAAAAGTGAAAGTCTATTCACTTTCTTATAAATTTAATGTGCATGGCTTAGACTAAACTGCAAAGATTGAATTGATTCAGCCTCCAGCTTTTTGACTGTCTGCACTTAGCCCAGAGGACTTAGTGCTGACTATCACTGTAGAACAGTTTTGGCATTATGTTCAAATTAACAGCATTTGTTTTGTTTTAGAAATACTTAATCATAATGTTTGCATGGCATTGATTTTTGCAAAGTGAGTCATGATTCTCTACAAATACTATAACATGTTTGAGTTGTTTTAGGAACTCAGAACCTTCATGCTAGGATTCTTCTGTAACATACCACTCTTAACTTTTTCACTTGCATGACCCTATCACTGTTCACTGTTTCACTTGTATGACCCTATCACTGCATCACTGTTTTCTATATGAATCAGCAGTTGTTCATCTTTGCTGGTATTTTGGTTGACTTCAGTTATACGCTTGTCAGAACTGAGAGGTATTTTTGAAGCATGTGACTTTTTAGACCATTAAAATATGAATATTGTATTTTCTTATACATACCACATCCCCAAATACAATACACATCAAGCTTTGAAAGGCAAAATGAAGAAAAAAAGTTTTTTTTCCCAGAGTTATGGCTGCATAGAGCAGAGACAGAAAGCAGACTGATCTTCAGCTAACTCACGCTCTTTTCCTGCATAGCTAAATCTGAATCTCTAACTGCTGCTGAAGACTGGTTTCCATGGGTGAATCTAGGATTTTGAAAACAGATGAAGAGTTTGTGCTAAAGAGAGCAAAACAGCCTGAGCTAAAGAGCTAAAGAAGCAGTGTAAGAAAGAGACCAGGAACAGCTAGCAGAAACAGCAAAATCTCCCTAATGAAGGTTAGCTTGACTAGTGGACCATTAAAATCATTAAAAAGGAACAAGAGAACCAGTAACATCTGTGGAGTGAAGAAGAATGAGCCATTTAGTCAGCTAACTTCCTTCGTTGCCTGAACAGGAATATGTCAGCTGCTTCATTGTTGAGCAGAAATAAGTCAGGGTGCTTCCAATTCCAGGCAAACAATCAGCTTTCCCATTTAATACATACACCCCAGTTTTGGGGGGCTTACTTTTTGGGAGTAGGTGGATGTGGTATGTTACAATACAGTACATGCTTTTTCCTTGAGAGAGCCAGGTACAGTTCTGTAGGTTTATGTGCATACTTGTCATGTCTCTAATCTGCATTGGCTTTCCCACTTTTCCCTTCTCCTGTTCTTAACTGTGCCAGCTAGTGAAGAAAACCCCAGGGAGCAAGAGATTTCCTTTCTGGGGTTTCTGAGTAGACAACTAAGGTTTCTTCCCTTTTCTTCTCATTGTGCCTTTTGGCATGGCACAGGAAGGAAGAAAAGTAGAGCAATACCATTGCTTCCAGATCCTGATCATCAGCATCATTGGTGATGCATAGGGAGTGCACGTGGGTGCACCCCCTGAGATTGGCTGGACACCCACTGGAAATGCCAACCGGAAGTACACTTCCTGTTTTGCCGATCAGCTGCTGGGGGACCCCCCCCCAGTTGGCATTTGGCTGCTGGGGGACCCCCCTGGTTGGTGATCTGATGCCCCCCAAGACTCAGGAGGTACCAGTCGCCCATGATTGGCATATCACATTTCCACAAGAAAAAGCCATTTTGTGAGGGAGAAAGTACCAGATCAATTAGAAATTAAGACAGAGTGATCAGGTCAGCTGTAAAGGGGGATGCATAAATGAAGAGAAAGATAAGAGAAGATACTGTGATTGACAGGAAATAAGCACAAAATGGAATGAGGATCTTATAGGAAAGGAACTGGATTGCAGGTGGGAGTCCTAATTTTAACTTGTACTGCTCATGGTTTCCCTTTGGAAAGTCTTGTTAATTCCTTGGGCCTTAGTTTGCCCGTGTGTTTAAAAAAAAAAAAAAAAAAAAAAGAATAGCCTTTATCTGATGTGTATATGAATGAAGGTTTGTGTCTTTGCATAGAGATGCTGGCAATCTTTTGTTGGACTCATGAGTTAAACAATGGAGAAAAATGCTCAGTTTAGATGCTTACATTTGCAAAAGTGTGCTTGAGGAGGTGCACAGAGCTTTTCAGGAATTGTCATACATCAAAATCCACTAATGTACATGAGCATGTACACACAGGCACAAGCATGCCAAAAGACAGTCTGGTATCAGAACACTGCCTTAACATTTCTGTAGTTAATAATACAAATAATTTCTTTGGTTAATGAGGATTTGTGTACTGAAGCACTGAATACTAATTTTACAAACTGGCAAAATTCATTTTGATGTCCGTTTGAGGGAGCTACTGCTACATAGAGCTACTACTACGGAGTCCTCAGTCATTTTGTGTTATTGCTTTTGTTGTTTCATCTTCATTTACTTGTATGGTGTTACAGACATTGTAGTGCTTAATTTAAGGTCATTAGTATATGTAGTCACTTATGCCAGTGTTCAGTTTGGTCTAATGGATTCATTTGAGAATTAAAGATTTGGGTTGGGGAGGAGTGGGTTCTCACAGTTAAAGTTAGACTTCAGTTACTTCATGTGTCATCAGATCTTGTCTTGTTTTCTGGAGCTGGCTGGAAGCCCAGAATTCCATTTCATCCACCATTTTAAGGTTTTAAATTGTGTTTTGTTCCACATTAGAATGAAAATGAGACCTTCCTTGTGGGGGAAAATGAAAGGGATGGAGGGGGTCACCCCAAAAGAGCCAAGAATTTCCCTTCTTCTCTTACAGATTTAAAGGAAAGATTTATATCTGGATTTTTTACATGCCAAGTGAGCTCACTAATCACCAGACTATTGGCTTTATGAGTGCACCTCTTTCTTTCTTGTTCTGCCTAGAAAATCCACCCTGGATCTGAGAAACTGTCCTGATTAAATGAAGTGTTTTGTCACAAGAAGTCTTTATTTTTACCAGCGGCACTATATTCCTGTTGATTCTTTCAAATATATATTTTTTTCTTATTGTAACCAAGGAATTTTACATATCAAAATATAGTTTAGATAAGCAGATATCACTTACATTTAGAGAATTATTTTTAAAAACCTCTGGAATGCCACTGTTTAGACTTTCTATGTTGCTTATGGTAAAATACCCTCCTTATTTATGACTGCTGAATCTTTTAAAATATTAACCTGTCTGTACCTCAGTTTTCCATGTAAAATTGGGGCTAATTATCTTGCTGTCATTTTTATTTTGATTTGATTAATTATGTCACACTGATTATTTTTATGTTGTTCTGCAGTCTTTGTTTTGGTGCTGAACAGGAATAGAGTTTAACCTTCATAGTACGAGGGGATTCAAAACGGTTGTTCCTCAGCAACAATTTGTAAAGTCTTATCATGATGAGTACAACTGAACTTCAAGGCTAGACTGAATGTGGTGATCTATTTGCTAATTTGCATCTATAGACATGCTCCGGGGGTGAGGGGGAGGGCATTTGAGTTCGAGTGGCTCCTGAGAGCTGCTGTAATTAAAACACCTGCAGCATCTCATGTATTGAGCATCCTGTGCTTCAAAATGGTGGCAGGGGTGCTTTAACTAAAGCTCATTCAATGAGCTTTAGTTAAAGCACCCCCACCACCATTTTGAAACACTGGGATGCTGAATGCACGTGATGGAGCGTTCTAAAGAGATTAATGGAGTCTGCTGGAATGAATTCGAATTAGAACATGCTGGAGCAGGTGTCCCACACGTGTACGGGCACCTGTGTCTATTAACCAAGTTTGAAGGGTTTTATCAGCCATTTACTAGCTGATAGTAGTTACTGGTACATAACAGGTGTTTAACATTTTAATTTCTTTGACTTCCATGATATATAGGTAGTAGTAGTGGCTAAGAAAATTGAGGGGTCAGCTCTTTGTATTTATAAATAAAACGTAGGCATCTTGTTCCTTTTGGCTGCTTTGAACATAGCAATCTACGTAGGCTGTAGATATAAAGCCAGTTCACTACTTTAGAAGTCACAGAATGATGCATTCAAAACCTGTATTCATTCAAAGTTGGGGTACCCGTGCATGCAGTCTTATTGCAGAGCTGGTGGCTGCAATATCTTCAGTGAACCTACAGGAAGCAAGCGGATTTCTTAAGGGAGTTTTTGAGAGTGAGCTAAAATCAGGTTTCATTTTTGCTTTGCAGTTCACCTTTAAGGTCTGTATTACTCTGTCACATATGCACAGGATATCTTCAAAGTTTTCATAAACTTTTCGAATTTGTGTGTATAGTGTGAATTAATTACAAAGAGGAATGCTGGTCTCTCTTGGAAAGTGCTTGAATTATGGAAGCAGCCTCATTTACACAAACACATTTTAGGTTTTATATCTACATGCATGATCTTCAAATACTCTTTGAAGGCCCCAGGGCCATGAATAACTGATTAGTAAAAGTTAATAATTATTTTTCCACAAGTCTGCTAAAGTAGTTTAAAATTACTATCATATAAATCTCTGTTCATTAGAAGTTAATTAGAGCTGTAGTGAGATGTCTGCCAAAGAATCAAGCTTTGGCAAGCGTACCCTTTTAGGCATACATGAAGAAGCTTGTGTTCTCACTGCCGTTTATCTGTTTGGTGTGTGGATGAAAAGCAAGGCTGAGAGCTTGCCAGTATTTGTGTATGCATAATTCAAGATTCAGTCATTTCATCAGTGGTAGCACTTTCAAGGAGAAAAGACTATTTCACCTTTTAAAATGCCTATTTTCCCTTTAAATAGATTTCCATTATATTTAAGTTGTCTCTAAGCTTCTAGGATCAAGAGCTTTAAAATAATCATAAGAAGACAATACTGTATTTTCTCACATACAACATGCCCCCAAATAAAACATTCACCTTGATTATACAAGGCAGGATGCAGAAAAAAAGATTTTTTGCATTCATGGTTGACTTGATGACATGGAATAAGTCCTGCTAGAAACCTAGAGTACCCAGGCAGTTTGGCAACCTGACCCTTCTCCTGTAGCAGACTATCTCCTGTGATACCACACTACCTGGGCGCTTTATGTTCCAAGGAGGGATTACTTTACAGTATACAAGTTTAGACCCCAGACCCTTGCAAAAGGAAGAAGCAAGACTGTTATTTTAAGTATTGTTACTCTTACTGTAAGTTTTTTTATATAAATGCCAGTAAAAAAATGTTGTTTGTACATCACAAGCCTCATCGAGACACTACTAGCATCCCCCTTGCTGCTTTGGGCATAAGCTGCAATGCTCAGCCAAGAAATAAGGCTGTAAGAGGGCTTACACAAGACTCCATCCCTTGGCAGCTGCAACAATGTCTCCAGAAGTGCTTCTTTCACTGCAAAGACATCAGGTTCCCTATTTAAAACATGCAGCCCAATTTGGGGGGAAAAGGTGTTTGTGATATGTGATAAAATGCAGTAATTTATTCCACCTTATTTTTCACAGTTCTGCAACTCATAACTCATTTTTAAGCAACTTGAGTGAATGAACATTCGCTGGAAAAAATTCTTATGTATAAGCTATTCTGAAGTATCTTTGCCTCTTTATTTCCTGGCAATTTACTGTAATGCTATTTGAAATTTTTGTTGTAAAACCTACTCCAACTTCTGACTTAACCTTACCTTTAGTCCCTGCCCATAACCTTTTTTTACTACAAGTGGAGTGAATCCCATGGAAAAATGGCAAACTGGGCCTAAAAAACAATGATTCATCTAGAGGTCGGTCCAGGAGGATGGTAGGAAAAGGATAAGATTGTTTAATTATTTTGTATAATTCCTGATACAAGAAAATGTGCATAAAATCTCTCTCATTTAAAGCCTTTCTAATTATTTACTACCAACAGTATCATGCTTTAAGGTATTACTTTACATTGCACAGTAATCAAAAATTAAAATCCATAAACTGTCCTTAGATCAGGGCTCAGATTCAGAACTCTCTCTCTTCCCTTCTATCCCCTTGGTGGGTGCTCTGGCCACTGAGTTGTAAAGTCATTCTTGGTTGTGTGTTGTATTTGTCGCTCAATCTTGAGTTCTAACATTGCTTCTACCCTGCAGCTGGGCAG
This sequence comes from Alligator sinensis, assembly GCF_000455745.1. NCBI lineage: Eukaryota > Metazoa > Chordata > Crocodylia > Alligatoridae > Alligator > Alligator sinensis. Next base: position 1,292,139 of record NW_005842053.1, read on the forward strand.
TTAGGGTAGTCTCCTGGAAACAGCAGGTGTGGGTTTCAATCCTCAAAGGTAGAAGGGATTATTGGTTAGCTTTTTTGTGAACATTCTATGTGATGAGGCCACATCTGGAGTACTGTGTTCAGTTCTGGGCCCCCCCCACTACAGAAAGCATGTGGACAAATTAGAGAGAGTCCAGCGGAGGGTGTCAAAAATGGTGAGGAGGCTGGGGGACATGACCTATGAGGAAATACTGGTGGAACTGGGCTTATTTAGTCTCAAGAAGAGGAGACTGAGAGGAAACCTAATAGTAGCCTTCAACTACCTGAAGGGTGATTCAAAAGAGGATGGAGTTAGACTGTTCTCAGTGGTGGCAGATGACAGAACAAGGAGCAATGGTCTCCAGCTGCAGCAAGGCAAGCTTAGGTTAGATATTAGGAATAATTTTCTCACTAAGATGGTAGTAAAACACTGGAACAGGTTACCCAGAGAGGTGATGAAATCTGTATCCTTGGCAGTTTTCAAAACCCAGCTAGACAAAGCTTTGGCTGCGATGATCTAGTTGGAGAAGGTTCTGCTTTGAGCAGGGGTTGGACTAGATGACCTCCTGAGGTCTCTTCCAACCATAACTTTCTATGATTCTAAGTTATAGGGTATTCTGGTGATGAGCTTCACAGTTCCTAATGAGGTATTTTGTTGAGGCCTACCAATTTTGTCAGCCATTGAAAAGCCAGGAGTTGGCAGTTCCTCATGTGACTGGTGATTACCTGATGCTATCGTTGATTTTTGAAAATGTGTTTTTCTTTTGCTAACTAGATAATAGTTGTATAGAATATGCTGGGTGTTTACTAAATACAGGATGAGGAATATTGCTAATGCTGCATTAATAGTATCCAGTTACTAGACAAAATTATGATGTTTTAATTCCTGCACTGCTATTCTTTTTGCTGTTATGTCACAGGAAAGCACCTTCAGCTGAGAAGAAAGTTATGGTTTTTGCAAATGATGAGTACTGAGAACTTTGTCTGAGATACCAATTAGGTCACAGCCAGCTACTTTGAAATCTGCTTAAGTAACCTGTCTAATGTATCTAAGGAATAGTACATTAGAATTAATCCATGCAAATGCCTCAAAGTTCAGTAAAAGTATAGTAACTCTGATAATTCTCTATGAAATGCTCTGGTTTGAAGCTGGTGAGGAAGCCTTGTACACTATGTCCCCTAGCAGACAGTTAAAGGTGTGATGAGATCTGATGTTTAATCCCCCACAATTGCACTTTTTCCCCCTGAAATGCCACCTGTGCATTGCAGATTGAGCATCATATCCCATTATGCCATATTGGCGGTACAGGGGCAGCCCAGGAACCTGATTCTTGGCTCCCCTCACACCTACAAGCAGCAAGCTCCTGTGGCTGGGACCCCAAATCTGCTGATAGGGCACCTAGCTGTTGGGGTGCACCAGGCACCCCCATAGCTGGAAGCCATCAGCTGATTCAAGCTCCCAGCCATGGGGGCCTAAGGCTGGGTGTGGTAATTAGCTGATTGGCACACTCAGCCTTGGGAGTTCCCATGTGCTGTGGAGGCTGCGAACCCCAATCAACGTGGCCACACATTCAATTAACATCATGATAGGAAGTGGCAACAAAATTATTAAACATATTTTGTAAATAACTTTGTGGATTATTCCTTGTTTATTGTGTCATTTATTGCAGTAATATGTGGCTGAGTAACTACCTAAGATGAGATGTGATATAAATGGTTAATCACATCTTAAGTGTAGCATGTGCCAGTAGCCTATGATTATTTATATCTAGTATGTTTGTTCAAATGACAAATACTAGGGTGAGTCCACAGCTGATGTAAAGTGGTGAAGCTCTGTTTACTTCAGTAATCCACTAATACTAAACCAAGTAGAGTCAACAGATGAAAACTGGTGGCATTTCAAGGGCACAAAAGGCAGTTCGGCATCTAACGTTTATGGCAAGTGTGATTCTACAACTGAGCTATTTTAAAGTACCAAATTATGGAAAATTCAAAGATACTTGAGACTAAGACATGTATTTGAGTTATCAATTTTAGGAGTCTTGATAAACAAAGAAGGGTCTTCTTAGGTTACAGGACTGGGAGTTAGGAAACTTCAGCTCTTGGTAGTGTTAGAATGCTGTAATGATGGGGAAAGAAGGTTTAGACTTGGGTAACCATCCAGAAGTACTGTGTTTCAGCCTTTCTCCACTATAAATTAAATTTTTTAATGTTGTTTAACAGGTTTTTGGGAAAGATTCCCAGCACATTTGCTCCTGTTTGGAAATGATGAGAGAGAATGACCTTCCTTACAGGTTTTTGACAAGCCCAGAAAAGAACACCAAACATTTTGAAAATGCCAGAAATATTTTTGAACTGGTCAGAAGTTTGGGGCTCTGGTGTTCTTTTCTGAAACTGGCTTCTGAATCTCTAGCATTGAGGCCTAGAAGATTAGAAGAAGGATTTTAGCCACAGAGGCATTGAATTTTGAAGAAATATATGTAGGTTTACTTGGACGGAGAAAGACATTGAGACTAGCAACAAGGAAAAATTAAATGAAAGGATCCTTGGCAAACGAGGTAGATAGAAGTAAGCAAATAATTGGAAAAGGGTATTAGTAATTGAAGGACTTAGCTACAGTAAGTGATAAGTATACTGTAAATACTTAAGCAGATACTAGAGATTAAATCGTTAAGACATAACATTCTCTCTATCCCCAAATGTGGAATGAAGGTAAGAGCAAAATTAGAGTGGGGAAAAATAAAGATATGCAATATTTAGATCAGGGGTGGGCAAATGTGGCCCGTAGGCCAGATGTGGCCTGGCAGACCATTCTATCTAGCCCGTGAGGCCCCTAAAAAATTTATAAAATGAATATTTATCTTCCCCTGGCTGCCTGTCATGTGGCCCTCGATGGCTTGCCAAAACTCAATAAGTGTCCTTCTGCCCGAAATAATTGCCCACCCCTGATTTAGCTACAAGGGGTTTCTCTAATGCATGCTATAAAGGCCAGTGACAGTAGTGGGGGTAAACTTTAATGTATCATGCCTGTTGCATGATGCTTTCTTGTTAGTGCTTTCTGTAGGGGAAAAAAAAATGATGCATAGCTTGGAAAGATAACAAGCAGCTGAGAGTACATGGCTCCTGTCTTTTCCTTTATCCCCAGCATACATTTATCTCATCCATCAACATTTCTTCTTTGGAGTTTTAATTAAAATTTTTTATCGGTGAATTTGAAAGTTTTGTAGGATTTACAGGTTAAACTTTCCAGAATAAAGTTATGAATTTCTCACCCTAAGTCACAGATCAAATTTACAAACCTTTAGTTATACTTCAGTTATATTAAAATAAACATTATTGTATATATTTTAACATTTTAAAAAAGATTCCAAAAAAAAATTCATCAATTAAATTATTTTCTCCACAGAACAGAGCTTTATGGAGTTTTCCTTTTCCTATTCACACAAACAAAATCTGTGTCTGAACCTAGCATATGAGAAATATTCATAACTATTCTACAGTAGCCACTGCTATAACATTTACTAAGGAGATTTATTTTCATGTATATGAAACTAGAATCACTTAACACTTTCAGAGTCTGCACTTGGATACTATACAGATTATGATTCTTTTTAAAGGCTCTATTTTTTTTTGTTGCACCAAAATTATACTTTAAAATATTGCATCTAGTCATTTGTATAAGAACATAAGAATAGAACCTGCCTCCTGGGACATCAGGTCCAGTTCCCTGTAATTGCAGGCAGTTATTAACTGAAGAGATTCCTAAAATCACCATTTCACCCCCTCCAGCATGGTCAACTACAAGGCACAATGCCCAAGACTGCTCTGTAACATGCCATGGTATACTCTTCATAGTCAGAGAGAGACAGGCCAGAAGCAGCCTCAGGAAGTCATCTACTCTGACTTCTCCCTGCTCAATGCAGGATATTTCTGTCTAAAATATCTCAGACAAACCTATCTCTAACCTGAACTTAGAAACCTCAAATGCTGAAGATTCCACAACCTTTTTAGGTACCTTATACTATCTGACCTTCTACAAATATATATTTTTTTATTATGGACAATAATAAGGTATTATGTTGAAAGTAACATTAAGTGATGGATATTTTTATTATCAGTCTTGTCCTGACAGCTTGTTTCTTAGAAAGCCAGAATTTGCTGGTGCGAGCTCAGGAGACTCTAGTGATTTGCCCTCATCCTCAGTTAAATTACAATTCAGGAAATCATACCTCCTCTCACCAGTCACCATCTCTGAATGGTCTTTAAACACTTGGTTAGCTAAATTATATTAGCAAAGTAATTTTAAAGATTGTATAAGATACTTTGAAGCCTAAAAGGAGAGCAGAAGTTTATGGGAAGAAGGATAGAATGGGTAACTGGCAATGATTAAAGAGGGTATACCTAAAGCACTGGATTTCTGGTACTTCTCTATGGCACAAAAAGCATGAAGGAAATGAACACATGAACAGATAGTATGCATAAAGGAATCACTATGCAGTCTTTAGCCACAAGATTTTCATAGATTCATAGATGTTAGGGTCAGAAGGGACCTCAGTAGGTCATCATGTCCGACTCCCTGCCTTGGGCAGGAAAGAGCATTGGGGTCAGACAACCCCAGCTAGGTGCTTGTCCAGTCTTCTCTTAAAGACCCCCAAGGTAGGGGAGAGCACCACCTCCCTTGGAAGCCCATTCCAGATTCTGGCAACCCTTACTGTGAAGGAGTTCTTTCTAATAACCAACCTAAATCTGCTCTCCCTCACTATGTGGTGACTGTTCTTAGTTACTCCAGGGTTGCCCTAGTAAATAGAGCATCTCCTATTACCTGCTGCCCTCCCCTGATGAATTTATAGGCAGCCACAAGATCACTTCTCAGCCTTCTCTTGTGAAGGCTGAAGAGATCTAGGTCCCTCCATCTCTTCTTGTAGGGCCTTGCCTGCAGGCCTCTGACCATATGAGTGGCCTTCTCTGAGCCCTCTCAAGATTCTCCGTATCCCTCTTGAACTACGGCACCCAAAACTGGACAAAGTACTCCAACTGTGGCCTGACCCGTGCTGCATAGAGGGGAAAAATCACCTCCCTGGACATGTTCATCATGCACCTACTAATGCATGATAAAGTGTGGTTAGCCTTGTTGATCACTTCATCACACTGATGACTCATGTTCATCTTGGAGTCAACTACAACTCCAAGATCCCTTTCCACTGTTGTGCTGCTGAGGTCATCCTCTAGCCTGTAAGTGTGTTGGCAGTACCATTTTCTCTGGCTGTACACCGTAAAGCCCAAGTCTTTGAGGGCTGCCTCCAGGACTCCATGTGTAGTGTTTGAGAGAGACATATTGAAGGACTATCCAGCCAGGGGAAGGTGGATTTGCAAAAATCCTGTTCTACTGTGTCTCAATGTCTTCTTTAAGCAAAACAAGGAGATGGCATGATCTGTTTGAGGTGGAAGATCCCTTTCCTTCCCAGTCTCATTCAAACGCCCTATGTCAAACTGAGACATAAACTCATTCAGGGTGGAAAATAAAGTTAGACCATAAGTGAGATAAGAAGAGGAGGGAAGGAAAAGATCACACATAGCAAGAGCAGCAACTTGCTGTACCAGACTATATATTACACTATATTGTCTTACCTGATAGCTTGGTAGAAGCTGTGAAAACACTACATTCTGAAGGAAATGCTGTAAGATTTCATTTTAATCACTCAAGAGATAGCAGTGGATATCAAAGTACCCAGTAATTCATATTTAGAAATATCCAGTGGGTACCCAATAAAATGGAAAACAGGCATAATTAGCTGGGTTTTTTGCTTTGGGCAAACCCTGCTGGAGATCAGGGCTGGTTGGAAAGGGGAGGTGCCACTTAGTTCCAAAGAGGTAGGGGGAGTCTTATCTGCTCCAGATACTAAACAAGCCCCTGGCTGCTTCTACCTCAGCATGGTCTGCCTGACCTGCTTGTCGATGGTGTCTGGGGGTGTGGGGGAACCTGCAAATTTGGCAGGAGTGGGATATGCAATGGCTCCTTTGATTTCCCAGGTTCCCCCATGCACCACCACAGACACCGGGGGTGGGGTCAGCAAAACACAGGCAGTATCCCTGCCTGTGTTCATCTGGCCCTGGCCCCAGTGTCTGCCATGGCATTGGGACATGTGTCTGCTCTGGAAAGCCCAGAGCAGTAACTTTAAAACATTAAAAAAACCCCAAACATTTGCCTCTGCACACCTCCTGTAGTACCATGGAAAGTATATCCATTGGCATGTGTGCCAGGGCTTGCCTATCCCTGAGATAGAGCTATGAGTTCACTTTCAGGACAAAATCAGCTATCATGATGCCAAATGTCTAACGTGACATGGCATGACACTGTCAGACCATAGTGAAGCTGATATTAACAGCAGAGCAATATGTTGAAGTTCTGAAACTGACCCATAAATGACATTAAAAACATTCTCTTACTGTGTATAGAAAATCCTGCTGCTATTTTACTAACCAGTCTTCTTTCCTTTCTCTTGACTAGTTACTCTAGGTTTGGGTTGTGAGAAGTGGTGTCCTGACATTTGTAATAAATAATGACTAGAAGTTACAATGGGCAGATGAAAGGGTACTTGGTCATATTACTGACCAGTATTTTATCCCCCAATTTAACTTATTCATGGCTTTTGAAACATTTATCAAGAAAAAAAATGCATATAATTAAAGATTTGCTTTGTAGTAAATGTCATAGTTAAATGTTTTGGTCGGGCTTTTTTGAGGAGTGAATCACTAAAACAAGAGACTTGAGGAGAGACTTGACATGTCTACTGGCAGACTTCCACAGGTTTCCAGGCTCTGAAAGAGCACATACAGTGGGTGCACTAAGTTTCATGGCACCTTTCCCAACTTGTAGGGTCCCTAGCATTTTGGGTAGCCAGTTTTTGTTTGCCATCTGTTGGGGTACTAAATATCAACAGGTTTCCCAGGACTACCCAGGCAACCAGTTGAGATACCAACAACACTGCATTATGTTTCCCTCCTCTGTAATGTAACAAATGTCTGGAGTAGATTCAGCTATATGTAACAGTATTTCAGTGATTCCCTGTGTCAACATACTTTAAGCCAGACCTGATTATCCATAAAAACTTTCGTCATAAATCATTGGCCCTTGAAAGTACATTGGTTTGAATTTTTAGAACAGTAATACAAGGTATCCTCGTTTCTATTACTGTTCTTGGCAGTCACAATAAAAATAAGTAGGAATTTGCATCATACAACACATTCTAGTTATGGTGGCATTCAATATGTATGATAGTCCTTTTTCACTATTATACATGTTATGTGTAGCTGATAATATGCTCCCTCTTTCACCTTGATGAAACTGTATAGAGTATGCTGCAGAAAAAGAAATGAAATAATGTGATACTGTGTACACATTTAGCTGATATATATATATAATTTACATTAATAATAACCCTTGAGATGCATCTGTACTCATTATTAATACATAATTTACATGATTGAGAGATATATATTATATTTTAAGTATATATATTGTGTGTGTGTGTGTGTGTAATATTTCTTATATATTCTGAAGGCATAATGTAAAAGCCAAATGTATACATGTATATATGTGTATATAGTCATATACACATATATGTATATATGAATATATATGTGTATGTTATCAAATTATGTTATATATGTATGTTTGTACATAATTTGATAACATAATCTTCAGCTTGATTTAGATAAAGCCCTTTAGCCCAGTCCTACATATATCATGATCACCATTCAGACCTTTGAAAATACTGCTGTAATTGGAAACTGTTACCATGGTATTTAACTGTCTACTACATACCTGAGTACATCTTAAATGCAGGAAATCTGCAAATGCCAAGGTAAAGTTAATTTTACCTGTAAATGGCAATTGTCGAATTTTAATGGCAGACATCGTATAATGTTTCTAAATTGAATGAGGATTATTGGAGGGAGTACACATGCCAAAAAACTCAGCATCATGTTTAGATCCCAGGGTGATTTTGCAGGTCTAGGAATTGGAAAATACTGTTTTACTTGAAAAGCTGAGCAGATTTGAAATTGTTGAAAGCCAATAACCTTGGAACTTGTTTGGGGAGCATTTTCCAAGTTCAGTATTCTTATTGAAACTGTTTTGTTTATTCTTCTATTCCAGGATTGTGGTCATTCTGGTCCATCTGACTCTGCTGGTGATGTCACATGCTGCTCTGACTAGCATTACAGAATGGAACCAGTCTTTGGAGGTAAGATCTGATCATTTTTTCCTAATCCATTTTCCATTTCCATGGATTGGTAATATTTTTTACACTCTGTTTTGTACAAATTAAGATATGAATGTTATAGCTATAGACAAACTCTACTACTCTTGAGATTGCATGGACACACTTTCACATCAGCTTTACACTGCTGCTATTTCACAAAATAATAGGGTGGAGTCTTGGGATCAAAGAGAGAGTTACTTTGGAGAGGAAAAAAGGGGGCTTTCAACCATGATATATATAACTTAAAGACATGCTTTTGGTTTGTGAATTTAAAGATTGCTCAAGGAAGAGTTACTTCCATCAGAGTTCACAGTGTAAATATCGTTCTCTAATTTTAATGATTTGGAACCGCTGAGGGTTAATGTACTCCTGTTAGCCTCATTTCTCTTCTCTACTTTTATTCTATTGTTGCTCATGTCATGCCTTACTCTTAGTGAATTTGCAAGCCTTCTGGACAAGAACTATGTCTTCTATGTATTTGGATTACACCTAGTTTGAGTTGGAGCTACTAAAATTAAGGAGCTCTAGGAAGCTGAAGAAAAGAAGGAGAGAAAGATAAAGATGAAAAATGAGAGTTGGGGAAACTATGTAGAAGATCTGGGATGAGGGATGATCCCATGATGAGAAAATGTCTGGTAGGAAGAGAACTATATGCTTACTTATGTGACTATGGCAGGAGTTTATGGCAGTGCAAGAGCCCACTGTTGGGTGCATATGTGAGGTTTCTTTTTTTTAATAGAATCCCCACATTTCAGTAGACTTAATCTTGTTTTCATCCTGATCCTTCATTGATTAAAATTGTTTCCTCTGGTGAATCGTAGAAGCTTTTGATTTTAGACTGTGCTTGAGTCTTTGATATGTTTTAATTAAACATCCAGTCACAGCTATCCTAACATATAATTGGGCTCCCGTGAATGTTATTGCTTTTTTTATTCATTTGTGCGTGTATTTAGAAGTAGTATAAATCTTTATTCATCTGTAAATTTCACAGCTAGTGTCATTTCTTCATAGAATAGGCTTAATGGATCTGGTTTTAGGCACCAATTGTACTGCATTTTTTTTGTTTGGTGCCATGGTAATAGTATTGAGGCAGAGTACTGAATAGAGATGCTGCATAAAGACAATACTCATGGTTTTTCATTTCTGGTTGAATTACAATGACTTGCATGTGGACCTGAAGCTGGAATTCTGGAAGAATGCAAACTTCAGAAGCTAGGGCCAAGTTCAGAGGTGATCATTAAATATTGGTTAAATTTACATACCTTGATAAGTGGGTGCAACTGAAAAAATGCAGAGGACAGAAAAGTTCAATTAAGACAAAATAAGCAGCCGACTGAAGGATATAAGACCCAAGTTATATTAGACTAAGTTATTTTGCTGTTGATTACTTTTTCTCATTCTGTTGTCCTTTTATATTACTGTATTTGCTCAAATATATGATGAACTCCCCAATAATTAGATTCTATGTATGGAATTAAAAAAAAAAGTATTATAATTGTCCAGGCATACAATCTAATTATAGGAGGTTTGCCTTGAATTTTCCCCCCCTCTCAGAACGACAGCAGGGAAAATAAATCTGGGGTGGTCAGGTAGCCCTCTTGCCCTCTGCCCCTCCCAACTTCTTCCCCCACCCTAACTGCCAGATCCTGCTCTCCCTGAGCACATGAAAGTGATGAGCAAATTTAAAACCACTGACCTTAAAATAAACATACATGTTATAAATGGAATATAAATAAATTAGTATAGGTACCCATGGAATAGAAGTCATTCACTTTTTGAAACTGCTGCAAATTTTAGCATGGGTACTCCATAAACACATGTTTAAGCCTTACTTTTATATATACTGGGCATGTCTACTTCAGATGTTTACTGTGCAGTTGACTAATTAGCTGCACAGTAAATGTTTCAGTGTCTACACATTGCACCCCTTTTAGGCTGGAGTAAACTAATATACTCCACACCAGTACTAGTAAATACAAATACCACCCTGCTTCAGAGTAAACAATTCTACAGCAGCACATGTGTAGACATGGGGCTGGTAGGCATGAGGGTGTTTTAGTGCAGGGGCTGCCTGCCAGCTATCCCTGTGCTAAAGCACCCTCATACCCCAGCTAGCCCCTCCTCAGCATGTTGAGCCAGGGGGAGCAGCTCTGGGCTGGCAGGCTGACACCCAGGGCTCCCTACCAGCTAGGGCTACTCTGCCATGACTCAATGTGCTGCAATCCTGGGCCCCCATGCAGATGTGTGCCTGGCAGCAATTAGCATTAATAGGCACATGTAGACATGTCCATTTATATAGTATAAACTATGCATGCTATTGGTCCAAAGCCAAAAGGCTCATGATTTACCATACAGTTCATTGGGCTGGGCCCCAACAGAGTAAAGCGTTTCAAGCCGTGGCGACCCCACAGCTTAGCACTGCTCAGTATATATGTGTACACTTCAGATATACCTTAGAAAGGAGCCATATGTTAATTAGCCTCTCACTCATGATTGGAATCAGGTGTTCTTGTTATGAGTTCTGGGATCCTCCAAACATGTATATGCAGATGAGGCACAGTCCTCCTCTAAGGACCGTTCTGGTTCCACCTCATAGAGGGTGGGCATTGGCAATGTGTTTGGGGTGCACACAGGTGCACGTGTACCCCCTGAGCATAGCACTGGACCCCCTGCAAAAGTGCTGCTGACACTGCCAGTGGTGCCTGCGGGTGGTCACTGCTTGCACCCCCCGCACCGCCACCAACACTGCCAGTAGCATCTGTGGGTGGTCCGCGATTCCCATTGGGCATTGCCACTGCTGGCAGCATCTGCAAGTAGTAGCCGACCACTGGTCGGTGCTCACCACCTCCCCCCCACTGCTGACAGGACTGTAGCCACCTGTGGGAGCTCCCTGCTTGCTGCCACCACACTCCCACCACCAACAGTGCCGCCACTTCTTGTGGGAGCTCGCTGTGCCCCCCCAGCCTCTGGGGGCACATGGTGTTCATGAGGGTGGGACTACTCTAACCATATGAGATATGCTGAGAGAGGGAGTGACAGACGGATTCTAGGTAAACTATTTTGGGCCCTGTTTAATGATGTTTTCCAGGTATTTAAGACTAGTGAAGAAACAGGAATTATTGGAAATGGTAAATAAAGACTCAGCTCAGCTGTGAGAGTGAAGAAGTCAAAATGTATTCCATGTATTCAGTGTGGCTCACCATGATTTGAAAGAAAGTCAGACATGAGGGGGAATGTGCACAATGGACACTACCATATATTTTATTCAGATGGACTGCACTAACCTATCCATGAGGTTTACCCATTGTGGGCCATTTTTTTTCATAGTATTGCTCTGTGTTGACTGCATTTAATTAGCTTCATACTTGGTTTCCATTACTGAGTGCATACTGCTTTTGGCAGCAATTTAATACTAGACAATGTGTTTAATGAGGTTTCTTTGAATGCAAATGTAAGACAAGGAGTGTTTCCCTCCCCCACTGATTTGGGAAGAAAATTCATCTTGCATTTGAATAAATATGGTAGTTACACCCACCTACTTCCATGTAACTAACGCTTTTATTGACAGCTGTTCTGTTTCTGCCATCTATTCCTCCATGTAAAGAAATTTCTAAATACTTTCTTGCTTTTATGAAACCATGTAAGAACACTTCATTGTATGAAATTGCAATTAAAAAATATTACCGTTGGTTTCCGACATATGGATTTTATTTAGCTGCCTCTGTTGAAGTTCAAGGAGAGGTCTTGGCTTTCAGGGTGGGAGAGAACATAAGGAATTGTAGATACTGATTTTCATGATGCTTAGTTTCCAATTTTTATGTTTAGTAATGTAATCTGAGTAAACTATAGGAGTGAGATTCTTGTCTCACTGAAATCACAGGGAATTTTGACATCAGCTTCAATGAAGCCAAGAATTTCATGGTAGCACTTTCTGTTATCTTCTGTTAATGGAATTGTTTCTTTAGCTTACCACATCTCCTCTAAGGTCATGATGCAAAAATTGCCACTATAGTCTGCTTTCTGGGTAGTCATTTTCTCTTACTAAAGTTTGTATGTAACAGTCTCTGGGGATATCTGCTCAGTTAGAAAAATATGCATACCAAAATGTGTTTTTAACATTAAATGTGCCAGTACTGTTAGAGGAAATCATAGGCTGGATATCAGGTAATGCTTCCTCATGGAAAGAGAGAAAAGTCAGTGGAATCGTTTCCCACAAGAAATGATGGTAATCCCATTGCTCATTGATAAATTTAAAAGTAGTCTGGTAGCTGAGGACCAGAAGTGTACTGAACGGAACAATCTTGAACTCCCAGAGAAAATATTAGATAATTTAATAAGTATCTTCAGTTTCTGAGATTCTGAACTTTTGTCTGTTACCTGATAGTACTTTTTCTTCATTTGTCTTTGATTCCAAAAACATTATATTCTGGGTTTGGATGTGCTTATATAGTCTCAGTAATTATCCCAGTTTTAAATAATGGCTGGTGAAATCTGTCACCATGATAGCTCCTGCCAAAATAACATTTAGGTCCTATAAAACATCCCATAAAAGGGCATCAATATCGTTTTTTACTACATCATTTCTTTCCCATAAGCTGAGGTTCTGGCTCAGCCTAAAGAACTCAGCAGTTAAAAGCATTAATGCTATAACTGTACTCTCCTGTATAGTTCCTGTCTACAGGATGATTTTTAGTCATAAGTTTTGATTTTGATTCTAGAGTCAAGGTCAAACTATGAAGTCTGCACTTGCTCTGAACTGCCATTCTTTTGTTTGTGATTTCAGCATCTGTTCGAACTCACCTGGTTGGAAGACCCATTCCTTGTTTTGTTTTATGAAATTTTGGTTTTCAATTAAGGACTAATTAAGACAAACCTACTGGAAGATAGCTTTCATTTCAGTTTGCATCTCTGCTACACAATCTTGAATAGCTTCTGTTTGAAGGAAAGGGGAATCCTGAATAGCATCTGTGGGAGGTGCTCAGGTTGAAGCATCATTTAGGATGCATATATAGTTGATCTTTGCTTTGGACTGTTACCTGTCCTCTGGCACATAGGGCTGCGGTAGTGTCAAGTTGTTGCTTCTGTAACTAGCACCAAAGCCTATGTTCTCTTTCTCTTTCTGGTATTATACTTTCTGGTATAATACAAGAAACAATTCTCTCCTACTTAAAGCTCTCTTTAGCACTTGCCACTGCTGCTGACTACTCCTGTCCTCAACCTCTCCTTTCAATTTGTTCATGGTATAAAAACATTAATTAAAAATCCTTTCACTTTAGAGGAAACCAGCTGTGAACATGCTGCAGATTTTTTATGCATTGCATCCCATTCTGCTCCTCAGTTTGTTACTTAGATGTTTGAGGTCCTTAGGGCAGATAATTTGTAAGCAAGCATGACTATACAAAGAATAATAAAATATTTTATTGTGGGTTTCTTTTCTTTTGGATCAACACATTCAATCTCAATATTAACCCTTTGCTTTATTCATTAACTCACCAAAGTGTGCCACTTATTCAGCTGAAAGCAAGCTAAAAACAAGGCCCTACTGTTCATCCCATCATAATTGTCCCAGATTTTCAAAATAACTGAAGTTCCCCTGAGGTAGATCATCTTAAGTTAATTTGCAAAAGAGCTGATATAAATACATGCATTTTCATACAAGATTTCACAGTGATAAAAGTGCTTGACTGAGAGAGAAGAATGATTCAGTGCAATTTTTAACTCAGAAAACATAACATATTTGACTAATCTTTCAGAATAATACAGACTTAATACGTTGCACAATGTTCATTTTTTAATTAAACATTTTATCATTGTGTAGTCTTTTATTGACATTCTGTGTAGTAGAGCTGATAAGATCTTGACCTACTCTTCAATAAAGCAACATATAACTCAATATTCTGACACACACTGTTCCCTTTAGAATTAAATACATGATTTTCTGATTTAATTTAACAATGTTATGTACTTTTATTCTCATTTATTTGCTTTACCCTCTCAGATATATGTCCTTGTTTGACTTCTTTCCATGTTGGATGTAGTCATTTAGGTGGACCATTTCTGCTATATATTTGAAGTTCTAAGATAATAGGGCCACCTGTATGGAATTCCTCTCCTTAACTAACTTTACCATACTCCCCTACGTTTGTATTGTAATATTTTGCACCATTACATAAGACAGTAATAAATGGTGCCACTTTATTGCAGTGGACATCTACTTACTTTATGACAGAAGAGTGTGGGCAGCTGGAGCTCACCTCACTCTTCTGCTGTCCTGGGCAAACACTACCAGGACTTGAGGTGTGTGGTTCTAAGCATGCCAGGAATTTCTGCGGAGGGTGGGCCCCTCAAGCCATGGGAGTACCTGCCTGGCTTTCCCAAATTCCAGAGATGGGCCCCTGGCACTCTCCAGGGAGCTTCTCTGGAAGCAGAGAAAGTCAGCATTCCCTACTTCCAGAGACTCCCCTTGCAGATTGCCAGGGGATAACTTTCCCCCAACTTTCCCTATTTCCAGAGATACTCCATGGAGATCCTGGGGGAGTGTATTTGGGCATGGGGAAAGCCAGAACACTCTGTGGTGCCGGGGCTGGGACAGACAATCAGTTGATCCAATTGCCCAGATTGGCAGCCCCAGACCTGGGACAACACCAGAGTATCAAAAACACTGTGCTCTGGTCCTGGAGCTAAGACCACCAATCATTGGATCCCCATCAGCATGTCCCAACTTTCCCAGATTCCAGAGACATGTGGCTGGGAAGCCCAGATTGTTGGAGGCCTATCACATGCAAGATCAACAGATCAGACAACAGGCAACTTATGTTTTGCCCAATGAAGTGGATCAGCTGGACACCTCCTGGCATAGATGATCTTCTTCATTTGGTGATGTTTATTTCTAGCATGACTTGGAAGTGGGAGAATTAGTGGAACAAAAGACATCATCTGGCCTCTTTCTCTCTTTTGGTAACAGCTGATGAGTTGGCCCCCAACTGCTTTTTGGGCTTTGTAAAAGTTTTAATAATGAAAAAGACAGAGTGTGGATTTTAAACTGTTTTATTTATATATGTATTTATTAATATTGAATGTTCCTCTTCAATGTTTGCTATGGCAGGTTCCTACAGCCTAGCACTAGGCTGCAAAGGTAGTCACAAGCACTGAAGAGTTATATTCAGTAAAAGAAACGCCTTTGCATCCCAGTGCTAGGGTGTGGGAACCTGCCTTAAAAATTAACTATTCTCCTGTTGTGATGGAAACATAGAAATTTAACAAAACTATGTTGAGTACTAAAAGTTAAAACTAACTTTAATATCTGTGAAATACATCTTGGGATATTTATTTTAAAATAGATTCATGTTGGGGATAGTTTTCACAATTAACCTTTTAGAAAACTTTTTGAGAAAGATTGGTGCCTGTCACCCCAAAGATGGGCAGGCTCACATTTCAGCTAGCAAGAGATTTTTATATGGGTTAATGAAAAAGTAATTATCAGGTATACTAATATTTTTATAGCATATGGTAATGTTCTAAGGCATGGGTGACTGGTGCCTCTTGAGTCTGGGGGAGCACCCTCAGATGCCTCTGGTGGTGGGGACAGGGCTGGCAAGCACCTATAGAAGCCATCGGCAAAGGCAGCAGCAGGGAAGGCCCTGTCGGAGGGGGGCACATGCCCCTCCCCACCCCGGTGTTCCCCCACCAGTCCCCTATATTGTAAGGTGTGTTTTATCCAGGGTGAAGATGAAAGTATAGGTTAAGTAATGCTGAAGAAAGGATATGGTTAGCAACTTAGAGACTAAGTGGTTTAGAGAGGCATGAACTTCCATAGGCAACAGCTTACTTGGTCAGATGCTATAAATAGTGACCTACCGAATTCATGATTGTGCAATTTTTGCAGAAAAGGCAAATTTGGGCAGGTTCCACAAAATAAGATAGGCTTTGAAAAACGGTAGTCTCCATGATTTTGGTGGGCTCTCTGAAAACCCCCCCCCCAAAATAAAAAACCCAAAACTTACTGGCAAGCAGAGAAAGGGGCGGGAAGTCTTGGAGCATTGGGAAGGGGCAGGAGGGGGGGGAGGGCTCATGGGGAGCAGGGCAGGGTGAGGTTGCTTGCAACAAGAGGTGCAGAGGCTTCAGACAGTCATTATCTGCAGCCTCCATGCTTCCTGCTGCAAGCTGCTCCACCCTCCTCCCTTCCACCCTCCCTCTTCCCCCTCTGCCTCCCCCACCTTTCCACCATTCTCCAAGACTACAGGCTTCTTGCCCTTTTCGCTTCTTGCCAGTAAGTTTTTGGCTTTTTTTGGCAGGGTGCATGACAAAATCAGAGAACCCAAAACTCCAGTTGATTAAGCCTGGGGAATTACCTGCAATTACCCTGATTAAGCCTGGGGAAGCCATTAATCCATGTCTAATAGCATGTGTATTAAAGGCTTCCCTAGGCTTAATCTGAGTAATTAAGATGCTGTTTCAGACCATGTGGCAAACTGTAGGGAATGGTGGGACTGCCAGGGCCCTTCAGCCAATTAAAGGTATGGGGCAGGGGGCAGCTGCACTCAGCCTGAGAAAATGGTGTTTGGCCCCAGAATCTGTCTGTGAAATTGGCTGGGCACCTCCTTGAGTTCAGTAGATCCCTAGCTATAAAAGATGCTTCATTGAAGTACGTGATGAAGTAGGTTGTTCCCTACAAGAGTACACACCTTTCTGAACCACCGATGGGCACCTATATACATGGTGGACCTCTGCTTCGACATGTGCTAATTAGCATGCATCAGAACAGACTTGATTAATCGAGTCTGCTGTGAGTCTGTTCGAGCATGCTAATAAGCATGCTTCAGCAGCCTCTGTCATGTGTATTCAGCATCTCTGCATTTCAAAATGGTGGTGGGGGTGCTTTAACTGAAGCCCGTTGAACAAGCTTTAGCTAAAGCACCTCCAACACCATTATGAAGTGCAGGACGCTGAATACATGTGACACTGTGGGCATTTTAATTATAGCAGTGCTTAAAGGTATTTAAGCTACAGTTTTGGGCTTTGTGATTTTGGTGGGCACCCTGCAAAAAATGAACAAATGAAAAAAAAACTTACTGGCAAGAAGAGAGAGAGCAGCTCTGAGAGCTGAATACACATGACACTGCAGGTGCTTTAATTAAAGTAGCTCTCAGAGCTGCTCTAGTTAAAGTGCCCCCCCCGCTCCAACCCAGAGCATGTATATAGATGCCCTTAGTTTCTAAGGTGACACCCTGTTCTATCTTGCCTAACTTCAGAGTAATACAGCAACCACTTCTTAAATAATACCGTAATTTTCATTTAATTTCCTATCCAAATTTGAACCTGGTTAACAATATGTATTTGAAGCCAGGTTCATAGATTCAATTGTTAGCATTACCAAACCACCACTTAATTTGACACAATTAATAGTCTCACCCCTCAACTAATTGGGGGTAGAATGTGCTAGGGAAAGCTGGAATGTAAAGCACAGGCAAAGGATCAAGTGTATGTGTGATTGTGAGTTAACTTTGTAACGTCTTTGATAATCAGTCTTCTGAAGCTCATGAAAATACACAAGTACCTTTCCTTTATGTACTTTTGATATGGAAATAAAATGTGATACAATAATAACATTTTTCTAATAGTTTTACTGTTTGACTTGTATTTTCAAAAAATAAATCCTATTTGATAGCCCAATAATAAAGTAGCATGTTAACAGCAAAGTAAATTTACTATTGCTATTACTGTGTATAAATCTTTAATGCTTTACATTCTTGTGGGGAAGTATTTATGCTATTATGGTACAGTACCTTAAGGATGGATGTACTGCTGCATCCTAACCAGTTCCTCATACAATAAGGTAATAATTAACATTACGTTTTAGAAAGGATAGTGTTACATTATTTAAAACAGGTACACATGTCATATCTTATAGGTTTTTGTTTTCATAGACCTATGGTATATCTATAGAAAGGTTGAGCATTTAATTAAAAAAGACTCACTTGAAATAAGTTGTATATTTGTCCTTTTTCTTATTGTAGATGCAGAACATTCATTATAAATTCATGAAGGGAGAAGTACTAAAATGGACGTTAAGAAATGCAGAAATGTGGTTGACACAAAGCTCAGAGGCCACTGCAAAGTTACATGATATGGCCCATGTCTTCAGAATGTTGAATTTTATTGGTAATGTGGGAGTGATGTTGTAGCTGTGGTTGTCTGAGAACTATGCAAGAGATTAGATGAAATTTCAGGTACTAGATACCTTTTGCTAAAGTCTCAGGAAGTGTGTCTGGTACCCAAAAGCACACCTAAGTCTATCCCAACAGTGTAGCTGGTATAAGATGTCACTGACAAAAATTCTGGCATTTTCTTGATATTCACCTTAAGTAAACTCCTGCTATGTATTTTGTTTTAGGGGTGGAGGTCATGGTTTGGAGCATATAGATACGGTCTAGAAACTGTGCTTTTATTCATGGAAAATGTTAGTAAGTTAGGAGACTGGCTAATATAGAGGAAAGGTACTCTTGTGTTTAAGGCACTTGACTAGTACTTAGGAGACTATCAGGGTTTCTATATGATAACCTTAGTTAGATCACTTACAGTATGTCTGTATGGTTCCAGGTAGTTCCATGCAGAAATCCCTGGCAATGTCCACACATGCAAGCATATTAAACTGTGTGGCACTGCTAATTTGCAGCATGGGGGCAAAATTTGCTACTGGAATTTCCTGGTAGCAAAAAAAAACTCTGGGGAAAAAAAGCACACAAAGCATGCAAAAATAGTGTTAGTCAGGACAAACATGGAGATGGGGGAGTAGGAAGCCCAGGGCTGCCTTTTCCCCCATCTCCACATCCTGAGGCCCAGGACTGCCTATTCCTCTGTCTCCATGTGCCACTCCCTGACTGGCTGGGGTGCAGCATGCCTCAGCATGTGGGCTGCCTGCTAGCTAGCACCACATTGAGGCACCCTGTACCCCAGTCGCCCCCCTTTCCCTCCCCTCC
>NW_005842053.1:1311429-1334548 GCF_000455745.1 Alligator sinensis
GAGCCTGGCTGGGAAACAGAAGAAGGTGGGCATGGGTAGTTTGCCCACACTAGAACAATGTGCCCCACAACTGCAAGTGCATATCCCCGCTCGTCTGGACTGAGGTTTTTCAGTTTTCCAGTTCTGCTTCCATGCTACTTCCATACCATATTTTTCTGCTTCCAGCTCTGGAGCTAGCTTGTGCACAATTCGGTCAGAGATCTCTGTATAGCACTATCTTGTGCTGGAGAGACTGCAATCTGAAGGGTAACAAATTCAGCTTGGAGTTCCTTTATTCAATATGCCCCTTAATTGCTCTTAGTGAAACCTGGCTCTACTGGAATCAGTTGAGCTTTCTGGCTTTTACTCTTAAATTGTAAACCCTTTGTAGTTGGGACTGTTTCATGGTTTGTACAATGCCTAGCCCAATAGGCTAGGCATTGTACAATTAATATCAATTGTACAATTGTAATTGTACAATTAATTGTACAATTAATTAATAATTAATTAATTAGGTCTAGCCCAATTAATATCAAAATACAAATAATAATCATATAATAACTACAACAATATCGCATGTCTTACTGAACAGAAATTTGCCTCATGCTCTTTGTTGAGACTGTGATAAAGGGTGGGGATGTCAGATTGTATAAGGTAATGTGTAGTTTTCTTGTAAGGTTAGTCTGATGTGGAAGAACATCGAGTTTACCTGGACCTGCTAACTTGTGTGAGACCATCAACCTACCTTGCCTTCACTAAGGTTTTACTTTGACTTAGTTAATTCAAGTTAGCTAGCTCTAGTTAAGAACTCACCTTTTTTTCCTAGTAAAGGTAAGGTTGTAGGCATTGGTGAAACTTCTACTCTTAATATTTTTCTTGATTCTTATTATGTATTGACATTTTTCCTGATTTATTCTGCCTTTCCAAAATGGAGAGAGGTGGGAAATGCCCCCCCCCCCCAAAAAAAAAGAAAGAAAAAAAAGAAAAAGAAAAGAAAAGTCTTTTTGGTTAAACTCCCATTAAGGGCAATGGGAATTAAAATTCTATAAGGACTACCTATTTGAAACCTGTTCATTTTCTATAATATTTAAAGGAAAAAAACTGTTAAAAAGCATGAATGACTCCTTCAGCACTGCAGTGTTTTGTTTTTTTCATAGATTCATAGATGGTAAAGCTGGAAGGGACCTCAGAAGATCATCGGGTCTAGCCCCCTGCACCAAGCAGGAAAGACAACTGGGGTCAGGTGATCCCATCAAGGTCCAATCTCCTCTTGGACATTTCCAGGGTAGGTGATTGTACCACCTCTGGAGTGAGCTTATTCCACAATCTGGGCACCCTAGTTGTGAAGTACTTTTTCCTAATGTTGAGCCTGAAATGGTCTTCCAGGAGTTTGTGACCATTACTCCTGTTTTTCCCCAAGGGTGCCCTGATGAACAGTTATTCACCAAGCCCTTGATGTCTGCCCCTGATGTAGTGGTAAGCTGCTACCAAGTCCCCTCTCAGCCTTCTCTTTTTCAGGCTGAAGAGTCCCAGATCCCTCATCTTTTCCTCATATTGCTTGCTGCAAAAGTGTCTGAACCTATGGGTGGCTCTTCTCTGAACTCTCTCAAGTTCTACCACATCTTTGTTAAAGTGCGGTGCCCATAACTGAATGCAGTACTCCAGCTGCACTCTCACCAATGCTGAGTAGAGTGGAAGAATCACTTCTTTGGTTTTGCTAGAGGTGCACTGATTGATGTATGCCAGGGTATTGTTGTTCCTGATGGTTACAGTGTTGCACTGCCGCCTCATGTTCATACTGTGGTCAGTTATTACCCCCAGGTCCCTTTCATTCATAGTTCAGGTCAGGATGGCTTGCCAAGCCTGTAGGTATGCAGGGGATTTTTTTGTCCCCAGGTGGAGCACTTTACATTTCTCAGCATTGAACTTCATCTGGTTCTGGTCCACCCAACTTGCAAGCCTGTGTAGGTCCACCTGTATCTGCAGCCTATCTTCAAGTGTGACCATGCTTTCCCATAATTTGATGTCATCTGCAAACTGGGCTAGTGAGCTCTTCACCCCCACATCTAAATTATTGATGAAGATGTTGAATAGCACTGGACTAAGCACCAACCCCAGCGGGACACCACTAGTCACTTCCCACCAAAATGACACAGATCCATTCATTAGAACTCTCTGCCTCCTGCCCCACAGCCAGTTTCCTCTTTACCTGACTGTCTCACAATTAAGCCTACAGTCTTCCAATATTCTTGTGAGAACATTGTGGGATACTTGATCGAAAACTTTTTGGAAGTCAAGGTATATAATGTCAACCTCCTTTCTCTTATCCAGGGTGGCAAGTCAAAAGGAGATGAGGTTGGTAAGATGAGACCTGCCCATGATGAAACCATGCCGGCTGTCATTCAGAATCCTACCTTCTGCAAACCTATCGCACATGGACTCCTTAATGAATATTCCCTGGATTTTCCATGGGCTAGAAGTTAAGCTAATTGACCTATAGTACCCAGGTCCTCCCTCCTTCCCTCTTGTAGATGGGCATAACATTGGCCCTCTTCTAGTCCTTGGGGACCTCCACAGAATGCCACAAGTTTTGGAAGAGCTTTGCCAGGAGTTCAACGATGGCTTCAGCCAGCTCTTTCAGCACTCTTCGATGAAGTTCATTTGGACCTGCTGACTTATATACATCCAGTTTCTTTAATGGATCACACACCACTTCAACGGCAATAGTAGGAAGGCGGTCATTTGAACCCTGCTCATTCCGTACCCTAACTGGTGAATTTACCCTTTGGCTTGGTGGAAGATCGAGGCAAAATAGTCAATTAGGAGTTCAGTTTTCTCCTGAGTGCCGGTGTCTAGCTGTCCTGAGTTGTTGAGCAATGGCCCCACACTTCCATTTATTTTCCTCCTGTTCCCTACATACCTAAAGAAGGACTTGTTGTCCTTGATTTCCATTGCTAATTTTAGTTCACTCACTGCCTTAGCATTTCTAATCTGATCCCTACAAGTACGGGTGATAGTTAAATAGTCCTCCTTGGAGGCTGTCCCTAGCTTCCATTGAGTGCACACCTCTTTCTTAAGAGGACCATGGTTTTCATGTTTAGCCAAGAGGGCTTCCCAGCCCTTTTGCTACATTTCCTCCACATGGGAATGGACTTTGTTTTTGCTTCAAGGATTGTGACCTCTAGGAACAACCACTCTTCATGCACTCCTTTTGCCTTCAGTCCCTGTCCCCTCAGCACATTCCCTACTAGTGATCTGAGCTTGCTGAAGTTTGCATTTTTGAAG
This sequence comes from Alligator sinensis, assembly GCF_000455745.1. Classification (NCBI taxonomy): domain Eukaryota; kingdom Metazoa; phylum Chordata; order Crocodylia; family Alligatoridae; genus Alligator; species Alligator sinensis. The sequence continues at coordinate 1,314,694 of NW_005842053.1, forward strand.
TTCAAAACTTCAAGCCTGCTATCTGATTTGTCTGCCTTGTGAAGGACCATGAACATAATGGTTTCATTGTTGCCTGTCTTTTTCAGCTTATGGGCTGGATGAGAGGTCCCAGGTCTGTTTGTGGGCTACATCCTGTCCATGACCCTGATCTAGTGTGCAGTGCTGGCCAAGCTGGGGTGGATGCAACCATGTGGAAATAGCCCTTCCAGAACTGCCCAAGGCTTAATGTAGCCACATGGGAACTGTCTGAGGCCCAAACCTGTGCAGTTACATTGGCCTCAGCCAGGCCCCCTGTGGCTGCTTCAGGTCCCAGCTGGATCCAGCCACATAGGAATATGCCCTAATCCTTCTTTGCACAGGGCTGAGCCAGCCCTGTGGGGCTTGGAAATTTGGTGGCAGGGGAGTAGTGGCAGGGATTGAGTACCCCTGGTTTATGTGGTAGATCTTAACAGTATCTTCCCACTTCCAGAGGTCTGTATTTTACTTAGCAATGAAATACATAAAAAAGGCTACTACAGTAAGAGGTTTAGCTTATATCTTATATACACACACACACACACACACACACACACACACACACACACACACACTAAAAGCATGCTGAAAAAGACAACAGGCTGTGTCATATGAGAGATGGGGTATGCTCCAAAAAGGGAACAAGAAGAAAGGTGAATTTGTGCTAAAATAACTAGATAAATTAGACCTGTGCATGACACACCAAAGGCACTTATAAGAAACCGCTCCAAAGAATCAGCGCATGCTATCTTGTTCTGCTCCAACTCTGTGAGAAGATCATAACCCTGTCCCTTATTTTTATTTTCAGCTGTTCCCTTCAGCGTCTCCTTGAAATATGAGCTATCATTGATAAGATACACAGAATAAATGAGGTTTAAGGAGGTATTTAAATGAATAAAATATCAGTCTTAAACCTTTTTTTTTAGATTCATGGCACCCATCCATAACTTGTTTGAATTTGACAGCAACCCAGCTCAAAACCATTGTTGCACTCCCTCAACTTACTTCAGTGGTTCTCAACTGAGGTGCTGTGTACCTTCTGCTCAGCTGGACTGAGAAGGACTGAGGTGCAGGGTGTGTCCTCCTGGCTACATTAGAGTTATTTGACAAGCCTAAAGCAGACAGAGGCACTAGTTTTTACTGCAGCCCTTCCCAGTTGGGCCCCCATGCTCCTCCCAAAAGCAGAGGACAGTTCCACCTGCCCTGCATGTCTGTTTCTGGGAGATACCATGCAGGATTGGATGGGAAAGGGCTGTGGCAGGACCAGGTGCTCCTGCCTGATCCTCCTTCTGTCTGCTTCAGGTCAAATAACCCTTATGGAGATCAGAGCATGCCTTCATGCCTGGCCTGACTATGCACAAGGCACATGAGCGAGTTTCACCTGGTTGCAATCGCGAGGCCCATACTGTGGCATCCCTGAAAGGGTTTTGTAACGCTCTGGTTGAGAACTATGGGAATAGAGGGTGTTCTGACACGAGAAGACAGACTGCTCTGAACTTCAAGGCCTCATTAAAGAAGGTTCAAAGGATGTAGTAGACTTTGGTAGGAAACCTTGTAGGCATCTTGCCTTATTCTTAGATGGTAGTGCAAAGCTTGAAGTTCTATAAAATGAGCAGTGTGCGCTTTCAATGTGTACCTGTAGATTTAATGAAACTTTTTACTTTTGATGCTCTTTGTGGAGTTTTGTAAATGCTTATACTTTTCTGAAACCAGTAAAAGATGTGCAAAAGTGAATTCTCACCAATGATCACATGATCATTTGCATTGGAAGTGCCATTTTAGCAGGTTTATGACATCAATCTTGTGGTACGTTCCTCAGACAGTTATAAATGTCTGCACAGAATTGGTAACCAGTAAAACAGCTCTCTGTCTATACAGCTTAAGTCATCCAGTTCAGGAGAAAGGAACAATATATTGTGAATTAAGGAGCGAGTCATATGGCATGAATAATGAATAATAATTGTTCATATCAAAAAGCTTAAAAGCATGTCAGAGGGTCAAATATGTTTGCACACATTGTTCAAAGAATTGTGACTAATGAACTAATTAATAATAAAAAAAATTCCACAACCTATTTTCAAGCTAAATTCATGGGCTACCTTACTCAGAGAGGGACAAATTCAGCCTGCTCTAGTTAAGGTGTGAAAAATCAGGCTCATAGTGGAAGCTGTTCTGCAGTTTACAGAAAGTGGTCATAGCTAAGCAACTGCTAGACTATATTCCCTATTGATTTGCTGTCAATGTATCACATAATATATTTCACACCACCTAAAATATTTGTGCTAATTTTTAGAGAGAGACAAACATTAAGATAAAAGATGATTATTTTTGCAAGGTGCAGTTATTCAACTTAGAACCATGCCAGTGCAGTCTTTGCCTCAAGGAGTTTATAATCTAAAAGCTACATCCCTACTCACTGGTGTAACTCTTTCTTAAGCCAAGGGAAAAATTCAATAAAGAAGAAATCCTCAGTGAATATAAACAGTGGCAAAATCAGGCCAGAAGTCAGAGCACCCACAACATTTTTAAAATCATGGTAATGACGACTAGAGGCAGAAGCACCTTGCCATTGAAATGGGAGTGTGGCAGGGGGAAGGTTGTGGGGGTAACCGAACCCCGGTATATAAGCCAGTTACATATTTAGCACAGTCATTGTTGTACTCAAAGCTGAAGACCAACTGGATGGTTGTATTTTATCCCTGAGTTACTTGAAAAATATTTTATACTTTCTTTCTAAGCGGATAGTATTGCTTAGGGGGAAAAGGGGGCTACTTCAATTAAAAAAACAAGGTGTAAAGTGTAAGACATTTACTCTGTGAAATCTTTAGTCTCATTCTCATTTTGTTCAGTAATTGATTGGTAGCACCCTTTTAACCCACCTTAAAGGGCAAGCAGGAAATTCATGTTTTCGTTCATCAGCCCATCCCTCTGAAAAGCGTTCAATATTAAAACAGTTTGCAAGGAGCAAAGGCAGAAGAAACAAGAGGCCCAGTTAGACCATGGCAAGGTTAGGAGATGCATGCCTGATGTCTGCAGCAATATCGGCTCTTATTCCTGTACATTTTTTGCATGGGGAGTCCAAATTAATTGGGGTATGCCTCTGTTCTTTGCTTTATTTATGACCTTTTATTATCTCTGTGGCCCTGTAGTTCATGCAGTGTTACAAAGCTGTGGGAAAGTCTTCCACCTAGTGTTATTAGCTGTTTGAAATTAACTTAAAAAAATTAAATGCCTGTGTTTTTTTCACCCAAAGGTGTCCGACCTGTAAACTGGTAGGAAGGTGAAATGATTGTGGTTGTCTTTTTTGCTGTGGCTATACAAATGTTTATTTTGTGTCTTTTCTCTTTTTTTTGTTTAATGTAAGCTGCTCACTGGCAATCAGGTGTTGTGGTGGGGGTAGGGGGTTGGTTTAGGAGGGGTTACATGGCATAATTCCCATGAATGCAGGAGGAGGATGAAAAAGATAAAGAAAATTTTGTTTTTCTGAGCTGGAGGATTCTCTGCATGACTTCCCCACTGATGGGATCATGTGCTTTCAGGCTGAGATTTTATTAACAATTCAAATGGAAATTGAGGGCACAGGAGGAGCAGATTCTCACATAAACTTGATCTGTCCATGAATGCAGTTCTCTGTTTGCCCTGACCCTGCATGGCTTAAGACACTGCCTGTGAGGCCAGAGTGCCAGACACAAAGAAAGAAATGAAAAGCAAGCACATTCCAGTAGTCTGCACAAAGGCAATGGAGCAGTTTCTAGCAGTCTCCCCAGAGAGAGATCTTATCTCCTTGTGGCTAAAACCCTTCAGAATGTTTATTTGTGCTTCAAGCACCCAAAGTTTATAAATTGATATAGATGATGATTCAACTCCATAACCTTCCTCAGTTGGCTTTTTTTTTTGGTGCTCTGCAAATATTTTAGTTCTTAAATGCATTTATTAATATTATTTAATTGCTTTTAAAAGGCATCAGGCACTTGCAAAACACCAACTCTTTCTTCAGCTTTTCTAATCAATGGTTGAATTTTAATAATGCACAAATGCAGGCAAGCGTGGGGAAAACAGTAAATTAGGGATTACATGTATTGGCAAATATGTTTCCAGCTTTACATGGAGTTTCATAAAAGTTTAGTATTGGATCATATGACTCTTTATGGTTATAATGTTGAGTAAACTGTCACTGATGTCAGACACTTGCACTTTCCAGCACTCATGAAGGTTATTCCTGAGTAGCTGTACCAATTAAAACATTTTGTACGCTTGGTTGACCTTATGCTACGAAGCCAGCAACACACAAAGCTGTGGCAGAGAGAGAATGCATGAGGCAAGGCTACTCTGGAGACATCTGTACTGACATTGCTTTCCACCAATGACAGTAGGTGATGCTGCATTTCATCAGTGTCAAGAAAACTCTGACTGAGAGGAGAGTTAGAAAGAACGAGATAAACGTTTTGCTTTTTTGAGTGGAGGGGTGGAGAAAAGAGGTGGAGAAGAGTAAATGAAAAGTTGGGACATGACATGATATTATAGTATAACATAAAGTTGATAATCCCTGTACAATAATATGAGAAATATCACTAATACTCCTGGCTTTTCCAGTAGGACTTTATTTAATGAAAAAACTCACAAGGTTATTGAAGCATAAAAAAATAAACTTTCTGATCATGGTCCTTCACTGAAAGCTCACACTTTTATTGACCCATTTAGCACTTCTTTTTTTTCAATATGAAGAAATAAGGTATTAGGGATAGGAAATCATAACCATATGTTTTTCCATTTTCCTGAAGTGTTTCCATTTTCCTATAAGTACTTAAATGGCTTCAAAAATTTTTGATAATTCTTAGAGTAATTAAATTCATGGAGAGAGTAAAAAAGATGTTGATTAGAATAGTTTTGTTCTCTTCATTTTGTAGAGATTATATTCCCTAATATTAATTGTTGTATTTAGGCTAATTGTCAGTAATTAGTAACAACATTATTGCTTTTTTTTTCATTTGATGCTGCTTAATGGCCTTACAATATTAAATTCAAGATCCATCTGTATGTTCTCTTTCTCTATAAATATTCTAAGTGGCAGTGTGTCACTTTTTAATTTGTTTTGTTTGCTTGTGGTAATTGCTTTATAGAAATGTGACAACTACAATGGCAGTGTCTAGCATAACTTTGATTTTCCTTAAATAATTTAAAAGTTATCTGTCCAGGAGTATGAAGTAGTTTTTAAAAGAATACCTTAATATCATGCAACATCATTGAATTTATGTTTTAGTCTTTCATATTGAAATATTTATTAGGGTCTTAGTCAACAGGTATTTTTAAAAGTACTCTAGTCTTTTGCCACTTAAAAAATGCCTCTTAGATTGAAGTTCACTGTATTTTGCAGCAGCTGTATTGGGTTATAGTACAGAATTCTACATTACAGTGTTTGTACCTGCCAATAGAACTGGTTTTGATGCAGTGTAGTTAGTTATTCTTGTTTTCCAAATGATTGATTTTTTTAATGCCAAGTAAATATTTTCCAGGTCAGGGAAAATACAAGAAGTAACAATCTGTTCCACAAGTAACCTGAAAAAAATGCTTCCTTTATAATGAAAGAAAATATGTTAGGTGATGGAAATCTGCTGTGAAGAATCATTTATTGAGGGGGTATCAGAATAAAAGGATTAGTATGAAGGGGGAAGTATGAGTTAGATTATCTTAAATGAAAGGCACTGTTATGTATATCAAGCTGAATTGTAGAACATTGAAGAGAAAAAAGCAAAATACCTGGATAAATACAAATACATGGAAACATAAAATAGTTCAAGCAATATTTGTATGTACTTTTATAAACAGTTTCAGGAATGGTGCCCATTTCCACTGGTTTTAGTGCATGCAGGATTGGACTAATAATGAAACTGTATTTTAGTGATCTTGGTGTATGCACCCATTTATCTTTATTCTTAATATACCCTTGGTATGTTGTTATTCTGGGTTTTTGATTTTTTGAAGTATTATTTTTATTTCTTGTTACCTTAATATTATACTAAAATATATTTCATAAATATGCAACATTTCAAGATATAGCAGTGCCTTCAGTAGTACCAAGTAGAATATGATTGGAGTTAAACTTTAAAATGATTTATAAGCAAATGAATACCAACTTTTAAAATTTTGTTCTCCAAAAAGGTAAAGTTGCTGAGAATAGACAGGGACAGATGTGTCAGTTAAAACTGAAAGGGTTTATTGTTGTGTGTATGTTTTGGTAGGTAGGACAGTTTTAAATTTGTAAGAAGTTTCTTTTTTTCTTTCTTTCTTTTTTAAAGCAATGCTTCAGTTAGGAAAATGAACTTTCCAACAGAGTGGAAATGCCCCAGTAATTTTGAACACTGCATGGTCCCAGGGCTCCATAAGCTTCCAGACAATTCTGAATCTCTTAAATTTAAATGATTGTGTTTTACAGTTAATGAAAACTGCAGTTCTTTAGGGTTTTAAAGATGGCTGAGGTTGGGAAAGCAATTAGAACTTTTTATAATAAAACATTTGTATGTGAAATCTATAATAGCAATAAGTTTAAAGTTTAATGTTAACATATATTTTCATCTGTCTTCCCTAGCTGCTGTTTAACATATGCTGAGTTTTTTTAAAGTTTTCCCTTACCTTCTTATCCTTTAACTATATTGTGTGTGTGTGTGTGTGTGTGTGAGAGAGAGAGAGAGAGAGAGAGAACGTAAGCGTGAGTGAAGGGCTGTGTATATGTATACATTCAGATTACAAATAAATCTTTTACAACAGTTGCCATAGAATGGAATATGCATTTATATACTCCTCTTGGATTAGGTACAGTCAATGAACTTCAGATGCCACAGACGTGACTGTTGAGTAATTAATGGTAACCTTTATATAATGGTTTCAGCCCTCAGACATTTGGCCAGGGTCTTCAACTTTGAATGCATAGGGAAGCTGTATAAGAGGGCTTTAAGGACACTTTTGAAGCCTCCTAGTTCTGGGTCTAACTTCAAGTTATGATGACCTGTACAGTTGAGGCTATCTTGAGAGTTACTGTTTTGCTCCTACCTTCTTTAGGCCCTGATTAGGGTTTAAAGAGACTTGGAGAATTACTTGGCACCTTGCAATAGCATAACTAGAAGTGGGTAACCAGGACATCAGTCCCAGGTGCCCACTTAGAGGAGACACAAAAATGACTTCTGCAGCTGCCTGCCCGGCCACCACCACCATCTAAGCTGTAGACCTTGGGTTTTGCACCTCTAGCCCCATGCAGTCAATAGGAATGAAAGTACAAAGATTATCTGTGCACCTTACTTAGTATTCATAATTTCCACTAATATTCAAGGAGAATTCAGACACATCTGACAGAACTTCTGAGAAGCTTTCTCATCCTAGTAGTAGTAGGTAGCTAAACATTGACAAAAGTAGGTATGTACTTTTTGCAGAGAGAAAGTAGATGCCTACACGGTCAGATGGATTGCAGATTGGCTGAAGGGTCGCACTCAGAGGGTAGTGGTGGATGGATCATACTCGACTTGGGGGGAGGTGGGTAGTGGAGTCCCCCAGGGCTCGGTCCTGGGGCCTGCGCTGTTCAATTTCTTCATCAGCGATCTTGATGTTGGGGTGGAAAGCAACCTGTTTAAATTCGCTGATGACACCAAAATTTGGGGGGAAGTGAGCACGCTAGCAGGGAGAGAGAGATTGCAGAAGGATCTGGATAGGTTACAGGGGTGGGCAAACAGGAACAGGATGTGTTTCAATACAGACAAGTGCAGGGTGCTGCACTTGGGTAGTAGGAACCAGCAGCACACTTATACGATGGGGAACTCCCTACTTGAGAGCACGGAGGCGGAAAGGGATCTTGGTGTCATTATTGACTCCAAGATGAACATGGGCCGACAATGCGAGGTCATGGTTGGCAGGGCTAACCGGACCTTGTCGTGCATCCACAGGTGCATCTCGAGTAGAGCCAGGGAGGTGATCCTCCCCCTCTATGCGACGCTGGTCAGGCCGCAGCTGGAGTATTGTGTCCAGTTCTGTGCGCCCCATTTCAGGAGGGATGTGGACAACATGGAGAGGGTCCAGAGGAGGGCCACCCGCATGATCCGGGGACAACAGGGCAGACCCTACAGTGAGAGACTGCGGGACCTGAACCTATTCAGCCTCCACAAGAGAAGGCTGAGGGGGGACCTGGTGACCGTCTATAAACTCACTAGGGGGAACCAGAAGGGTTTGGGGGAGACGCTGTTTCCCCTAGCCCCCGCTGGCATAACAAGGAGTAATGGGCACAAGTTGATGGAGAGGAGGTACAGATTGGACATCCGAAATTTTTTGGGTTGTTCTCCCGCCCTGGCGGGGGGTCGGGCTAGAAGATCTATTAGGTCCCTTCCGACCCTAAAACTATGAAACTATGAAACTATGAAAGTATTTTTGCTTTTGCAAGAAAAACTTGGGCCCCAGAAAATAAAGTAAAAGGATCTGAACATATGGAACACTAAGTGTAAAATCATGTTTGAATTCCAGTGGAGAATTTGACCATATGATATTTGCTTTCTAGCATTACATACTTTAACACAGTTATTCTCAGATTCTATTCCAAGGGTCCCTTCATGATGATATACAGAATTAAGCAGGTTGAGAACCAAGGAAAGAATGAGATGATTGCTTAGGAAGGGTAATGTCTGATGAGATCACATTTTTCTTATAGTCTTAGAAATAGTCTTCAGAATAAAACTGTTGGTGAAGCAGTGTTCCAGTTTATTAAGACACAGAGAAATAGAACTGTGTGAATTTCATTGTAAATTTGAAATACAGACTAAGTCATCAAAAGTTTTACCAAGTTTACCAGAAAGCAAGGAGAAAAGGGGTGGGAATCTGTACCTTTACATTGAAATCCTGTAATGTTTTCAATAGTCTCAAGTTGCAGCAAGGGAAGCTTAGGTTGGATATTAGGAGAAACTTTTTCACTAGGAGGGTAGTAAAACACTGGAATAGGCTCCCCAGAGAAGTTGTGGTATCTCCATCCTTGGAGGTTCTTAAGACCCAGCTAGACAAAGCTTTGTCTGGGATGATCTAGTTGGGGATCATCCTGCTTTGAGCAGGGGGTTGGACAAGATGACCTCCTGAGGTCCCTTCCAAGCCTAAGTTTCTATGATTCTGAGTTTGTCGTTTCTCTTTGAGACTGAGCTTGTTCAAATCCTAAGCCCATTGGGTTCAAAGACACCTGGCCTATAACGAATGTGTGATCTTTTTCAGATTTTTGCTGTCAGCTTTAGCACAATTCTAGTAAGAAACAAAATTGACAGTTATTTTTTCATCAGATACCAACTTAGGAAGCTGCCTTCAAAGGATGCATCATATTTCTACATACACTTGGCATATAGGCTAAGTATAGACAGAAAAGCCTTGCAGTTAAATTGATTCAATCTTTGCAAGTGAACAGACATTCGCATTTGATTCCAGAAATGCAGCCCATGCCTGCAGTGTCCCTGGTCTGAATCTGGCAGGGCACTAGAGCATGCTTCCATGCTTGGCTGGATCAGGCAGCTTGGACCAAGGCTAGACTGTGCATCCTCCAAGGTGGGGTTTGCCAAGGAGGTGCAAAGCATCCTGGGATGTTGGGGAACTGTAAGTTAATTTGAATCTGGAGGGGATCTGGGACAGAAGTTCAATAAATCAGTTAAGTCTGATGCTACATACATCCAGGTTTATCTTAAATCAGTTTCGATCATTTTGAAAGCTGTTTACGTGCACTGAACTTCTGTTGTTTTATAGATTTGAACCAGTTTCTGATCACTTATACCAATTTATATGTAATTTCTGTCCCTAACCACAGTATTTACCTGGGAGAAACCAGGATATAGATGCTCAGGTTTTTCAATCTAAATTTCTGTCATCTTATAATGTTGCGGGGGTCCTATCCCAGAGTAGCTGTAATGGAGAACTTTTGTATGGAAATTGCAGAATTTCCTTACAACTCCATAGACCAGACAATAGGAAAAAAAGTATCAGACGACTATCTAACTCATATTGCAGTCAATTATTGCAGACTCTGAAGATATCAGTGATAACTGTGGTCCTTTTTGAGTAGTACAAATGCCAACCTTGACATCTAATGTGAGTATATGATAACACTGATCATGTATAATATTTCATTTTTGCCTATATTCAAGTACAGGAGAGATTAATTTTTTGATGATGTGAAGAGCTGCATGATGCAGTCAGTATTCACTGCCTTAAAGAGTTGTGCTTCTTTTGGGGAAAATTCAATTTGCTGGACAAGTTTTGGTTTGGTTTAATACTATGCCAGTGCATGATACGGCCACAAAACATATCTTCATTTTATTAATGACACAGAAGTAAATAGCATTCAAAATATTCACTGTCTTAAACTTTTAGTAATTTAAGTTCAGAATACATAATGTCTATCAGCTTCAAGCTGTTAAACATTAAAACATCAGAGTCAAGGAAATCTTATTTCCATTAAAATGCTTTCTCAGAATGTTATGAAAAAGGAAAATGTAAATGTATTGGACCTTATTAAAAATACTAATTTTTCACTCAGATATGATTGGGGAAAAACAGAATATAGGCTGTGCGTTATGCCATAGACTTTCATATGACATTGGAAAGTTAAATCAACGAAATACATTTAAAGGCTGTTGAGTAAAATTGTGCCCTAGAGAAGCAAGACCTCCATAAACTACATTCACAAGCAAAAGCAGCAGACTTTTATTAGTTTGTTTAAACAGTGATTATAAAGGAAATCTTTTCTGATTTAAAATGTCACATGTTTTATCACAACCCAGTCCTCCTGTCTGTGGAGCTTTTGGTTGTGAAATGCCAAAAGTAAAAAGAAAAAAAAAAGGCTGCTTGAAGACCAAGCATGACCATATAATAATGAGAAAACAAAGAAATGCAGTCAACCAGGCATGAAGAATTATTTATTGAAGTTAAGAGGCCAAATGTCTTATCTATTGGATTTTAATAATGCCTGGCAGAAGTGTTTATAATTGTACAGCAACTGTTTTAATATCTAATTGAGTTTCAAGCTGAAATATGAAAATATGCCTAGAAACACAAAGAGAATTTTTCCTGAGATGCAGGTGCTTAAGCTAGGAGTTTTGAACAAATGGCTTATGGGGCTTACAGCTGAAGGGGTTGAAAATTTGGGGGTGGGGCAAGTGATGGCAACATTAACCCCCAGGGCTCCCTAATGTTGCTCAACTTGCCACTACAGGTAGGTCTGGATTTAGTCCTCAAGGAGCATCACAGTCCAGATCTGGGTCCTGAAGAGCCCTGCAGCCTGCATTCAGCTTGTCTCCTTGGTTTAAGCATTTCTTTACATATTAACCTACATGGGGAGGGTGAATATACTTTTGTTTTCATCTTGTATGAACCTTCTATCTGTGTATAACTAATTGTGCATATATAATTTAGTTCTTTTTCTTTCTTTTGCCCTGGTTCCTGTCTTAACTTACTCATTTGTTTGTTCCCATTTAGACTGTTAGCAATTTTGGGCAAGAACCATAACTTGCTATGTGTATATAGAGTATGTGCGATGAGGCCCCAGTTCGGTTATGGTACACAGTAAGATTCCAAGACTGACTTAAGAGTTAATTCTATAAAAATATTTGTCTATAATAGTTATTTCTTATCATTACACAATGTAGAACATCATCATAAATTGGCAACTAGAAAAAGAAGAGTTAAAATTAGATCACATTTTCACTCAGCACCTTCTCCCCCTGCCAGGCCCAAGTAGATAAGGCACATGAATATATAACCTTCTTTTAAAATGTGTGGTTTTGCTTTTCAGTTTACTCCTCCTTGAAATCGATCACTAGGCAAAGCTAGAGCTTTTCAGGAAAAGTCTGGGATTATAACTATGTCAGCCTTTGCTTTTAGCACAGTGATGAGGTTATCAATAATGCATTGGAGATCTCAGGATCCTTGAAAATAGGAAAATCACAGCTGGTCTGGGTGTATTGTAGGATTAGCAGATTTGAGCCAAGAGGTCACCACAACTGCATGTCAGTCAGTCACACGCACGCAGATGCGTAGACATATTTTGGGAAAAGGGGAAAATTATATCTGAAATGTAGCCACTGAACATGCTACTTAGTTTTTTTTTCTTTGTGTAACATAGTTTTAAAAGCAGCACATTTAATGCTTTTTATAGTGGCTATTTGACATTTTAGCTTTTTTTGTCTTATAGGTTTTATTGTTTTCGTAACAAGTTTATTCATATACTAACAGCTGGCGTGGTAGCAGTGTTGAAGCTCCATACTTATGCTTTCTGGTCACGGTAATGGCTAGGAGTAATGGAAAGGGAGAATAAGTGAGTGTGGAAATGCAAAGCTGTCTCTTGTTACATTTTATCGATCTCATTCTGGTGTCATTCAATTAAGACAGAAATGTGATGGATAGTCTCTGCATAGATTCTTACTTTGCTCACCGACCACTACAGACAGAGCTTTTTTTAGTGGTGGGCTGGGGGAGAAAATGGAAGGAGGGGACAGGGGACAAATCAAAGATGCTATGTGATTTGAATTACAGATCAAAGTCTTTGTTTTTATTTTAAAGATACCCAGAATAAACAATATCTATGAAGGCTACATTTTGGCTCATTTTACCAGTACCTATCATCAGTAAACATATGGTCAGCTGGTCATTGCCATCAAGTTGTTTCTTTGAAAATAATATATTACATTTCTTTCTTTTCCTTTAAGCTGAATATTGTACATAGAAATAACCTGTGCTACTAACGCAAGGAGTTACCTGCCTAAGAGTCTAACCAGAATTCTATGGGATTATAACTTTGCAATAAATTATCTGATGTAAATGTGTTTATTTTATGAGTATATAAAGAGGATTTAGTTTCAATCTATATTTTATGTAAAATGCAGTAGAATGTTTTTGAGAAATTTGGAAACAAAATAGAAAAAATACTGGTGGTCAGATCCTTAGTAGGTATAAACTGGACTAAGTCCAGTAACTGAAGTGGAACTTCATCAATTTATACAAACTGAGGATCTGGCCAAGATTTACATTGCTTTTTATAGTGCCCAGATTTAGCAGTCTATACTTTGTAACCATCTTTTTTGTGATGATAAATTACTCTGTATTTTGACCTATTCTATACTGGCTAAAGTATTAAGGGGAAGGAATTACAACGTAACCTACATGTTGGCAGCTCCTAGTATTTTCTGCTGTCAGGTTTGTATCTGTAGTTCTTGGGCACCTATACACATGCACAACTCCTGCTCCAACGTTTGCTAACTGACATGCGTTGGAGCAGACTCAATTAATTGAGTCTTCTGGAGCATGCTAATTAGCCCACTCCAGCAGCCTTGGCATCACATGTATTTAGCATCCCAATGTTTCAAAATGGTGGCAGGGGCAATTTAACTAGGCAGGATGCTGAATACATGAGCTACTGCGAGTACTTTAATTAAAGTGCCCCCATCCTGCAGCACGTGTAAAGATGCCCCCCTTTTTTTTTTATAAGACTCCATCCGACTTCAAGGTTCAGGCTTTTTGTGATTGACCATGTGCTAAGTAAGTGTTATATTGTAAAATCTGATTTTTTAATACACTGTTTGACAAATTGAGATTTAGGAGTAGATTTTACTAAGTCAGAGTGGCTTTTTTCCAAAAGCTGTGGTCAGAGGTGGGTTGGGTTTCAATGTTATATTTCTAAATCATTTCAGATACTGGAAGGTATGCAGCCTGTTTTTTGTTGTTTTTTTTTTCAAGCTTGTAGAGGTGCTAAGCCATACAAATTGTAACTTTTTCTGTTTGCCAAAGTTCAAGGAAGTTATTATGTTATAGAATTTAAGATGGCTTCAAATTTTTTCCCCCCATTATGATGTATGGAGTGTGATATACTTAACAAATTACAGATTCCTCATAAGAAAATAATACAGAAAATATTGTGGTATTTAGAACATTTTAGAATGGAATTATGACACTAAGCATTTTAAACAAATTTTCAGAAGTGCTCATTAATGATCCTTACCATAAACTTTTACACAAAAAATGTCAGTAAGGTGAATTGAAGGTTTCTAGTGACATAGCTTAAGGTGATAAAATAAACAAATAAAAATAAAACCCTCAACTACTGTTAGGGGGAAAAAAACAGTGAAAAAATGTTTATCAAAATGGTACGCACAAAATCTTAACATAGCCACCATAGAATTTTAAACCTGTCATCTTTCTTTTTTGCATTTAGTCACAATGATGGATACTACATACTTATATAGCATGTTACACGTATGTTCCAGTCTCAAAGTGCTTTGTCCAGACATTACCCTGGGCTCTCTTCAGGTAGATGCTGAGAATTCACAATCTGAGTATATAAAGTATATAACATGGTGACAAGTTTGCTCTGTGTCTAATAACACTTGGATTATTAATTGCCACATGGGACCATAGGCCCAAGTCCTTGGCATCCTGTAAAACTAGGCCCTTAATATTGCCTGGAAATTTGCCATTGCTGGGGTATTTGTTTAATCAAGAATTAATGCTGCTATTTATACTGGTGCATGTACACATACAATTTTGACCCCCCCCCCCCCCAACTCTGGAGCCATTTGAGCCAGAAAACACTGCTCCTGGATGCAATGTCTATACTTATACCTGGCAAGCAGCAATTTTAGTCAGGGTGGAGCAGCTCCAGGCTGGCAGAGGCAATGGGAGGTCAGCCTTGGGCTCCGAATGGCAGCATCAGGTGGCAGAGGGACTGGCAGGAGCCAGGGATCTGGCCCCCAGCTGGCTGGGCTGACCAGGAACAATTTACACCCAGTGGTTACTGTCTATGCATTCATTTGATTGCATTTAATGACTGTGCCATAAGATAGTACTGTCTCTGACAGTAGTATCTTAAAGCAGAGTTAGTTAATTTAATATCGATGGACATGTGCAGTGCAAAGTTTAACTGCAGTGCTAATTAGTCTACTCCGCAGTGAAGCACATGTGTAGATGCACCGAGTATGACAATAAAGAAGCCTTAAAGCAGCCCAGCTGTTCTACAATAAAAGTTAAGGCGTTTCTCAGGTTTTTTGAACACTAGTGAAATTAAATTTTTGTTGTGGATGGATGTATCATCATCTTTTGGTAGGTATTTTTTATGCTAGCTTTATTTACCCCATGTTTTGAAGGAAGTCTGAGTGCCATATTGAAGTGACAACTTAACTCTCTATTCCTCAGATTTCGGTCACCTTTAACATGACTCTTAATAATATGTGCAAAACCACTGATTTTGTTTAAGGTGGGGATTTAGTTGTGGGACAAGGAGCAATGGCTGATTTTGGAACATTATCACCAGTGCTTTTTAAAAGAAAGTCTTGTGGACTTTTTTATTTCATAAAGTAAATACTTCACGTTGTATGTAATAGCTATAACATTTCAAAATGCCTGCTTAGAGGATTCAGAGCACTAATATCAATGCCAAGCTTATCACTACTAGTCTCAGCTTTTTGTTTGATAAGCAAAGCCTGTGACAATCAAAATAATGGAAGTACTGCATCCCCTCTCCACCCAGCCAGCAAGATGCCACCTATCTACTAACAAGGTCTACCTACCTATTCTGTACACCTCACCATACCTGTATTTCATGTCTTCAAGAAATGATCTGGAGACGGAAAGGGTGAAAACTACATGGTCCTATCTCCTTTCAGTCTCCCGAGGTGGGAGAGGAAGGCAGAACAGCCATCTATCTTTCTGCTTCAGAGAAATAGTTTACCATGATGAGATATATTTACAGCTGATTGGGAATTTGATGTTGCAAAAATGTAGGTATGTTAACATTGAAACATTAAATGGAACAATTTGGTTACTGTAAACTTCCAACAAGATAGAGCCAGATTTCCTGCCAACTTTCCTGGCAGACTCCTGGGGGGCCTGGTTTACCACTGTCTGCAGCTCTGAAGCAGCTATGCCATGCAGCTTTCTCCAGAGTCAAGTACTCTCTGGCTCCCAAATTCAAAGCCTCCTCTAGAGCTCCTGCACTTAGTTACCTGTCAGCCCACTAGGATCACTATATAAGGATCTAATATATAATATATTGTATTGGTTTTGGTATGAGTGGTAGGAGTTGTGGTGAGCTATAATTAGCTGGGGCTGTTCGGGGGCGGTGGTGGGGTGGGGTGGAAGAAATGAGGCTGGGCTGGAGTTACAGGAGGTCCAAGACAGGTGAGTGGTGGACAGGGAGGAAGTATATAACACAATGTTTCTAACTGACTGTATCATGAGTTTGGTGCTATTTGAAATTCTAAAGCCCCAGCTCTTGTGAATAATGGTTACAGGGACATTTCACCTTTCATGTGACTGAAAAGTACATTTCTAACCCTGGTGTTTTTGAAGAAAGGCTTGATGAAGATAACTTAAAGAACTCTGTAAGGAAGATAAAAAGAACCCCAAGTTTATTGTTTGTTTTAAAATCTCAAGGCTTTTAAACTAATCTCAAGGATTTCTGGAATGTGGCACACAATTTTAAATGTTTGGCATTCCCAGTACCTTAGCACACTTTTTTTCAGGGCCTATACCCTGACTTCTGTCTCCTGCACCAGATTCACAGCCACAGGATTTAATCTGGGTATAAGCCCCCAAATCTGATTGTGCGCTGTGTAATTTCTTGATAAATGGCTGTAGTTCAGGTTTATCCCATTTGTAATTTCTTTCATTTTGATTGCATCTGTATTAGATCTTTAGCTGGATGTTTTAACTAAAATGTTAAGCATTGGAGTAGTTAACATGTAAACTGCTACCGCAGCGGTTTGTAGTTAAGGCTCCTAAGAAGAGTAGAAATAATTCATGCCTTTCTAAGAGCTGTAGTGTTAGCCATTCAGTAGGCTTGATGCTTAGGGCAAGGTTCTCCAGTAAATTCCGTAAGTGCAGGAACATTGTCTC
Organism: Alligator sinensis; assembly: GCF_000455745.1. Taxonomy (NCBI): domain Eukaryota; kingdom Metazoa; phylum Chordata; order Crocodylia; family Alligatoridae; genus Alligator; species Alligator sinensis. Next base: position 1,331,599 of record NW_005842053.1, read on the forward strand.
AAGACTGTTGCAAACGATGGTACAAAGGGCACATCAGGGGTAAGGTTTCAGCATAAAGCACTGAGATAATTTCAAGCAGTTCTGCTTCTCATAGCAGCCAGTTGGTAGCCTCCAGGGCTGTATAAATTAAACCAATGGTTACTCTACTTCCTGAAGCAACCCAGAAATAGGAGGGTATTGGCATAGTTTAAAGGTTTCTTGGTTCCTGCCCCCTGGCCTGAGTTGAAAGCAGAGTCTTGAATGTTAACCTGCATTGAACTTGCAGAAACATAGATTGCAGGAGGCAAGAATTTATAAGATCCTCTTAAGAAGTGGATCTGTATACACATAGCTAGAAGGCTAGCTGCATTTGCAGTATCTTTGTAATTGGTCAGAAACTTGAGAGTTGTGCAACATGCTTATTCATAAATATGAAACACTGTTGTTGTTAGTCTGGTTAATTAGGTTTAGGTTACAAAATAAAACATCATCACAAAGGCTAGATTATGCACTTTACCTGGATTCAGGGTAAATACTATGTCCTGTATATATAAAAGAGGATTTCAGTCTTGAGCCATTCACCTACATACCTACCAGATATGGTTTTAATTAACACCAAAACCATAACATTTAGAACACAAAAAAGCAGAAAATATTACAAAGTTTCACTTTTTTAGCTTGTAGCAGAGGCAAGGCCATTTCCTTTGTGTGTGGTGGATATCACTTGATTTTTTATTATTATTATACAAGTTGAAGGTGAGTATATTAATGCAAAAAACATAGTAATGCATGGCATGTCAACAGGTGTTATAAAGTACATTTTATTAATTTTGACTTCTTATTTTATAAAACATGATTTTAAAAAATTAGCGATATTGAAAATATTTTGCCACTCTGAAAAGCAGTACCTTGTAAGACAAAAAATGAAAACTAGCAAAGAAAATGTTTATATGACTATTTTCCCCTGTTTTAAATATATTTATCATTTTGGGTGAGATTTTTCAAAAGCAGATAGTGAATTGACTTGTGATTCTTCCACACCATTTTATCAAGACTGTCTTGACTATAATGTTCCCTTCACACAATAGTGTATTTCCAGCGCCCATAGGATGTGAATCAAAGTATATATATATATTTTTTTACAGTAAACCCAATTCATTGTAATAAAGGCCTGTAGCTGAATTTGAATAAAAAGAAATTTAGAAGCTGGAAAATGTTTGCTTAATATTTTTTATTAATGTCTTGTCTACACCTTTCAGATGAATGCAATTTTTTTAGTTCTAGAAAAGATATCATGAGATACTATGTAAAATTTGCAGTATTTTTGCCACAGACCTGTCCGCAGGTTAACCCCGGTTTCTCTTTACTGTCCTGTGCCTGTCCTAAGGAACAGACCAAGGTTTGCCCTGGAATCATTCCTGATGTCACAACCTTTAACTCCAGTGCATTTTCCCAGACCTCACAGATGGAACAGGGGAATCTCTGGCAGCTCCAAGTAGCTGACCCTTGGGCTGTGAAGGAACTTTTAGTTTCCCCTTTCCATAGAATGGGTTAACCTGGAATATCAATGCCCTAAGATCACTCTCTACCACAAATAATCAGTAAGCAGACACAAGAACAAAAGGATTTACTATATATAGGATAAAAGAACACAATACAAGCAAAACTAACCACAAGTTTAAAGCTAGAACCAAAAGACAAGTTTTTTTTATCCTCTCATCCAAACACAACCTAACACTACTAAGAGTGTTAGCACTCTTAGTGCTAGCTAGCTAGCACTACTACTAGTGTTTCCAGAGATCATCCTTCCTGCTGCTCCCACCAGCCTTGACTGCTGAGGAGATGGATTCTTCTCTAGCCTAGAAACCACCCCCAAAAAACCTCTTGATTTCCAGATAGTTCCATAAATACTTCCAAGCCACCTTATAAACATTGTCCCAATCCTTCATGAGTCTTGGGATATTCTAAAACAGATGTAGGCAACCCCCAGAATAGGTGCCAGAGCATGACACGCAAAGGTATTTTGTTTGGCACACTTGCCTCGGGGGAGGTGGCAGGGAAGGGGCAGGGGCTGTGCTGCCAGAATAAGGATTGGGCCCCCCACAGCTCCCTGGCCATCTGCCCCTGGTACACCAACATCTTACAAGTCACGGTGGTGGGTATTTTCAGCACTCCACCCAAAAGCCTTGCTGACCCCTGTTCTAAAAATTTCTTTCCCATCAAGGCAGCTGGAATTCTTCTAATTAATGACCCATTACTTGGAGATGCCTTAGCTGTCATGGGGTTGGGTTTTTTTTCCCATTACAGGAAGACAATGCCATAGGTACCCATTTCAGTTGTAACCCCTTCTGCCTGTGATAGAAAGTAGCAATTGCCTTAGTCCCAGTAACACAATGGCAAGAGATACTTAGCAGTTTAACCTACCCCCTTTTCCTTAAATATGTATTCTTCATTTCCTTTAGCTAGACCATATCTAAAATCATAAAGATATATACAGAGAGTTCAACATAATTCACATGGAGATAAAAACAACATAAATAACACAGCATAATATTGGCTTTTCAATACTATGCTATATCATTGAAACAAAAATAAGAAAACCTGTGTGACACCCCACACTCTTCTCGTATTATAGTGAGGTTTGTGACAATTCTCATTTCATTTTCTCATGGGGAAGGGCTAAAGCTGTCTTCAAGTTTGATCTTATAAGATATTCATCTCAATTTTTTCTTCTATTTGTACATTTCAGAGATGGACAGAAAGAAAGAGATATGTTTTCCTAAAGAACATAGGTAGTTATGGCTTTTTTCCAGGTTTCTCTTTTAGGTTTTTTTGGTTTTGATTTTGTTTTGGAAAATGAACCAGACAACTTGTTTATTAAGAACAGGGGGAAAAGTTAAAATAAATAGAGAGCAGCTGCAGTGATTTTGACAAAGTAGTAGAATTCTTAAAATGAGCTGTCATGTAGGGA
>NW_005842053.1:1334738-1366635 GCF_000455745.1 Alligator sinensis
CCCCCCCCCCGACTCAAGAGGCACCAGTCACCCATGGTCTGTAACATTTCATATATGTAGTTACAAGACTTAAATGTTACTTTTAACCTTGGACCTATCAAGAATATCACATGATATCCTATTCTATTTGCGGGGAAGGCCCAAAGGAATGGAGTTGGATGTTGGATTTTTCCTGGAGAGACATTGTCTCTCAACTGTTTGCTAGGAGTTAAAATTTTAATAAGGGAAAAAACAAAATAGTATTTTAAAGTATGTGACTTTAAAAAATCCTTCTTCAAATTATTTGAGCTTCCAATGGGTGTGAAGTTAAACAATAGTGGAATTTTCCAGTCATCTGTGGAGTCTTACAGCAAAATCAGGAAAGATATATTACATTTTATACATAGTTACTAATATATAAAAACAATTTACTTTTGAAAGTAAAGTTACAAAGCCTCATGCATGCCATTAAGAAGAAAAAATATTTGTTAAGAAAAAGTGTGTTGGATAGGCCACTACATTTTTTTCCTGATATGGGTCATGGCTATGAGGTCAAAATGCAAAGACCCTTCATAATTTTTCCCTCCTTAGTCTTTATTTAGCAGTATTTATAGTTTAGTGACATGGTCATGATCTGTTTGTATTTTTAAGACCCTTAGGCTCTAGAGGTGGTAGACATGACTAAAATGTAAATCACGACCTCTTCTTCATTGTACTTCAGTCAGTCAAGTAGAGCTAAAGTACAACCTTATTTATGTCTACTGACTTTTCAGTTTTACTGTTGGTATTTTCTCCCCTTAATCAGTAATAGTTGAATCACTTATATATATTATTTATATTCTATTTATTTTATTTATTCATATTTCTCTTTCATCTCTATTTCAGTACTTAATCCATCAAGTAATTCAATTTTTCAGCAAAAAACAAAAAAACAAAAAAAAAATGTTAGCTGTTAGACTTGTAGAAGAATAAGAAGGAAAACTGCATCAAACTGGAGAACCTGGTGACAATGTGGTGGGGCTACTTATGATGGGGTAGCTCCTATAAAATACAACAATGTTGCAACCTCCAGAATAAGGCAAGTACGGGGAGCCTCAAAACCTTATCCCTAACTGCCTTGCGCATACTCCTTGGTTGGAGAAAGAAACCCTCGCTGAGGCATTAGGCGGTTAGCAGCAGTCCTTATTTGTTGCTTTCTGGAAGAAACTACAGCCCTCAAGGCACTGCATGTCTGGAATTGGTCTGGCCTATATTGTGTTGCAGTGGTCTGAATTCGGAGGTGAATGGTAGCTCTTGGGCAGCCTCCACTTCTCCATACTTTTGCATACAAGTAGACATCAAAGGTCATGGACTTCTTACATATACACCACGATCCACTGGATCGATAGTTGTCTGTCCTATAACAGGAGAGAGTAAGTTAGGCCTTGGTAAAAACAAACCGGTAGGGGTGACATAAGAGTAATATTTAATTCATCAGAAGAAAAGCATCAATAAATAAATATGGAAAGGACTCAAGGAATTAGTCATAATTGCCTTGAACAGGGAGCTGGATGATGACCTCATGAGGTTCCTTTCATATCTGTTTTCCTATAACCCTACTTTCCTATTATCATCATATGATAGTTTAGATTAAGCAGATTAGATTTATTTGAATTTTTTAAATAAAGGAGAGAATGTCACAATCATCAACTTTTAGCAGTACAAATAGATTGCCTCCTCCTTGTGAGAGGTATAACAATATAGCCAAGTGCCCAGGACAACTGCTACACACAGGAGCCATGGCAGTTTCCAGTTGCTGCCTATCAATGCAATCGCATAGCTGCAGTAACAGCCTTTTTTTTTTTCCTGTGCCCCTTCCCTTCCTCCACATCCCGTACCAGGCCAGTGCTTAGGGCAACTGCCCTGATTGATGCATCCAGGTTATGTTACTTTTCTTTATCATATTATCCACCTTCATTTCAAAAGGAAAAAAAAAAACTCCACACCAACTTTCATGGGTATGGAGACTAAGAATAAAGACTCAAGAGACAGCATAAGCACCATTAAGGTAAGAAAAGCTGTGGTAATTCTGTGTCAGTGGTAGGTGCGGCAATGATTATCTTGCTCCTTTCATATCTTTTATTTAAAAAAGAAAGAGAATTAAGACCCTATTAGGTTGTAGAATGTAATAAAAAAATTGACATTAAATATACTAGCTTTCACATGGTTATTGCAGTTTGAATCACCTAGGTGAGGACTTTTTTATACTAAAATCTCCAACTTATTATGAATAGTGTATATTTCTCCAAGAAAAGTGTATACTTTAAAAAGTCAAATTTATGCATATATTCCAACATTTTATATAATTCAGTCCCAGATATGGTGCTATGTCATATCAGAATGTGCTACATTGCTAAACTAATAACAAACAGTCCATTGTACTCACTTATCTTTGTATATCATCCTGAAAAGGAAAGATGTATTGTTAGAAGAACTTAGAAAAGATTTATAGGCTGGGGACAGAAATTATACATAATTATAAGTGATTGGAAACCAGTTCAAATCTGTAACACAAAAAAAGTTCAGTGCATATAAACTGCGTTCAAAATGGCCAAACCAGTTTAAGATAAATTTGAATGGATGTAGTATCAGACTTAACTGTTTTATTTTAAATCTGTTTATTGAACTTCTGTCCCAGTTCCCCTCCAGATTTAAGTTAACTCACAATCCTCCAGCATCCCAGGGTGCTTTGCACCTCCCCACAAACCCCACCTTGCAGGGTGGGTAGGCTAGCCTAGGAGCAAGCTGTCTGCTCCAGCCCAGCAGGTAGGCATGCTCTAGTGCCCCCAGCTTCTGGCCTGGGACACTGCAGGCATATGACTGCTATTTCAGAATCAAAAGTGACTGTCTGTTTACTGGTTCAATCATGCAGCTTAGACTAACTTGCAAAGATTTAATCAATTCAGCCTCAGCCTTATTAACATGTACTTAGCTATAGTGGGTGCACACGTGCAGTTTGCAGCATCTCAAAGAAGTTAGAGGTGCCACAAACCACATCTGGCATACATGTACCCATCCACCACTCCACTAATTAGCAGTGCAGTGGTTTTTTTGACACAGGGAGATTCTGGTATAAAAAACAACAACAACAAAAACACCACTAAAAAAACAGTAGGGCGCAGGGGCAGGAGCATGTGCCCACAGAAAGGGAGCCTGGCCAGCCACAGCCAAACTGGCTGCCTGCCAGGCTCCAGGCAGGTGGCTCAGTCCTGCTGCTGCCTGAGGAGAACCCCAGGTAAGCTGCTAGGGCAAGCACAGGTGCTGGCCCCAACCTCTCCTACTCCACCTGGATCACTTTGCTGTACACCAGAGCACGCATGCAGGGGCATGCCTGGAGACAAATAGCAGCAGCACATATTTGTGTACAAATATGTGCTGTTGCTATTTGTCCCATGGGAAACCTGTGTCCCTGGATGTGCATGTTCGCTGGTATGCACCCAGTGAGAGGTTTCAGATACCTTAATGAATAGCTGGGAAGTAGTTATAAGAAAGGTCTAATTAAAAAAGTTAAAATGTTGAAAGTGGGGAAAATGGATCAAAACACAAAGGTAAACTGATTTAACAAGTTACCTAAATGTGTACAATACAAAGATTCATCATTTTCAGGCCTATAGTTTACTGAGATAGCTAGGAGGCAGTCTGTTTCCCCATTAACTTTTAGCAGCACCTACATATTACTAAAAGACGTTGTCATAACCCCATCCATCCTTAAAATCCCTGTATTAATATTTATATATTGGTGTCAAAAGGGACATTTTGTTTATGTGCACTGAAGATTTTTTCTTTTCTTTTTAAAAATATCCATAATCAATCTATATTTTGAGTAACCTGAAAACAATGACGGTCAATTTGATCTCTTCAACACACCTTTACCTCTCTCAGCAGTGCCCTCTCCCCATGTTCTTTCCTCCCCCTTTCCCTATCTTTTGTTTTTAAATTGCATTATTCCTTTTTATTTAGTACCCCTGGTCTCTGCTAATCTGTTTATATCATCTGATAAAGTAGGCTGTCACTTAAAAAAGCTTATGCTTTTCTGAATGTATTAATCTCTAAGGTGCTATCCTCCCCCACTTTCTGTAGCCAACTACATGATAAACAACTAATGCATTACCCCATCATAGATGCTTAGGAAGGTGGTTAGACATATTCTTCTCAAGTCAGGCAGAAGATAGGGCAGGGTGGCACCTGGTTCAGAGAATTATGCGCTCTTTTAGGCAACAGCCTACTTCATTAGGTTAATAGACTAGGATGCTCTAAGCTTCTCTAGCTTCCAGACTCAAATAGATGTTACAAGCAGCTCAACAAAGAAAGCAGAAAATAGCAGTCTCTTAGCAGTCACTGGCTATTTAATTGCATAAGAAAACGTAAAATTTGCAAACAAGAGGAGTAGTAAAATCCTGGTTCTGTTGAAGTCCATAGGAATTTTTGCATTTGACTTCAAAGGGTGAGGATTTCAAGGTCCTTTTCTAACAGCACATATATCAGCACAGATTACATACATTCAGGCATCATGTTTTGCCATACAAGAGCATCTTTGGTTTGTACAACTTGGCTAGGGACAGAAGTTACACACAAACTGGTTTAAGTGGTCAAAAACTGGTTTAAACTTGTAACAAAACATAAGTTCAGTGCAAATAAACCAGGTTCAAAGGGCTCCAAACTGGTTTAAGATAAACCTGGTTGAATGCAGTACCATGCTTAACTGATTTGGGTCAAACCACTTTATGGAATTTCTGTCCCAGCCCCCTTCCTGGTTTAGGTTAAATCAGAGTCTCCCAGGATCCCATCATGCTTTTCAGCCCTGGGCTGTGCTGTCTTCTGCAATGGAGCAGGACTGGCTCTGCCCCCAACTGCCAGCAGGGTCTTTTTTATCCGCAGGAGCGGGGCAGATTCCCCTACCTCACCCACTCCTCTGCAGGGGAATCAACCCAGCTCCCAGCTGTGGTGGAGGAGTAAAGTCCACACTGCCTGCTGCCCCGGCTGAGCAGGGGGCACAGTCAGGTGATTGGCCCAGCTCCCGGCAAACCTATGGTGGGGGCTTTACTCCCCTGCCTAAGCCAGCTGAGCCAAGCCGAGTAACCTGCAAAGATTGAATCAATTCAGGCTCCAGCTTTTTAAATCTGTCCCTAGCCCTTATGATATCTCATTACTGACCTCTTACTTATATCTTCTCCCCTACAGAAAGAAGGAACTTTTTATTTCCATCTCAAAAGTGATTGTAAGACAGGACATTTTTAAAGTATTCTTTAATTGTGTGACACCAGGATGTAATTACAGCATGTCGGAGCAGACTCAATTAATTGAGTCTGCTGGAATACGATAATTACCATGTTCTAGCCAGCCACTGCGTCTCATGTATCAGTATCCCCATGCTTTAAAATGGTAGCAGGGGTGCTTTAACTAAAGTTCATTTGATGAGGTTTAGATTAAGCACCCCTGTTGCCATTTTGAAGTTCAGGGACACTGATACACAAGATGCTCCAGGCGCTTTAATTAAAGCGGCTCTTGGACCCACTGTAATTAAAGCAGCTGCTCCCCCGCCCACCACTCCCAGAGCATGTGTAAAAATGTCCAGAGGATTAGATTTAATGCACATTACCGAAAGCCCATTAATAAATGTGTCGATGCTCCCATATGTATGAATTTACTAACATGAAAAGGTTTTGCCTCTTGATTCATATCAGTCTCTCTCTGTCTCATGCAACTTCCCAAGCAGCTATAAAGTTAAATGAATAATCACTATCCACATGTTTTTGAATAGTATTGTGTGGTGGTGGAAACAGCTTTGTGTGGTGTTAATTTCTCTTACTGCCTGATCCTGATACAAGCAGCAACTTCAGATCTTCCTCTATGCAAATTTGGAAAGACTCTGAGTATGTATTAATATCCAATTCCAATTTGGAATATGCTTTTTATAATGATCAAAACTAGAAATGTAGATCCCACATTTTAAAATAGGTGTTAAATTCTGTCAAAATTGATGGCAGTGGTACCCATATTTGATAGTGAAAGCATCCTACTTGCCACTGGTATATCAGTTTTTCTACTTCTAGATATTGAATTTTGGATATTTTTCTGGGCATCAGATCAAGTAACTGAAGTGACTTAACTTCTGAAAGAACAAAATGCAGAAGCTGAAAAGAGTAATGGTTCTTTGTATACTTGTATGACAGTATTTTATTCCTATACTATCTAAGCTATTTTCATTGGATTCTTCCTTTTTAGTATCTTGGATGTATGGATTCATTTAGCTTTGTTTAATATTTACGAAGCCCTATTGCTGAAGAATATGATCAGTGTTTTAGTCATGTTGAAGGTGGCAATTCATGTATGTATGGAGGTTTGCTAAAAGTATTCTTGTTCTTAATGTTATATGGTGGATGAAGAATTCTTGGGATGTACCCAAAAGTCTGAGAATCACAAAATTTAATAACATTTAACATCAAATATTGGAAAAAGATAGTCTACAGTTTAGTGTCTGTGTGCATGTGCATGTAAATATTTTGGGCCGTGGAATTAATGTAATATTTAAATATTTAATGTGTGGCGTTCAAGTAAAACTCAAACCCTCATGGGGTGCACATAGTGGCTGGAGTCCCCCTCCCTTCCCTGCCATATCCCTCAGATGAGCCATGGCTTCATCCTACACCCACCCCTCCCCATCTGGCCAGCATCTGCCCCTACCCCACTCCACTCCTTACAAATATTGAATAATCTATTAATAATCAATAATCTATTGATCAATAATCTATTAATAATATCAATACCATCTGTAGCAGATTTGGAAAATATGAATACAGGTAACTAAGACATTCACTTATAGATACGGAGTTCTAGGGAGTATTGCTGACTTTGGGATTCTGTTTAGATTTCAGAATTAGCTGAATGAATATAGAAAAATGTAATCAAATATCTTCCTACAGATGCTTGCTCCAAGGAGACTTGGGAGCATATATTTTTCTGGTTTAAGTGAGCATTAAATTATATTCAATAATTCTGGCTCCAGTTTAGTCTGTTTCTGAGGGGCAGCATTGGAAGAATTCAAAGATTTTGATAAATGTTTATTGTCTTAGCTAAACCAAGATTCTTAATGCATCAGGCAGGACCTCTTCATCAGAGGTTTCAAGGTTGTGTGTACATTATTATTTTTAATAAGCACCTATAGATTAAGAACTAAATATAGAAATGATTGCCCCTCAGTAGGTGCATCTACATGTGAAATTAAGTTGATGGAGGTTTCTGCTGGAGTTAACTGCTCTTGGGCACAGTGTCTACATGTGCCCCCGGGACAGCAGCACTTTGAGCTGGGGTGGAGCAGGACTCTACAGTACTATTTTATGGTGGAGTTAACTATTTACTACACCCTAATACTGGTGCTCATGTATACAGTGACGCTTTACTGCACAGCTAATTGGTCAACTCCACAGTGTAGATGCACGTGTAGATGCAGCTAGTTGTGCCTACTTGCATATGCATTTATAATCATAGAAAATTATGGTTGAAAGGGACCACAGGAGGTGATCTAGTCCAACCCCATACTCAAAGCAGTACCATCCCCAACCAGATCATTACAGCCAGGGTTTTGTCCAGCAGAACTTAAAAACCTCCAAGGATGGAGATTCTATCACCTCTCTAGGTAACCCATTCCAGTGGTTCACCACCCTCTTAGTTAGAAAGTTTTTTCTTAATATCCAACTTAAACCTCTCTTGCTGCAACTTGGGAACATTGCTTCTTGTTCTGTCATCTGTCACCACTGAGAACAATATAGCTCCATCCTCTTTGGAACCACCCTTCAGGTAGTTAAAGGCAGATATCAAATCCTCACACAGTCATCTCTTCTGCAGACTAAATAAACCCAGTTCTCTCAGCCTCTCATAAGTCCTGTGCCTCAGCCCCCTAACCATTTTTGTTGCCCTCCATTGGATTCTCTACAACTTGTCCATATCCTTTGTATAGCGGAGGACCCAAAACTGTACACAGTACTCCAGATGTGGCCTCATCAGTGCAGAATAAAGGGGAATAATTACTTCCTCAATCTGCCTGAAACACTCCTACTAATGCAACCCAGTATGCTGGTAGTCTTCTTGGCCACAAGGGCACACTGCTGACTCATATTCTTATTGTGCACTGTAACCCCCAGGTCTTTTTCTGCAGAGCTGCTGCTTAGCCAGTCAGCCCCCAGGCTGTAGGGGTGCATGGGATTGTTCCGTGCATGGGATTGTTCCCCAGCTTAACCATGGGGATATCTGCACTCACCCGCACCTGTAGAGAACAGTTGAGAAAAGCCAAGACAAAAACCGAACTTAGGCTACGTATGGGAATCAAGGACAACAAAAAGTCCTTCTTCAGATATGTGGAAGTTGGAAAAAGAACAAGGATAGCATTGGGCCCCTGAGAGATTCAACGGGGCAACTGACATCCGACACCCAAGAAAGGGCCAATCTTCTAAATGACTTTTTTGCATTGTTTTTTCACCCTCCCAAGAGAATCATACTGCCAGGAATGGCACAAACCAATCCAGGAGCAGGTGACAGGCCCCAAATTGATGTGGACCAGGTGAGGGAACACCTTGACAAACTGGACATTCACAAGTCCCTGGGCCCAGACAGAATGCACCCAGGGGTCTTGAAAGAACTGGCAGACATCATTGCATTCCCCTTGGCAGAGATATTTGAAAAATCATGGTGCTTGGGTGAGGTCCTGGATGACTCAAAAAGAGCCAATGTGGTCCTTATCTACAAGAAAGGGAGGAGGGATGACCCAGGGGACTACAGACCAAACAGTCTGATGTCTGTCCCTGGAAAAATCCTAGAGAAAATTGGTCTTGCCTGGCCAACCTCATCTCCTTCTGTGACCAGGTAACATATGCCCTGGACAAGGGAGATGATGTGGACATCATATATCTGGACTTCAAGGAGGCATTTGACATAGTTCCCTATGATGTCCCCATGTTTAAGCTGGGGAACTGTGATCTTGATCATCATACGGTCCGTTGGCTAGGCAACTGGCTACGGGGTCGGACCCAAAGAGCACTAGTTGAAGGGAGCAAATCAACATGGCACAGAGCTACCAGTGGGATCCCTCAGGGCTCAGTATTTGGCCCAGTATTCTTTAACATCTTTATCAATGATCTAGATTTGGGAGTCAGATGTGAACTAGACAAGTTCATAGATGAAACCAAAATATGGGGGAGGGTGGTCACACTGCAGGACAGGCTAGGGATTCAAGCCAACTTGGACACTCTTAAGGTGGTCCAACCAAAACCTGATGGCCTTCAATGCAGAGAAGTGCAAGGTGCTGCACCTCAGTAGGAGGAACCCCCAGCAAACCTGCAGGCTTGGTTGCACTATGCTCACTAGCACCACGAACGAGAGAGACTTGGGGGTCTTAATTGACCACAAGATAAATATGAGCCACCAATGTGATGCTATGGCTGGCAAAGCTAATCAAACTCTGGTGTGCATCCACCGATGCATCACAAGCAACACCAGGGAAGTCATGCTTTACTAGGCCCTGGTGAGGCTGCAGCTGTAGTACTGCATCCAGTATTGGGCCCTCCACTTCAGGAAGGATGTGGAGAAGCTTGAGAGAGTCCAGAGGAGAGTCACTTGTATGATCCAAGACCTTGAGGGAAGGCCGTACAAGGAGATGCTGGGACTCTTCAGTCTGGAGAAGAGGAAGCTCAGGGGGGACTTGGTGGTAGCCTACAACTTCATAAGAGGGGTACATCAGGACCTGGGAGAACATCTGTTCACCAGAGCTCACCAAGGGATAACAAGGTCTAACAGCCATAGACTCCAGGAAGGCCAATTTAGACTAGACATAAGAAAAAAGTTCTTTATGGTGCGTGTGTTTAGGGTCTGGAACAGACTCCTGGCAGAGGTGGTACAAGCACCTACTTTGGACTCCTTCAAAAAACAGGTGGATATATTTTTTGCTGGGGTCACTTGATCCCACCTGACTTCCCACCTATGGCATTTGAGCTGGACCCGATTATCTCATGAGGTTCCTTCCAGCCCTTAATGTCTATGACATCTATTAAATGAATTTATTGAGGATCTGCTTCATGATTTTTCTGGGGACTGAGTTGAGGCTGACTGGTCTGTAGTTCCCTGGAGCCTCCTTCTTCCCTTTCTTAAAGATGGGTACTATATTTACCCTTTTCCAATCATCCAGGACCTCCCCAAATTGCCACTAGTTTTCAAAGATAATGGCCAGCAGCTCTGCAATCATATCAGCCATCTCTCTCAGCACCCTTAGATGCATTGCATCTGGCCCCATGGACTTGCACACATCCAGCTTTTTTAAATAGTCCCTAACCTGTTCTTTTACCACTGAGGGCTGCTCACCTTCTTTCCAAACTGTTCTGCCTTGTGTAGTAGTCTGGGAACTAACTTTGCCTTTGAAGACTGAGGTAAAAAAGGCATCGAGTACTTTAGCCTTTTCCTCATCATCTGTCACTAGGTTGCCTCCCCCCATTCAGTAAGGGACCCACACTTTCCCTGATCTTCCTCAAATTTACAACAAATTTACCCAGTTTGTTTTGTTTGGGAGTACTTTAACAAATATAATAGTGTAATGGTACCTAGGAAAGAACTTTTGCAATGATCCCATGCAAATCCCATGCAGAGCTTATTGGACGTGAGTGCTTTTATAAAATGATATTGATGTGTTTTTAATTTGTTTTAAGAATTATATGTTTCAGTCTTGCTTGTTAACATAGGATGTGTTACTTCCTTGATAAGCCTCCCTTGTGTAATTAAACTTGTGTAATATTCTCCTGTGAATGAATCAGTTTTACTATTTCAAAAGAAAGAAAGAAAGACTTATGGTGATTTGAAAGTGATTTCTAGCTTGCAAAGGATACGTTCTGCATGTAGAATAGTAGAATAGAATAGAACTTGCCTTCATATTCATGGTTAAGGTGCACAGAGTACATTAGAATAATGAATTAGGTACTGATAATGGAATGTGAATAAAGAAGACCTCTCTATACAACGTGGTAAATTAGACTTCAATTATGTGGCAAAGCAGTGCAGAATGATGTGGCAAACTGGGAATTAAGCTTTAGTGTTAATTGATTATGAAACCATTTTATAACCTTTGGCTTTACTGAAATGATTCTTGAAGCACACCATAAAGTTAAAATCCATTGTAGCAGAAGAATTGTTTTCTGTATGTAATGATATTTCCAAAATGGGCTACTCTTGAAACTAGTTTAGTCCACACAATACTTATGCCTGAATTGAATAAAGGGTGGATGTAGACTAACCATCATGATCATGAGTAACTTTTGAACCTACAGACTTAAAAAAGTCACATGACAGACCTTTTCTACTTCAAATATAGGCACAACTAGTGAGAAGACTAGTATACCACTTTTTTTAATGTGGACTAATCTATACAGTGGAATGAAAATCACCCATTCCAGTAGCCTAAATGTTGTCCTAATACTCTACACACCAGTATCCTTGATTTCTTTCCTTAGCTCTGAGACTAGGTTATGGTCAAGACTTACAAGCAACATAGCCAAATGAAAAAACGTCCCTGTTTGAGTTGTCCATGGGGAATGAACCTATAACCTCTGGATGTAAATGCTGGAATCTCAACAACCTGAACAAAAGACTTAGACCTTTTAGTATGAAAACCTCAGTGAAGTCACAATCTCCTGTAGCTCCATAAGAATTGTACAGCCATTGACAGGGATTACACATATGTACACATTTCATAGTTCCTGGGTATGTAATTTATTGAAACTTACATTGGGCTATGGGTACGGCTTTATCTTTCCCTCTTGATTTTCAGGTCATCGTGAGACAGCTTAAATCTAGAGTCAAAATCACACAACCTGTGACCATTTTGCAGAAATTTGCAGCTGTGTGCACTGACATTGGGTGATACTCTAAATGGTTTGCAAGTTTGTACCATCATCTTTTTTAGTGGAAGATTCCAACTCTACCACTGGTCTGAGCACTTTTGACAATCATACTTGTTCTTAATGCATTTGAGTCCGGAAGCAGGTCTCTTTCACTTCTCATATTCTTTACTTTATAGCAGCTTCACAAGAAATCCATTGAAACCACTGTTTGGAAAAAAGAGCAAAGAAATAGGCAGGTGCTTGAAGAAAAGTTAGGTGCATTATTTAGCCATTGGGATGGTAGTACATATGCATTATGCAGAATCTTTAAGCATGCCTGTACAATAGACATTTACACACTTCATAATGAATGTTGGTATTTAAGTTTGTTTCTTTACTGGAACATATATGGACCAAAACATCAAAGGTAACCTTTGTCTTTCCAGAAAATATTGTGACATTTTAACTTCTGCTGAAAGAGTTGTCATGGATGGGCAGATGAGAACTCTAATGTATCATTTGAGGGATAAGATCTTTAGGAAAGTATAATGAACCCATGGCTCTGCAATGCTCTGCCACTTTGGGATATGAACTTAAATTCTGGTCTGATACTTTATAATGTAATTTTCTGGGCCAAAGGTGAGAGCAATGTCAGTTGAGCCAGAGTGATATTGTTTCGCTACCAGCACATGCGAATACGACCCCGGTACAGCACATAGTTTAATGGAATTTAATTGAGATTAAAGAAGCTGTTGGAGTGGATATGGTGAATACATATTAGGAATAATACTTAAAACCATAAGCCTTGATATCATAAACCATAACAAGTCTAAAGGGCTTGTAATGGTCTATCATGTCAATACAATGCACTTAAAAAATCCCCAAGTGATCAGAAAGAGCCATTTCAGGCTATTATATCAACAGTTATATGCTGAGAGCATAAGAGATTTATTTTCCTTTTCCATCCTCTGTTAAAAAAAGAGGAGGAAATTAAACTATAATAAGCTATGTTCAAATAAAATCAGAGTACTAAAATAAACCCACAAAAGGGAATTTACAAATTAAGGAAATCATTGCAGAGGTCTCTCCAGGCAGGTGGATAGGGGGCAGAGGTTCTTCTTCCTCAAATGCGAATATTGTATTTATGAAGGGAGAAGTGAAAGCAAAACCTGTGGAATTATTTGTGTTTCTCAACTTTTACAAGACCTTTTAATTGATATATCAGAATATTGTCTCTGAAATTAAGTTCAAATATTGATCTAAGAAAAATATTTCCTCCCACTCTTTTATAAAAAGTTTCTAACTGTCCCTTACTGTAGAAAAACCTTCAGGCCAGGGGTTGGCAGCATTTTCCAGTGGAGAGACAGAATGACCCAACTCAGGTCTAATGTGGGCCAGCACTAGGACCCAGCCGCCACCATTGCTTCTCTCTACCTCACAGATGTGAGGCAGTTCAGAGCTCCTCCTGAAGCCATGGCTCCACAGGACAGATCTGGTCCTCAGGTCCTAGGTTGCTAACCCCTGTCTCAGGTTATGGCTCTAAGGAACAGATCCACAAATTTCGCATGTGCGATTTCTTCCCCAATTGGTTTGTCAAGGTATCTCCCGCATGGATGTAAGGGCCTTCAGCTAACTCCTGCAGATCCCTTGGGGATTAGCAGTATCCTGCCAACAGTGATTCTACCATGGATAGCTGCTTTCAAGTAATCATTTAAAAAAAGATCCCTAATACAGAGAATATCTACAGAATCAAATATGCTATTTTTTTTCCAAAGCAGTCTCTCTAGTGTCATTAGAGAAGCTGGTCGTGTCACTGTGGCATATCTTTGATATACCCAGTCTTTCCATCCTGTTCTCATTAACATTTCTTGGTTAGATCCTTTAATCTATGGGGAATTGATCACAGAGTCTAGTCTAGGAGACAGGGAGGAACGGTGCTGTGGAGAAATTCCTGAAGAAGTATAACAAGGCAGGTAGACACCTAGGGGAGCAGAACACATGGTGGGGGCAGCAGCAGCTGCTATTTTTTATGGCCCCCAACCCCCTCCTCCTATATTGGTGCTCTGGTTGCCCCACCCTAGTTACATTACTGAATGCCTCCTCCTGCTTCCCAGGGGATATAGAAGGGGATTTGGTATAGAACTGAGTCCATGGTCTGGCATTTATTCTTTAGCCTGTATTCTGAAACAGAGAAAACAGCCTGTTTTGGTTTGTAAAGGTGAGCCAGGAAGATACAGGGCTATCCTGTAGTAATGAATATATATCATTGTTCATAATAATCAGAAGACTATTACCATACTGTATAGCTTGAGAGTCAATGAACTTCTTAAATAAAGAAGTTCTTCCTCCATTCTCTCCTCCTCCATCTCACCAACCACTGTTTCCTGTTCCTTTGCCCCCATTGCTTTGTTCCCTTCCTGCCATTGACATTTGCTCCAGTGCATAGGGCTACTACAAGGTCTTCTGTCCCACTTATCATTAGGTGTGTCAAAAGATCAAGTAGCTGAAGAAGCATGTAGTGCTCTAAACAGAGTGGTCTCCATGTATGTTGGATCCTGTGGGGACACTGCAGGAGCTTTGTTGGCTTGACATGGGCTGAGGGACCAGATGCAATAGTTCCAATACTCGTATGCATTCAGCAAGGAGGCTCCATAGGTTGGTTTGGTGGCTAGGGGCTGCAATAGAGCTCTGAACCTGACCCCTGAGTCTGAAGATGCTGTTGACTTCTACTTCCCCATACCTCATAGTTAAAGTATGATTAATGAATGGATAAATGAACGTATGAATGATGTCTCACTTGAAGTTATGCCCCCTTTTATTTAGAACAGCCTACTTCCTTCCAGGTAGGCTTGCCTGTTTCTCAGAGTTTGGATCACCTGCCTGTTCCCTGCATGGATAACCTGTTTATTTCCTATGTTCTATTCATATTCTTAGAACCCGACATACGCTATAACTGATGTGAATAAGGCCCTCTGGGGTGTATTAGCAACACTGTTGGCAAACAGACAGCAGTGGGAAAATAAACAAGTTCAGGAGCTTTGGAAAAATGAGCTTTGATACAAGCAAGGGAAGCAGTGGCAAGTAAACACAGCTGAACAGGAGGAAAAAGATGTTTACATTTACTTATTTAAGATTTGCATTGAAGAAGGTGAATTTAAGTCTGCCAGAATGGTTTTTCCTCTCACAATGCCACATTGCTATAAAACTTTGGCCAGTTGACTTGCTTCTTATGGGCAGGACAAAATGGTACCTTATAGATTAATTCAGAGAGCCATGACCTTTACTAAGGCTCCTGGTACAAGTTCATTTAATGGTGGGTTGGTACATGGTCTTTGATCTCACTTGTATTATTACTAGTTGCCAGCAAGAAAGGAACCCGAGATTATGGCAAGATGAAAGAAAAGTGCTTGGCTGGCAATTAGCTGATTGTCTGCCCCCGCCCTGGATAGCACTGAGGCTGGTTCAAATTCCCAGTGCAATGAGCTGACAGTTAGCTGATTGGCAGCTCTGGGTGGGACAGCTCTGGGTTCCGTTCAAGACAAGCTGTCCAGGCTGGGCTGAAAATCAACTGACTGTTAAAACCCCATGTTTAACAGCTTTGGGTAGATGCTGGACACAAGGGTCCAGAGCCTTCTGGTGCGTAAGGGGGATATAGGGCTTCTTCTGCTGGGAACCTTAAACCCTGCTGGGAGCCTTTGATTCTCCATGCCCCAGCAGCTGGCAAGAGCTGCTAGGAGTGGGGCTTAACGTCCTTGTCAGGGAAGACTCAGTAAACTCTTTAAAGCTCCCTGGGCACCAGAAGCCAGGCACCAGGGAGCATCTCCCCATTGTCTTGGTTCAAGCACCTGGAGAGGTTTAAAAAGCAGGACTGCAGCCCAGTGGCAGGCACAGTCGTTAAAGCTCCTTTTGTGTCAGGACCCAGATTCTGGGGCATAGGCATCTGGGAAGCTGGGAGCTCTTGGCTCCATGGCTGCCCATGCCCCACACCATGAAGTGGTGTCTGGAGCTAGAGAGCCAGGAACTCCCAGCTGCCACTTCCACAGGAACTTAAAAAAGCAGATGTGCATCTGGGGCTCCCAATCCTACTGATCAGGCATAGGGCCACTGTTCTGGATCCTGGGGCTGGATGTCATGTCATGTCATGTCATGTCATGGGTCAGCCTCATTGTGCTTCATGTTAAATTTAATGCATGATTCAAACAAGCCACAAAGAAGTTACACATTATACATGGAATATTTGTGAGTTGTTTGCTACATTATCACAACATAAATTAGCTGTAACATGTGACAAGGTTACTATTTATAGTGTGATTAACACCTTAATCAGATTCTAAATGTAATATGTGCCAGGGCCCTAAACAACAGCCTACTCCATCAGATGTTGCTTATGAAAACTCTCTGAATTGGTCGGTCTATAAGGTGCAACTCCTCCTTGCCTTCTGCCTGATTTCAGACTAACACAGCTAACTACCTTTCTTTGCTTTGTTTTGTTAGTTTGCATTATTTGACTATAGATGTATGTTCTTTATGGCAGCTATTCAGGTTATGACTTATAGGAGAGAGAAACAACACAGCCGTTACTGGTGTAGCTAAAGGAAGCACAGTTTAGCTCTCCTTTAGGTGTATAGAAGGGGACACTGGACTGTAAGAGTGTCCAGTTTATATACTGGCTCCAGTAACAAGCAGCATGCATGCAGTTAGCAAGGGTAGCTCCCCATTGGTAACTTTGTACTTGGATGGCTGCTGTTATGTCTAGCCACCAATTGGCAAGAACAACAGTGTAAAGATGGTTTTAACAATAATAAAGAAATGCTGTCGACATCATAAGACATATTCAGAGTATTCATCCTATTGCCTCTCAGTTTATCCTGCAGCATTTGAAGGTAGCTGTAGCTTCCACAGAATATGTTTAATATTGTCTAAACGCACAATTTGAGAAAGTACCATGCTGCACTCCAAAGTGGATTTTTCAGTTTCTCTGATGTTTTATTGAGAGAAGGCACCTACTTGAACAAAATGATTTATGCGACAATGAACATACACAAAAAAGTCAAGATTCTTCAAGACAATGTTTTCTCAGAAACCATAGGCAGTTTTATTGTCTAAAAATCTGTATATAACAACCTTTTCAGTCTATTGTAGTCTTATAATGTAACACACATTTGACTGTTTTATCTGCTGTGGAGGCATGAACGAAAAATAAAACCAAAATATTTCAAATATTAAGATACAGAAGAAATGTTAGAAAGATGAAGAAAAGCATGACATTAGCATAATTAAAAGCAATCTGTTGTTTGGGTTTTAATCATGTTAAAATCTGACATTGCTGCTTTGTTTTGGTGTGTGAATATAAAAGCAATTATGAACACAATCAAATACATTGATAAACGTGACTAAACTACATCCTTCCAAATGATCCTACAGAGGGCTTTGAGTGTGCGGGCAGAGATACAGTTAACATTTCACGCTGTTCACAAGCTCAGTTTTGTGACCTTCATGAAACTCAGGCATCTCACTTAAACTTAGGTTTTCCTCTGGCCCCTCCCCATGGAGCACAGGAATAGAAGAATAAGTGTAATTGAGGAGAATATATTTGAGAATGTGTTTCAAGGTGATATAGTCTTTATTTTGCAGTAAAATGGATTGCTTTTCTCTCTACATTTAATATAGATGCTGTAGGAAAGATGTACACACACTTATCTAATGTATTGTAAAGTCAAATCTTTTTTGCAGTAATCATGACCCAGTGTGGCCCAGGACTTGGGAAAGATATTTTTCTCCACACAAATATTACTTATGAGAAGAGTTATAGTATTTATTGAAGAGCAACATTTACGAATCTGTTCAGGGATCGGTAAATTAATTTATGTTAATTTATGTTTCATATACCGAATTACAGTTGGATGTAGTGAGGATAAATTTATTTGTAAAAGCTTGTTGTGCCTTAATTAAAAGAAAATACATACTATGCAATCATACCACATAAGTTCTGTAGATGAAATGAAGGCTTTTCAGAGCCTTGCACTTGGTTGTTTCTTTGTACTTTAAATGGAATTGATTATGTGGTTGTAATGAAAGTAACAGATTGATTTCTGTCCAGAGTTACAAAGAGTAAATAGAAAATATATTTCTGCCTTGACCTGCATTTATGCACTCTAGAATCTGTGGCTTTAAACCCAGTCTCAAAAATAAACTATCATATAACAGATCTGAAAGTCGCCTTATTTCTTAAAAAGTGCACTCATAATTGGGTTAAAATGTATCTTCCTGCTTTAATCAAAATTCTTATTTTGCTAATAGTCATATAGCATTTTGTTTTAGAAGAGCTTGCGTTACTTGCTATAGTATGTCATTTTCCTAAAATACCTGTAAATTAATTACCCATTTTACCTTTATTCCTTTACTCTGCTACTTTAATGTAAGCGAAGTTATTCTCTTTGAGCTAAGTTTAATATTTTTCTCCCAAATTATTCAGTTTTCAGCACAGCTGCTTTGTGACTATATGACCCAAACCATTTGAAGAATTCATTAACATTTTTCTTATAGCTGTTCTTAGCAGATAGTGTTTTCTGAACTGAATATGCAAATATACAGGTTTATGTGTAAAGTGAGGGAGGAAAGCTGCACTCATTTAAGTCAGGTGCACTGTTCTTATAGGCATTTGAAATGTGTTTATAATTTCTGGTTAGTTATAAAAAAGAACTTGAACCCATGGAGATTATTAATAGTATATATATTTTGCAGCTATTAGTTCAGTCAGAGGTCGGGGGGGATGTTTATGGGCTACATTCTGCTTTTGTAACTGGTTCAGGCCCATAAAATGAATGACCTGATCAGTAAATTCCTTCACCTTGTTGAAAATGACAAATACAACACGAAAGATAACAGTTAATGTACACATCACAGTTTCTTTGCGCATTTTGTGACTTTATATTTGCTTTTACAATTGCTTCTCTGTTTTCGCTAAAACAGCTCATTGTAATGATGCACAAACAAGAAGACAAAACAAAAGAAACCCTAACACTTTTGACTGCCAATGTTACTCTGTTGTAGTTTCCAAGGGCTCTCTATTCTTCCCAGCCCACTTGATATCCTGCAGGTTGTGGCAGAACAATTCACAGGAAAAGCTTAGACATTGAGCTTGCACGCTTCTTGACTCCATTTTAAACCCTTTGTTCACACCAGGGTGGCATTTTTTCACACTGCATGTGGCAGCTTTGACTCCTATCCAGCTTGTCTTATAAAATCAAAGTCTGTGATTTTTTTTTTTTACAATCAGTGTTGCTTCCCGAACTGCAGTATTCCTTTTATCTCCCTTCATATTGCAAACATTAAGATCTTACAGATATTTTAAAAGTCAGCTAGTGTGTGTAACAATGAGATAAGTATACCTGCAAACTCATATTTGAGTAAAACAAAAGCTAATTTTAGGTTTTACTTTTTAAAATAAAAATGTAGCGTAGCTGTTATGAAAAATGGATTAAATTTGCTTCATATTCACCCAAATAAGATTCTGTTTTCAAGCAACAGAAATGAAGATGAGTTGTAACTGACACATTCTTGGATTTTTTCTTTGTCGTTTTTATTATTTATATTAATAATATTGTCATAATTCAGTTTCAGCGTTTAATGTGGGCTAAAATTAAAAATCGGTACACAATTTGCCTGTTTAGATGTAGCCTGCTATTTTAAGGCCTTTATCTGCAAATTTGCTGCATGTTTTATATACCATAATGTTAACAGTAAGTTTGACTTTAATTTTGCAGAGAAGAGGAAAAAAACAGAATTTATTACAATGCCTCTAACTAAAACGTTGCTAGGAATTCAGTATTAGGAGGCATTCCTTAAATGAATAGTTTTATGACTTTATATGCCTAGTTAAAATACTATTTAATTTCTTTAAATAACCACTGGATAAATATTTCTTATTGCTCTGAATCTTGACAATAACAAACAATCTGCAACAACAATCTACAATAAAAACATTTGGAAAATGCATTTACCTAAGAATGATGTAATTGTATTTGGTATTTATGTATTTTTATCTAAGGTATTTAAAAGATCAATGAAGGTTAAAATTACTGTATGCTTTAAAATAAATGTTTTCAGTTCCATAGATTTAAAAAATAATAGCATTATTCTTTATTAGCATGAAGAAAATACACTATTTTTTTTATTTCACATATGCCAGGTTGTACATTAACATAGCAGCATAATAAATATTTTGATTTGATGGCTCTTGTTGATTGTTACTTGACAGTTGTTTTGAATAATCTTTGGGCTGCTGCTTCTCACATAAAAATTATAATTCTAAATTGTATGCTCTCATTCCAGTTTTTCAAACTTGTATTTTCACAGTTTTTTCTGAGTGTTCGTTTTGTCTTCAGAATCGGTAGAAATACTAGTTTCAATCATGCCACTTATTAAACCACAAATAACATAACGTTATCTAGATAGTTAGTTATATTGTTTAAGCAGTCCTTGTAGTGTTTTGACTATTTTGAGAAACCACATGGAGTCATAATGTAAAAGAACTGTGCAGTGATAAATATTAATAAAAAAGTCAGAAAAAACTTTGTAACCTTTTTTGATTGAGAATATTTTAATTCATGTTTATTTCATGTTCATATTCTTAGACATTCTCATCCATTTACTTGAGTCTATTCTTTACTGGTGAGGAGCTGAATCAGCTAGAATGATGTATAGCAGCAATCAACTAAAGAAAGAGCCTAGTCAAATTAATCTTCATTTTATATTCCAAAGAAAAATATGAAAGGTATACAGAGACCTCTAGCAATAATATATTTCCAATTAATAATAATGCATTTTTATTAGTTACAAATGCTTAAAATGTTTTTTGTAAAGTAGAAAATGGTACAGTCTTTATGAAAATAAACATCTAACTCAGCATTTGAATTTTCATCTACTATACATGCCAAAAAAAGGGAAAATTACTGAAAAGCATCCGTAGGAGATGTATTTTCTAACAGACTTGTTTACATTTTAGTCACAAAACTCTATATTCTATATTATGTAATAATGTATACATGATGTATATATTCTTTTTACAGAGATTGAAGATTTGAATTTGTGTTAAATAAAAATCCAATCAAAATTACCTATTACTATAAAAAATCCTTGTGTCTAAGCTAACATATTTACAGTAAACAAAAATAAATTTACTTCAATTGCCAACCAATAACTCTGATATATTTTACATGTAATCAGATTGTTCTGAAATATTTTGAGTATAATTTCAGACTTTTAATACAATCTTTTTAAAGGAAAACATAAAAAATAAGAAGCTAATAGTCTTTCAAAATATAATATGGTAACTTGTACTAAGAGAATCTTTTTAAAAGCATATCACAAGTAAACAGAAATGAGTTAACATATACATGCAAGCATACACTGCTTAAATATATAACAATCTAAAAAAGTACAGATATTTAGAAGATATCTGACTGCAAAAGCACTTATTTTAAATCTTATTGTGAAATGTACACTCCTTTAGATTCAAGTATGATTTATTTGAAGCAATATAGTTCAGTAACTGTATGAAAATCAGTTTACCTACTTTCACAGCACATATTTAGTGAAGAAATAGCATGATCTTATTTCATTTGAGTGTCAACTGAAGGAGAAATATAGAATAAACATTTATCAAAATCCATTCCAAGAAAATCCCAACTTTAATTGCTTGGCATTTCTTATTTTTTCCCATGCCTCTTCAGACTCTCTTCAGGTTAAAATTTCTTCTATTAAAAAAAAAAATCACAACCCTTCAGCACAAGTATAAAGCGTAATTGGTTTACATTGCCTTTCAGCCTGTGGCCTGTCCTTATATTAATAAAATCAGATCATACATACTTCCCTAAAATTCAGCTTGGAGTAATCCTCTGCTACTTAAGGCTGGATGAAAAGAGTACTCGTTGTGAATTATGTTTCATCTGTCACAATAACCTTCTTTATTCTTTAGTGCACCTCCCCTTTGCCTGCGGCAATTAGAGAAAATAGGTATGCCTTGAAGTATGAGATAGCGGTATCTCAAAAATATATATACTGATGTCATATACAGACAACGCTTGCTAAGCAACACCCTGAAGGATATATAAGCCCTTTTTGATGCAATCCGAATTTTATTAGAACAGAGTCAAGGCAGACATATTTTACAATGAGTAGGTGCTGATGGCTGTCAGTAGGTTATTGTTTTTTGACAGGCAATGGTCAGAGAGTTTGTCATTCTATTAGAAGAGCAAAACTTGTTTACTAAAATGTGCCATTTTATACATTGGGTGCTTTTATATCATTTTAAATTGTTCCCTTTTTTTTTTTATTTGAACAAATTCCTAGAAATTTTTCTAATATATCTCTCGAGTGCGTCACCATTATTTTTACATTTTTGGGGAGAGTTGGTATGTTTAAACGAATATATTTTAAATTAAATTAATTTAAACAAATATTTAGTTAACCAATGATGCAAAATGAAAATGATTATGGAATGCTGGTAGTGTGCTTGGTGCAGAATATACTATTAATATTTTAGTTTTCTCAAAGTGTCATATTTAGGTTTTCCAAATTCCTTAAAGTCTTACCTTTTTCTTTTTTTTTTTAGTAATTCCCAGCAGAACTAACTTATCTTCTCCACTACCTGGTTTTCCTTACCTTTTTATTTTAGCTGTGGTTTTATCATTTCTGTTCTACATTTTCTTTCATTAGTCCCTGAAATTACATAAGGTACTTTCAAAATTCACTTTTTTGGGGGTCTATTTTGTAACATAAGTTAGCAAATATATGATTAGCATTTAGTTTTAAAACAAAAGCATCACAATGTTTTGCTCTCATCTAATGGAAAAATTGCCTCCTTTTCACTTTTAAGAGGTTTATTTTTATGAAGGATGAACTTTAAAGACAAATGACTGAAAGAAAAGCACCTTTTAAAACTTAAAAAGATACACTGCTGTGTACAGCCTACTATTGCAAAGTAAATGAAATTGGTCACTGAGATGTTGATCTAACATTAAGACCTAGTTCATTGAAGTGAATAAAAAATTAATATATCAAAAGAATATACTTGGAAAAGGAAAACAGTTTGGCGACTACACAGGTTTGGGCACAAAAGTGCTTGCTAAGCTATCTATTTCACACATGCAACGACAGAAGGTTCGATATTCATTCGATCGATGAGTGAAAAGGCACAATGGCAAAATCGGACGGACTTCTTTTCAAATACAGATCTCCAATGTCCCCCTACAGTCTGCAGTCGCACGGCTGGTGGTGTGGCACAGACGGAGCAAGGGTTACATCAAGGCTGTTCTCTGGACCGTGCAAACAGTCTAGACCAATGACCTGCAGCATCATGCCCTTTGAAGAAGAGGCAAGTTCGGTCACGATGAAGAAAAATCAAGGCGTACCCCTTTTAACAATAGGGAGCAGCTCGTGGCTGCAAAGAGGTAAGCAGGGGTAAGCAAAAAAGGCATCTGCTTCCATGGTTACAGGCCAACTATGAGAACCTTGCTTTTCAAGAGAGACGGTTCTCATGCTCCCTCACAGGCTATGTCATGCATTATAAGCAAAGGCAGGTTGAGCCGAAATCCGCATAGTTATTTCAGAGTAAAATGATACGCGAGCACATGGCTGTTAGCAAAAAAAAGTCACATGACTGTTTAGAAGCAGACTTGTGCTGTTTGAGAATTGTGAGCTTGGGGGTTTTGGGGTGGGGGGTTGGTTTTTGTTTTTGTTTTTAGTCAGGACTAGTTGAAGGAGGGAAATGTTTACAAATTAAACATCAAATGATACACAAAATTTTGTCTTTTCTCATTCTTTAAACTGAGACAAGGTCAAGGGTCAGTGTTTTTCGTGACAGGGCCACAAACCCTTTTGTTAGGGTAGATTTAGCAAATGCCATTTAAAATAAGATTTTGCTTTTCTTTTTAAGTGCACTGTTATTATAAGTTTGATAGAGCATGAAAGCAATTCTTTCTTTCTCCATGCACTTAGTCTAATAGTCTACTTTGCTAATTACAGTTTTTCTAAGTTTGTTTGTTGCAATTGTACATTAATTTGGGAGATTTATAACTACAGGCAAGGCAGCAACAATAAAAAACAGTGAAAAGAGAGTGAGTTGGTAATATTAGTCTTACCTTTCTGAGAGAAAAGGTCTCTTGTCAATGCTTAGTGGAAATGTGATCAGTGAATTTAAGTCAGTAGTGTAACCGTTAGCCTTTGAGAATTATGTTTGGCCTTTTTTTAATCTTTTTTAAATGGCAGCATATTGGATCTACACCTGAAAAATTAAAAATCATAGTATAGTTATCCCAAGAAATGTGCGCTTTTTCAAACATTAATTAACAATAGGTATGTTATGTGACATTTTAACTGCTTGTAGTGGTGATAAATTTGAATTTATTCATTTATTTATTAAAGTATGTTATAAAGACAAAGATTAAGAACCTAGTTATTTCTGGTTTGCAGCATATCATTTATTTGCAATGCTACTTTTACTATGTTCTTATTTAGCATCAATTTTAGGTTAATTTTATTTTGAATAGTTCTATGAAAGATGGCCAAGATAAAAAAAAAAAAAAAGAAGAAAACCTAAAGAAAACAAGAACTGTTGAATATTGTTTGAATTGACAAGAACATAATAATTACCTCCTTAATTTACATAAAATGGCTCTATTTAATATATATATACTGTTTTTCTTAATTTTGTAGTGATTGCATAGCTAGCTATTAAAAGTAATTAATATTTATTAAATGCATCAAGTACCATACTATATTGGCAGTCATTATAAACTGTATTTAAATTTATTGGGGGTTGATATGACTCTTACCTAGTGAGTTCTTGCTTCAAACAGAAAGTATGTATATTACTCAGCAATAGGTTACCTTTGACTAATATTCAACTTTTCAGAAGAAGTCTTTTAGCTACACTGTTCACATTGGGATGGTTAACTGTGAAAACAAGACTATATAGGACAATATCCATAAGCAACATAAAAACAATTAAATATTAATGGTATAAGGAGCAAGAACATATCTTA
The DNA here is from genome assembly GCF_000455745.1 of Alligator sinensis. Classification (NCBI taxonomy): domain Eukaryota; kingdom Metazoa; phylum Chordata; order Crocodylia; family Alligatoridae; genus Alligator; species Alligator sinensis. Next base: position 1,359,661 of record NW_005842053.1, read on the forward strand.
AAAGTTTCACAATCTGAGTTCATCAGATAATTTATGTCCTGAATATTAATTTGACTATTAGAATGTCTTTCACATGATTGGTAGTGTTAGAGTGATGTTGTAGCTGTGATGGTTTAGAAATTATGCAAGAGGCAAGTATTTCTTAAGGTGATACCTTTCATTGGACCAACTATATGGTTTTGATAGAGTTAGACAAGCTTTTAAATGCATTTGACACGACTGCAAATAGTATTTTTTTTCCCCAGAAGGTCATTAACTAAACATTTTGGCTTTGAGAAAAATCTGTTAGTCTCTTTTTTTTCCTATTTAAGGCAACATGATCATTTAAATATTACTTTTGTACTAGTCTACACGTTAGTTACGACAAACTAATGGTGATTTATAATGCCTTCAGTATTTAGAAAGTTATGCACAATATTTCAGTGTTATTTCTCAAGATTTTTATTGGTTAATATGAGACATTATTCATTTTTATGTCCATTCTATTGAAGAAAAGAAAGCTTACTACCTGGCACTCCTTGTGCAATACAATTTAAGTTAATGCAAAAGTTAGTGTCATTGTACTGGTATGAAAATGCCAGAAATGCCAGAAATTACCATATTTACTCAAATAGAAGCTTCCTTGACTATAGAATGGCCCCTCATTAATTAGATTCTATATTCAGTACATTTATAAATTTGTTATAATTTTCCCAGTATAGAATCTAATTATTGGAGGCTGCCTTGAATTTGTCCCTCTCCCACTGCTCAATCTGTGGGGGTCAGGTAGCCCTTTGCTTTCTGCTTCCCCTGGCTTTGTGCTTTGTCAATTCTTTCCTCCTGTTCTTACTGTCAGATCCTACTATCCCTGAGCACATGGAAGTGAAGAGCAAATTTGAAAACAATAACCTTGATATTAAGCATGGCAGTAGCAATTTGCATATACTACCCACACACTTAGTTTACCCAGAATTGATGTGTTACCTTTTTTTTGAAACTGCTGTAAGCTTTAGCACAGGGACTCCATAAACACACTTTTGAGCCGCACTTTCGTACCTACTTATAGGTGGTATAAACATTAAAAGGTAAAAGATGTATACAAAATGAAGAGGACCTGGAGTAGTATATGTAGTACCAACTTTTTAAAAATTAAATTGTGTGTCTCTGATCCAATTAGTTAAATCCATTCCAAATTCTATCAACCAAGCAGAGCTCAGTTGTTCAAATCTTTGTGGCACTACCATCAGCAAGTATCTTACCTCCCAGTCTCTTCAGTCTGGCGCTTCAGGTACTTCCAAATCCATGGCAGGCATCCTACATGCAGGCCCAAACCTGGAGGTCTTGGGGGTTTGATGCCCCTGAATCTTGCTATGCATGATAGACAGACAAGGTTCTTTGGGTAAATGTGATATCTTTTATTAGAACAACTAAATAATTGGAAAAAAATGTTCATTTCAAGCTTTTGGGCAAAAGCACCCTTCTTCAGGCATTGGAGAGAGTCTGCTGTTGGTTTGGGTGCTCTCCAGGGTAGATTAGAACCCAATATGCAAAAATGCATGTCTGTGAAAATGCAAATGTATGGCAAACAGTGTGGGGGAGGGGAAATGTTGATCTGGTGAAAGAATGCAACTGGTAAACTGTAAAGAGGTTACCTGGGGTTCTCAGATGGCAGGCAGGTTATAATATGCCATAAATCCAATGACTACATTTAGTCCATGAATTTTTTGTATCCAGGACATCTATGAAGCGAAGTTTGTAGGCTCATCTACGAAAGGTGTTTGGGAAATTCCCTTTGAGGATTAGAATTGAGAGATCAGAGAGACAGTGGTTATCTTGTGGAAAGTGTGCACCAACAGGTAATTGGATATTTTTATCTTTGATAGATTTTCGGTGTGCATTCATTCATGTAAGCTCTTGGTATTTGGTTTCTCCTGCATATTTTCCATCAGGGCATTTGGTGCGCTGGATGCGATATATTACATTTCTGGAGGTGCAGGTGTAAGATCTAAGAATGGTGATGGTTTTGTTGTAGAGTGTAGTCATTGTGGGAGTAATGGAGTTGTGTTGGCAGGTTTTATATTTCTTATCCTAGCATGGTCTGCATCCATTAGGTGTGGTTTGGGCCATAGGAAGTTTACTTCTGGTGATGAGGTTAGCAAGGTTTGGTGCTTGTTTAAAGGCTAGGATGGGTGGTTCTGAAAAGATCTCTTTGAGAAAGGGGTCTTCTTCTAGTATGGGTTGCAATTCTTTGAGGATTTTCCATATAGGTTCCAGGGAAGGATAGTATGTCATAACTAATGACGTGCAATTTGTGGAGATTTTCTTTTTGTACTGCAGCAATTCTTCATGCAGTATCCAGATGACTCTTTCAAAAGTGTGATTTATCCCTCTGGAGGAGTGTCCCTTTTGAGTTTTGCGAGGTGGCGATTGCAGGTATTCTCCACAGTACAAATTCAGTGGTATCAGAGGGCTTGATTATATATTACAGCTACCTTGGTGTGTTTAGGCTGATTGCTTCTTCTCTGTTTTACCATTCTGGATATTGATCATAGTGTCTAAAAAGGAGATGATGGTGCTGAAGTATTCAAGAAATAGTCTGATGGAGGGGGGATGATTATTGAATTTTATATTGGTTCAAAGCCCAAGGCTCATGATTTACTGCATAGTTCATTGGCCTGGGCCCCAACAGAGTCAAGAGCCTTTAAGGCATGTTAACTTCACAGATCAGCAATGCTCAGTATGTCTGTGTACTCCAGATCCCCTCAACAAAGGAGCCATGTGCTAATTAGCCTCTACTTATGACAGGAAACAGGTGTTCTTGTGACAAGTCCTGGGACCCTCCAAAAATCTATATGCAGATGAGTAGCAGGGCATCTTGGTTCGGCTTCACCATGTGAAGGGTGAGGCCACAGTAATCATATGCTCCATGGCTGAGAGAAGGTTCGACAGAGGGATTTTGGGCAGAGAGATTTGGGTGTAGGCAGTGCATGGGGGTACACATGCACCTCCTGACAGCGCTGGTGCACCTCTTGACTGGTCATGCTAGCTGCTTAGGCAATGGGCAGGTGGGGCAGGTGTGAGTGCTGGTGCCCCCCCTGCAAGCTACGGCTAGGGACTGGAGCGCCGTTGTGCTCCCAGAAGTGGCCACAGCAATTGGCCGTCTTGCGATCGGCCACAGGGTCAGTGGGATCAGCTGCGGGGGACCCCCCCCATTGGTGGGATTGGCCGTGGGGGGACCCTCCCCCTGGTAACTGACTGGTCTCTGGGGGGGCACATACACCCCCTGACTAAGGTGGTACCAGTCACCCATGATTTTGGGTGAACTCTATGAAAAATGGTTTTGCATAGAGTTCTGTGGCTTACTATGACTGGAAAAAGAGCCAGCAGCGAGGTGGGGGGGACTGTGGGGAGTGTGCTTAATGGGCACTACTGTATGTCTTATTCAGATGGGTTACACTAACCTATTCTTGTGATAGGTTCCCATCAGTATGTTTGCCCAATGTGAGCCATGTATTTTATAGTCGTGCTCAGTGTTAGCTGCATTTAATCAGCTTCATAGTTGGTCTCCATTGCTAAGCACATGCTGCTTTTGGCAGCAGCTTAATGATAAGCAATGTATTTACTCAGATTTTGTTTTATTAGATTATAAAATGAGGGCTTTTTTCCCCATGGCAATTGGGGGAAAAACCTGGTCTTGTATTTGAGTAAATACGGTAACTATTTCATAAACAACATATTTTAACAACAGCATATGCTCAAACTAAAGGTGTATTGAATGTTCAATTAAGAAAAAAAGACAGAAACATTAAATGAAAGGCCCAGAGACTTCTCTGTCCATCATTATATTTGAAAGTTTAGTTTTTCATTTATTGCAGTTTATAAGCAACCCACCTCATATTCATTGCAGTCTGCAGAGTGTACCAAAGGAAGGTTCTGATCTTAATTGTATTCATAATCAACTCTTAAAATAATTAATGTTTCCTTGCAAAGAGTTGAGGACAGAGCACCGCTGATGGCATTTTCACACTGAGACAGATATTAGTTTGAGTTGAAGATAAAGGATGGATTTCCATTAATAATGAAAATATGAACATTAGGCCAGAAACCTAATCAGCAGTAAGTTTATCTCTACTTTTCTTTATGTGGTATAGTACTATATTTGCTGTGTCATCCAAAGGTCTGCGTACTTATTATGGAGGCCTGTGTACTCATTACTGCATTGTGAATACCAAGATTCTCAACAATTGTTACATTCTCTAAGCTCTTCCCTTGATTGACTAGTTAATTTTGCACTTAACCCAATGCAGTTAAAGTTTGGCTGTCACTCACTTGTATGTCCAATCCTTTAAAAATAATAAGTAGCTAGGATGTGGATGTTATTCATTAGGGCTGTGCGAAACACCATTGTTTTGTTTCGACATCCATTTCACCATTTTGAAGGGATGGTGTTTCATTTCGTCTTTTCATTTCAGTGCAGAGCTGGCACTGTACTCTGCCTCCCACCACTGGGCTAAGCTCCATGGGGCTGCAGAACCACTCAGAGCTTAGCCCTGTGGCGGGAGGTAGAGTGCAGCCCCAGCTCTGCCCATCTTCCGCCACCAGGCTGAGCTCCATGGGGCTGGTGGAGCTGAACAGAGTGCAGCCCAGTGGCAGAAGGTGGAAAGAGCCGGCACTGTGCTCTGTGGGGCTGGCAGAGCCAATTGGAGTGCAGCAAGCCGGTGCTGCACTCTGATCGGCTCCACCAGCCCCACAGAGCACAGCCCAGCAGTGGGAAGCGGACAGGGCTGATGCTGTGCTCCGCCTCCCACCATTGGGCTGAACTCCATGGGGCTGGTGGAGCTGATCAGAGCACAGCCCGGTGGCAGGAGGCAGGCAGAGCTGGTGCTGTGCTCTGATCAGCTCCGCCAGCCCCATGGAACGCCGACCGGCGGTGGGGGGGCCAGGGCTGTGCTCCCCACTGAGCTGAGCTACATGGGGCTGCGGAGCCACTCAGAGTACATCCCTGGCTCTCCCTTGCCTCCCACCACTGGGCTGCTTCAAAACTTGAAACGTTTCAAAACTTTCAAAACATTTTGAGTGCCTTCATTTTGGTCTGAAACTGTTTCAATGCTTTTTGTTTCATTTCAATTTCACTGTTTTGAGCTTGAAATGCATTGAAACAACTTCAAAAAGAAACACTCAGTGAAATTTAACAGCCCTATTATTCATTGTTTCTCCCTGCTTCTTGCATTTAGCTGAAGGGGCATCTCTCATATATAATTATTTGTCTGAAAGGATGCGTGAGGCTGTGGGGTCAAAAGGGATACAGCTGCCTATTCAACTTCATTGACATGATACCCAAAATGGCTCTCCCAAACCAAAGAAAATGGATCACAGGTAATGGAACTAGAAAAAGGGGGATGTTTGTCAGTTGCAAGTTCCATTTGGGACCCTGATATTTGACATAGTTCATGTCAGCTGTGTGTATGTTCCCAGGAGACCAGTCATATATCTACTATACTTCATAAGAATGTGAAGAGAAGCTTTAAAACTGACACTATAAATGGGGGGTTACTGTGTCTGTTATCTTTATTTTAAGTTTCTAACATAATTATGTTAATTGAATTAAACCAGAAACCAATTCTATGAACTACATTTTTCCTAGTGGAACACTAAAAGGTTGACATATGAAGATATATTAAAGATATCTGAACCAGTGGGCTCCATCTGGCCTAAAAAAACTACAGGCATAGTATCTTGTAGCACTTCATAAAGAGTGGCATATTTTGACTAGCTTACCTGAAGGCTTTTTTAAATAAGCTATGTAAGACATACTAACCAGACTAGTGCCATACTGGATGACAGGGAGGAGGGGAAATATGGTTAATGAAGATCATATTTTTGGTACCACAAGTAAATCATTTCAGTCCAGCTGCATAATGGTGGTCTCTACCAGTGCTTTGAATTACCGCTGGGAGGGTGGGAACATAATCATGATTTCACAGAACTCTACTGAATGGAGGTCGAGTATCTAGCACAATGCTACAAAATGCAACAATAGAGACCATAAGGGGCCAGTGCTGGTTTAACATTTATTATCTATTCACATGAGAGGCATAACATACAGGGTTTCAGCTGATGCCCCACTGGTTGCCCACTGGTCATTGCAGTGTTGGTTAACACTATTTTTTTTTGGTTACAATCTCAGAATAATATGATGTAAGAAAATTATAACAAGAATTGGGATGCCCTCAGGTACAAGGGGTGATAAAGTCACTAGCATTGGACAGGGACGTTAAAGATGGAGCCAAGAGATAGCCATCACTTGGGCTCCTTCTCTAGGATTAACATTTTCTGTTCTTTTTCTAAGATGAGGACTCTTCAGTCTCACTTGTAGCCTATTTGAGTGGGGACTTGGAACACACCAATCATCAGGAGGTCAGCAGAGGCTGTAAAGTGGGGATGACAGCCTCCAGTGTGTTTTCTCAAAACTGATCAGTCTCATAAATATGGTTAGCCATTGGCAGTAAGCCCTGTTTGTTTGTTTTTTGCATTAGATACTGTTTCAGATTTGTATTTGGTTTTGAAATAGCTGCTAGAGGTTAGATAATGAATATGTGGCAGAATGCATGACCTTGCTTAATTTTGTCACAACCCAAAGGTGTGATTTTGTTTTGTGTGTGCTTTGGCACCACTGAATTATTTTCCCGCCAATTTGTAGCTTTCTTTGCAGTGTGCATTTCTTCTTTGCAGCACAGAAATGCACTTTGCAAAGAGTTCCCGCCATTTGTATTATAATTCGAGCCCCATTATTGGCTTGCGTTAAATTATTCACATGTGGCGGCTAGTGATTGGCTTGCTAGCCGTATAAAAGGCTTGGGTGGTTTCTGCCCAAGTTGGAGAACTCCGAGGAGAACCCCCACAAGGGAGGACTCCACGAACACCAGGAGGAGGAGACTTCATGCTGTGTGAAGATCTCTAAGCGCTGCGGAGCCTATCGGACCCAGTGCATTTCAA
>NW_005842053.1:1368700-1384868 GCF_000455745.1 Alligator sinensis
CTGGGCTTGTAAACAATAAACCTGGCTAAATCTTTGCCACCAAACCAAGCCTGCGGCAGTTCTTTAAAACAAGATTGGTGGTGTGACAACCCAAAGGTGTGATTTTTTGTTTTGTGTGTGCTTTGGCACCACTGAATTATTTTCCCGCCAATCTGTAGCTTTCTTTGCAGTGTGCATTTCTTCTTTGCAGCACAGAAATGCACTTTGCAAAGAGTTCCCGCCATTTGTATTATAATTCGAGCCCCATTATTGGCTTGCGTGAAATTATTCACACGTGGCGGCTAGCGATTGGCTTGCTAGCCATATAAAAAGCTTGAGTGGTTTCTGCCCAAGTTGGAGGATTCTATGAACACCAGGAGGAGGAGACTTCATGCTGTGGGACCTAGTGCATTTCAAGCAGGCAACAGGGGTCTGATCAGCCTCTAGCCTCTCCCCGTTGCCATTCGCAATCCTCGACGTATCCCTCTCCCTGCACGCAAAAGGATCCACGGAGCCTCGACAACTCCGTGGGAGTGATCCGAATATTGTCTGAGTCCTCAAACGAGGATTTAAGCGGAGCTGTGCCTGAGAAACTGTCCAGCCTACACCGCGACCATCTTCGGTGTAAGTAAACAATCTTGAATCAACCATTACGTGTCCTAAGCGTCCATGCCTAATTCTAGCGTGTCGCCTGTTTTCTCCGACCCAGCGTGCCCGGGCTGCTGGCCACAGCCCGCGCGGCATGAAAAAGGGCCCGGATCGCTCCTGGCCCGCACAAATTTGACACCTATTATCTTGGTTTCCTAAAAAAAAAATTGATATCCCTCTTGTTTTGAAGAATCTTCTCTCAGACCTACAACTTGCTACCAAGTAGACATTATCTTCTGGTCTCCAGGTTTGTGAAAATGTACTCCAAGTCTTAAAATTTATTTTCTCCATACCTGTTAGGGGTGTGCAAAGCAGGCCCTACTCGATTTGGATTCAGCCTGAATCAGGAACAGTGATTTGCTTAGTTGATTCAGATCACTGTCCTTGATTCAATTCAGCCGAATCCAAATCTGAAGATTGGATGCTGATTCAGAGAGTCAGTGATTCAGACATAGACACAACTTTAAATGTTTTTTTTCTACATACCATGAGGTACCAGCATGGCTTGTGAATGCTGCAATGGTAGGGCAGATGGAGCGCCCCACAGGAGTGTGTGGTGAGGGGGGGGGGCGGGCTGAGAACCCTCCACATGCTTGGTTGTGAACCTGGAAGTGGACCAGAGGTACCGTTGGTCCACTTCCGTGTCTGCCAGGGAGTGCATGGGGAGCCCCACCCTGTACCCCTCAGCTCAGCAATTGGCCATGGGGGGACCCTGGATGCCTCCCCAGACCCAGAAGGCACCAGTTGCCAAGCTGGGGGGCTCTGGAGTGGGGCCCGCGTGTGTTCCCAAGCAGACCCAGAAGTGGACTGGAAGTGCTTCTAGTCCACTTCCAGGTCTGCTGTCACGTGTGCTGGGGAGCCCCCCACACTCCTGTGGGATACTCCATGCACCCCAGCATAGCAGCACTCACGAGCTGCCTGCTACCTAGAGGTATGTGAAAAGACATTTAAAGCTGTGTCTATATCTAAATTGTCAGATCTTTCCGAATCCCTCTGAATCAATTAGGAGGGTTCTGATTCGATTCTGAGAGATTAAAGGGTCTTCTGATTTGATTTGGATTCAGAGATTTGGCTACCAAATAGGGCCGAATCTCTGCCAAATTGAATCAGGGACCGAAGCTTTGCGCAGCCCTATTACCTGTTATTATAAATAATAGATGCAGGACTGAAATCACTAAGTCCTTGATTGCTAACCAGAAGAAAAATGTATTAAAGTACTACAGGAATTTTTTCTACTTATTTTGATATCTTGGCAATATTTAGTCTTTGCTGGGATGGAAAATAACGTAACTTAGGGAAACATAAGGAATTTGGTGTATAGTTGTTATACTATCACTTTACAAGCCTCCAGCAGTCATAAGCAATAACCATACATACATACTCTTATATCGAATTGATTTCAATACCAAATATGCTTGAACAGCTGGGAGATCTCCAGTTATTATCTATTGTCAGAAAAGACTTCTAGTGTCCAAAAATATAGAAGAAAAACACAACCCTTCTAGAGCAGCTCCCTGTACTCTAGAAGCCGACAACTTGAAGGCCACGGTCTTTTCCATATAATCTCAAAGCCAAGAATGTAAATCCTTAGACCATGATTTGCAAGAACTTAGGTGCCTTAACTTTTAGACCTTTCTACATTAATGTTGCAAGGACCACAATTATATGTTTTTAACTTCCTAGTTACAGCTGTATCGGTATGAAAACAGTCTCAGTTACCTGGAATGTTTTCTTAAGTAAACAATCTTTTTTCCTCACCATTTGAGGAGTTGCTGCCTCATTCCATTTGCTGGCATGCTGGGAAAGGACACTGATGATTTAAAGCAAGTTGGAAGGACTGTTGATCTTGGTGCAGACTGCATATGCTTTGTATAGAGTTGCTATAGTTTCTCATTTGTTTTCTTTTTCTGAAAGAAGAAATTCTCACATAACACATGTCCCTAAATATGACATGCACCTTTTTAGCAAGGGAGAACAAAAACATAAGAAATCCCATAGCAAACCAGTGGTTCATCTAGCCCAGTGTACTGTTGCTGACAGTGGCTGGAGTAGATGCTTTAGAGGGAGAGCATTGATTTGAGTATATCTAAAGTGATTTTTCACCTGTTTATTACTCTCCCTGGCATCCACTGTCAATGAAGAAAAAAAGTTTTGTTTTTTTCCAGAGTTATGGCTTCATAGACCAGGGACAGAGCCTATCCTTCAACTCACTTACCCTTTCCTGTTCAAACAGAAGCTGTAACATTAGCTGCTGCTGAAGACTGGTCTCCATGGGTAGACCTATAATTTATTTTAATTCATAAAATAAAAGGCAAAGACAAATTTTAACTTTTTCTCTTTTTTTTATTTTTGGTTAACAGTGAAGTCTGTTACTTACTCAGCAAAATAGGATGAGTTCTCTGGGACTCCTATCTTTACAAGACTGTGATTCAGGAAACTGACTTTTTGGCTACATGAATTTCTGACACAGCCTCCCATCAACATCATTGCAAGATGAGATTTGTGCAGAATTGTTGCTGCCAACTCTCTTAATTATCAGGACTAAGGCCTAAAAGACCAGTTAAGCTGATATTTCAAAACTGCAGCCTTTGAACTATACCTAATAATATACTGATTGCTTATCGCTTCTGTAGAGTAGATGCTATTTACTGTGTGTGTCTACTTATGACTCCTTAATGTGCAGTGGACTGTTTTACTGCACATTAGCGCATCACAGAAAAAAACATGCTAATCCACTAAAGCACCACAGAATTGGTCTACTGCTCATTAAGCGTCACAAATAAAAGTTTACTTTGGCTACTGCACATTAGCACAGCTACTGCACCTTCATTTAATACCTCATATTAGAGGCACTAAACTTAATGCACAGTAGCAAAGGCACATTAATTAATGTATAGATGTGCCCATTTTATGGTTGCTAATGGTTCTGGTGAACACCTATCTAAAATTCTTTCATTCATTGGGGTAGTTGTCTAAATGTATTCACCGAAGTAGGCAAAATGAGCTATAATTAGTACATATATGAAAAACATAGAAAAGGACTTTTTTGTCTGTGTTTATAGATTGGGTAGGTAATAGGCTTCCTTAGTGAGCCAATAAATTTTATGTTTCACTAAAACACACTAAGAATTTTTCTAAATGTAAAGACTGGTCTCAATCACCTTAATGAAACGTTGTTGTATAATGTGAAAAAACAGTATGGTTGGATTTTAAATAGTACTTCCAGGTGCTTAATCACATTTTAACTGTTTTAGTTTGTTTGGAAAATAGGACAAGGACATTGATCTCTCTATGATTTAATTTATTCCTTCCAAGGTAAAATTTAAAAGTTTTGCATTAGCAAAGGCAGATGTGATTAATCCTGCAGTTGCACGTGTGGCTTAGTTATTTTTTTTTTTCTGCGCCAAGTTTTTTGCTTATGGTTGTCCTAGCCTTGCTTTTATAGAGATGGGTCCACCCAAAACATTAAAGCAGTTTCTTTGTCACTATCTTTTCTCTATTTAGCTCCCATATACTGTTACGTTTTTTGGAAAGTTTGGTCAAAACTCAGTGATTTAGCTCCATCTTTGTACATTAGCAAACATGATAATCTCATTTGTTTTTCAATATCTACCGTGATCTCAATTTTTATCTCACAATATAGGGTAGCTAAAAAAAACCCCTTTCTGATCATCAGGCCCCACCCTATACATTAAAGGTATTGTGCAATTAATTTGTTAATTTTGCAGTTACCTTAAGACCAGCTACATGTGCAAAGTAGTAATCTCACAATAAATAGCTCCAACCAGCTATAAAGTTAGACCTGGAAAATATGTATTGACTTTATAGCTGCTTGCAATCAAGCTTTAATTTGCATGTGTAGCTGGGTCTTCCTTGTGGCTAGGAGCCCCATTAGCTGGCAGGGCTCCTAGCCACAGGGGTGCATCATCACTTATTTTTTCTTGTTTTCCAAGGGAAATTAATTAATTTTTAATTTTTGTTTTAAAAAGACAATCAGGTGGGCATGACCATTACATAAAGCTAGGAGGCATTGTTAATACAAATAAGGATCAGAATATCATACAGAAAGAAATGGAAGACTAGAAATAGCACGGAATACAAAAGTTCAAAATGCAATATCGTGTATTGGAAGACTAACACCAACAACTCCTGTGTATTGGAATTTCACTAGGTAAAAACTACTGAGGATAAGGTGTACTATTTTATCGCACTGGCTAGGTACAGACATTCAAAAAAACCTTAGGTGAAATCAAAGTTATGTGGTTTTCTATAAGTGGTGAAGTTTAGATTGGTAGTGAACAGAACAAACTTTCACCCTGGGGGGGGAGGGGAGGGGAGGAGGTGGAGGGCAACTCTCAGATAAGGTTCTGCCATTTTTAAACCAGTTTATGTGCGCCAAACTTCTGTTCTGTTATGGGTATAGACTGGTTTCTGATCACTTATAAGTATCATGCCTGTACCTGGTCATGGTGACTATGAGCTACGAATGTGATAGAGTAGTGAACAAGGTAAATGCAATCCTAGGATATGCTAAGTGAGGTGTTTCCAACTGAGATAGGAAAGTATTAATTTAATTCTACAAGCCATTGATATGAACTGATGTGGAAAATTGTATACAATTCTGGTTGTCTATGTTAAAAGATAATAAACTCAAACTGGAATGGGTGCAAAGAAGGGCTCCTAAGATGGTCAAAGGAATGTGTAGCTTATTAAATGAGAAGAAGCTAAAAAAACATAGGCTTACAAAATTAAGGCTAAAGAGAATATGATTCTCTAAAAACCAGAGTGAAAGAAGAGCTATTGAAGTTAATGGACAATGTTGGTTAAAAAATATAAGGGTATAAACTAGTCGTTTATAAATGTAAGCAGGAAAGTGGAGAAAAGGTTTCTAACCATCAGCCAATGACAGTAAGGGTAAAGAACTTCACTGATTTCAAGATAGGGTTTGATAATTTTATGTAAGAGATCATTAGGTGGTTGCTGGTTAGAGCACGGGACTGTTTTCGATGACCCAAGAAGTCCTTTCCTGCCCTCTGTTCCAAAGATGGTATACATACCATGGTTATGCATAATAATACAGTGATTATAATTACATAATAGCTACACTTTCATTCTAATATAATTACATTATGGTTATGCTTCTTACTTGTAATTAACACTAATTGAACTGTCAAAAACAGACAAAAGAAGAAGCCATTTTAAAAAGCCATTTATGGTTGTTGAGTATAATGATAGTTTACTTACCTATCACATCACTCAACAAACATAATAGCAAGGAAATGAAAAATTTAAAGACAATATTATGTCTTGAAAATAATTGTGCCTATATTTAAGTTTGTCCTCTGAGATCTATTGACACAAACACTTCAATTAGAACTGTTCATTGCAGAAATTAAGAATTTGTACACTTTTTTTCCAGGATTGCAGTTTACATTTTAAACTACCATCCATTATTCTTATCACACATTTCACACAACCTTTAATTTAATTAAAAATGAATATTACCTACACTTTTATTAATCAGTACAACTTTATTTTTGTTATACATAATTTCATTATGTGTTAAATTTGAAGAAGACCAAACAAACCATTATTGAGCTAAATGGATGTGAGAAAAATATGAGGGAATAAAAAATTCAAACTATTATTTGTTTTTGGTGGCCTATAATTAAAATTGGTTCCAAATGCTAAAATATGGTCTAATAATGGAGATAAGTTTCCAGTTTAATTATAGAGTAGCTATTCCTGAACCAAGTAACCCAAAGGTTATCTACATGACTGACTTACTTATTACTCCTTAAATTGCAAAGTTAATATGTTATACTACAATTTTTATGGTCATATATCTGTTATATTTTGCCTAATACAGAATTCTACAGTTAAAGATTAACCATTTAACTGAAATACTTCTGCTGCTGTCTGTCTGCCCAGACGTACTAAACAAGCTGAATTTACACTGAAATTAATTTTTATATGCTGGTACATGTATGTTTCACAAAAAACAAAGTATATGTTTAGACAAATTATGATGTGTAAGTTATATGAAGTAGTAATTAAAGATATCAGTGAATATAATCACACTGCAATTATATTGTAACTTCAGGACAACTGCAGTATAAATCATCCATTCTATCGAAATCTAATGTGTACTAGAGTACAGCTAAACTGCCAAGCTATATAAACTGAAGGCTAACAGATTAGTTGTTTCAAGACATTTCAGAATGCACTATTCTCTTAAAAGCAGCGTCCACATTGTAGATTTCATAGTTTTTCTTTTTACTAGAGAAAAAAATATTACTCGTCATTCGTGCTTTCTAGTTTGTGCATTATTTTTTTTAAAAACAGAGAGAACAAGACTTCATATTATGACGTGTTAGCTGATAATTACGTGTAAATATATAATTGCTGCTTCTTATTCTTTACATAATAGCAAGGACATTTTACAAAATGCTCTATAATACCAGGCCTTGAAATGTAGATGTAATATTTGTGGGTACTTTGTATAATTATGTAAATATACATCTTGTAAGGTCAAGTTTCTTTATAAGGTTGAGTGAGAGCTACCTAAGAAATAGTGTCAATAATCAGTTAAAAAGTTTCCTTGATTTACTGATATCTAATAATTCTTTGTTAAATGTTCAGGACTTCTAAGCTGAAATAAAGATTTTTCCCACTTTTCCTCCAGTATTTTTCTAATTATGGGATATCATTTTAAGGGTTTTTTTAAAAGGAGCTACAGCATTTTCACATATACTTCACACTATGCAAAAAAGACACTCAATTTGTTTCTGGAAGGGAGAATGTAGAATAAAAGACATTTCCAAAGTTATGGCATCATGTAAGTCCTCCTGGAAAGAGACTGCTTACAGATGTAAGAAAAAACTCAAAAAACTGGGTGCTTTACTTTAAGTTCAGTAAGCCTCTGTGCCAAGCTCAGCGCATGCCCAGAAGAGGCATCACGTTAGTTTCACCTGGTTTGCCCAATCAGCTATCAGGTAAAAGCATCAAAAAGCCCTGCTGAAGCACGCAATCTGTACAGATGCTGCAGAGCTAGGCCCAACTAATGCGCTGCCTCTTCTGGTAAATCACTTTTTTTTCCCACATCTGTCAGCAGACATGGTGTCCAAGAAGTGTGGCATCCCAGGAGACTGTAGGTGAGGCAGCAGGAACTTCCTGGTGTAGCAAGACAGGAACAGAAAATAGTTCTTTATATAAATTCTTGTAAATAATGAAGTGTAAAGTGTTGTTTCCATACTGCAATCCTCATTAAGGCTAGGGACAGACATTACACATAAAGCAGTTTAAGTGATCAGAAACTGGTTTAAACCTGTAACAGAACAGACATTCAGTGCACAGAAACCTGTCTGAAAATGGTCCAAACCAGTTTGAGATTAATCTGGTTGAATGTAGCATCAGACTTAACTGATTTGGCTCAAACTGGTTTATGCAATGTCTTTTCCAGACCTAAGAGAGTATAGACTGAACGCAGCATCTCACTTCCCTGAGTCATCTCAACTACTGCTTCAAGCACAAGCTGTAGTGCGCACATTAAATAGCTACTGCAGGTTTCTCTGTAGCTGCGAGGGCACATCTATAGGAGATATTTACAATGCAGTTGACTAATTAACCATGGAGTAAATATCTCAGCATCTACACGTGCACCCTTACTAGGGTGTATGAACCAAATAAACTCTGCAGCAAGGCAGTACTTGTAAATATAAGTATCATCCTGCTGCAGTTTTTTTCATGTGCAGTAGTGCACGTGTAGATGTTGGCTGGCTGGCTGGCTGGGGCATGAGGGTACTTCAGTGTGGGAGCTGGGTGGCTAGCCCCACACTGAAGCATCCTCATGCCCCAGCCGGCCCCTCTGCAGCACACTGAGTTGGGTTGAAGTAGCCCCGGGCTGGCAGCCTGACACCCCTCTCCCCTCAGGCCCTCTGCCAGGTGGGGCTGTTGCAGCCCAACTCAGTGTACTGTGGTCCGGGCACATGTCTAAACAGCATGCCTGGGAGCTTCCCAGGAGCAATAAACTGTGGAGCAATAAGTGTTAAGGCTCTTGGGGAGGATCTTTAACATGCCATTATGGATCAGCAGTAAACTCTGCAGTATACTGCTGAGCCTTAATGGCACGTGTTGACCCATTCCAAGAGGCTTAACATTGGGCTCCACCTCTTCTGCCTGCTGGACAACAGAGAAGCAGTAGCCATTTTGCAACCATTAGAGTAGTGTCTTATTGCTTCTATTCCTCCATGCTTCTGTTCCTGTGGAGAAAAATCAGTTTCCCTGCTTAAAAAAACCCTCCAGTTTTGGAGGGCAGATTTTGTGGGGAAGGTGCATGTGTTATGCAAGTAAATGAGGTAATTTAAAACTAACTCGATGAAATTATATGAACAAGTTAGTCTTAAACCCTTTTTTGATGCACTGATTTTTTTTCCAGGAATTTGGCTGCCATTCCAACTTTTGTGAAAAGATTGCTTTTATTGTTTCACAATTTAAGGGTAAGTCTTGAAGACTTTAATTAAAATTTTAATTGCAAGCCATCATAATCCAATAGTAAAATGACTATGACAGCAGATGTTTTCTGTAAACCAGAATTATGGAAAGCTCTGCCCATTTTTAAATGTTTTTTTTTTTATGTGAATTTGATTTTTTGTTGCACTTATTTTACTGGTTGACATTATTCAGAACTGGCAGGATGTGATACAGGTTGATGTAGTAAAATCTTGCTTCAGTTGAACTCAGTAGAAATACTGTCATTGTATTCAGTGGGACTGTGCACATATATTTTCAGATATTATTTTTTGTAATTTACTTACAGGTCATTGAATAAAACAGTAACCCAGGCCAGTTACTGGATACAGAAAAATTGTACAGTACTTAGTGAAGGCTCTAGGCTTTATATATATATATATATTGCAATAATATTTGCAATAATATTTAGGAATTCTTTGTGTTAGGAGAAATCAATATGGGAAGAGAAGTGCTTATATGTGCAATATCTACATTGCATATGTCTACATTTTGAAAATCAAAAGGAAAGGGGTTTTTTTGTAAAACTATTTGTGAATGTTTCCTGATGTTTCTTTATTTATGTATTTTTTGCTATCTCTACTATGTAATTTAACTTCTGAATTGCAGACACCTCCATCCACTCAAAGAGTGATTCATATTATACTTCTCCATTTAGGCTGCTTACAGACATAAAAAAACCCCAAATTATGATGCTTTACTTTAAGCTTGGTGCACCCCTGCAAGGAGTGCAGCATGTGCCCAGAAGAGGCATTGTGTTAGTTTGAAGCAGATTCCCCAATGTCTGTATAAATTAAATACTTCAGTGGAGCTTTTTTTGACACTTTTATTTAGTAGCTGATTGAATCAGCTTTAGAGAAAAGCACCAAAAACCCTTACTAAAGCGTACAATCTATACAAATGCTACAGAGCCAGATCGAACTAATGTTTTGCCTTTTCTAGTAAAGTACTGTTTTTTGGTTTTTTCCCACGTCTGCCAGCAGCCTTATTGTGTAAGTTTGTAATTGCTTTGAGTACCCTGAATGTGTGTAGCTCCAGCATTTATAATATCACCATTCTGTTCAACCATAATTTGTTCTCTCTTCTTTCAAATGTCATAAATGACTTCTTTCTGTAGGTACCTAAAGAATAATCTGTAACGTTCTTAAAAGCTTGCACAACAATTCTGAGCAGTTAGAATGTCATTGGCTATTCCTTGATACAAGGATGATGTCTGCTGGGGGGAGGGAGGAATTACTGGTGAGTTTTAAGGTGGCTGAGGAGTGCAGTCTGTGCTCTGCAAGTTTTTCCACAGATATGGCAAGAGGTACCTTTGGGGGGAGCACAACTGTTGGCAAGGATGTTGTGTCCTTTCCTTCCTCCTTTGCCATTTCTCAGCTTCCTGAGCAAGATGGTTCTCTTCAAGGTGGGCTGCAGCTTGATGTATGATGCAGCACCATTGGAACCTGTTATCAGCCAGCACTTCCCAATTTGTAGGGTTTGTTTAAGGTTTGCTTTCAGGGTGCCCGTGTAGCACTCTGCAGGTCCTCCTAACATGTAGAATGTAGAACCCTGTAAGAAGATTTGATAAGGAAGCTAACGGCATACAGGCTGCATTAGTAGGAACATTGCCAGCAGATCGAGGGAAGTGACTTTCCTGTCTATTCTGTGCTGGTGAGGCCACATCTGGAGTACTCTGTCCATTTTTGGGCCCCCCACTACAGAAAGGATGTGGACAAATTGGAGGGAGTCCAGTGGAGGGCAATGAAAATGGCTAGGGGACTGATAAGGAGAGCCTGAGGGAACTGAGCTTCTTTAGTCTGGAGAAGAGAAGATTGAGAAAATAAACCACTTGATCATTGTGAGATATTAGTACTTCTAGAAAAGGGCTTAAAGTCCTCCTTCCTTTAAATATTGATTACACTTTTAGCGAGATTTCTATACACTTTTTAAAATAAGTAGAGCGACAGCAAGGAAAAATACTCTAGTGCCATGACTGGATCTGTTAGTGAAGTCATATTCCTAAAAATTGACAGCTCTGGTGTCAACCATCTAATGACATTTATCCCCTCAATGACTAGACTGCCATTGGCAAAACTTATCTAGTCTCTTGCCCAACAGTAGCAAATGCTAGTGTTCACTTTAAGAAGTGGACAGCAAGCAGAAGCCATGTGATAGTAGTATATAAAAACTCCTGGGTTTTTTTTACTATTTTGGGGGAAAATATATTCTACCATTATTAATATATAATATCATTTTTGAGTCCATAACAGTTTCCTTCATTATTGCAAACTTTCTCTAGAGAAATGGTTTGTATATTAAAAATAAGGCATGCTATATAAAGTTTTCTTGTTTTCCTTGACACTTGAGAAGGAACTGAGTTTGAATTTTGTGTAAATCAGAGATCTTAAAATATATTTTTGTCAAACTTGTCTAAAACAAATCAGTCTTTTATTTTTTTTTAATTATTTGTGTATGTAACATACAAAAATCATTCATCTCTTGGCAAAGGCCTTTTGGTCATATGCTTGTTAAAAATGGGACTTGCATTTATATCAAATGAAAAACAGACCTCACAATTTTCAAAATTTGGACAAGGAAGTTAAGACAAAATAAAATGAATGCAGATAACAGTATTTATTTATGGGGATATACATGATCTATCTATTGCTGTTGAAGATATGAACACTACAGTAGAGTATAGCTTTAAAACATAGCTAATAGATACTAAACACTCTAAGGGCCTTGTTTTACATCACATGGTGAGCTGCACAAATTTTGATCAGTATTAGAGCTAGCACAAGTTTGGAGCAGTCACATGTTCAGACCAGTAGGGTCCTAGAAGACTGAAAGGTAAGAATCCTCCCTCCACCCTCATTCTGGGATTCCCCCATGCCCCCTGTTTCTCCAGGCTCCCATGGTTCCCCTCTTGTCC
Source organism: Alligator sinensis (assembly GCF_000455745.1). Taxonomy (NCBI): domain Eukaryota; kingdom Metazoa; phylum Chordata; order Crocodylia; family Alligatoridae; genus Alligator; species Alligator sinensis. The sequence goes on from NW_005842053.1 coordinate 1,380,771, forward strand.
CTTGGGGTTCCCTCTGGGACAGACAGCACGGACAGCCATAAGTAAATGGGGAAGGAGGGGTAGTGAGCAGGGATCCTGCATGGGCAGGGGAGGGCAGGAGGGGCAGTGGACCCAATCCAGGCCAGCAAGGGACGGGGTGGGTTGGTGGGATGTTCACACGAAGGTGTAGCCTAAAGTGGCTACACCTTAAGTGTATCAGAAGCTGGGTAACACAGATAAGAGATAATCCTGCCCTGGAATGGAATAACTTTAAGTTGCTGAGGGGCATGCGCAGACAAAACAGAGGCCCTAAATTGAAGTGGTGGGTTTTAAAAACACTGCTTCAATTTAGGATGAAGTAAACCCCTGTGTCATGTACACCCGTGTTTTACCTGCCTCTCCGGTGGTGGGGAGGGGAGGGGAGGGCAAGTTGCTGGTGGGCATTGCGGTCCCTGGGCTATGGGGGGCAGCAGGGGCTGGTGCTTCCTTCTGGAGGAGCGGAGCCCCCCCACACCCCCCCAGCAGCACCCACCCACAGGCACCTGGCTTGGGCGGCAGCAGCAGAGGAAAGGACCAGGTCCCCACGCAGCTCAGGCAGACAGGCAGGCTCCAGGGTGGGGGGGAAGATTAGGCTCGACGCTTTTTTTTATTTATTTTTTTTTTCCTTTGGTGGAGTTTGCCTTCCTGGGCTGCTGCCAGGCTGCCTATGTGGGCTGCCTGCACAGCCCCTAAACTGCATAGAGCCTGTTGCTTCACTCTGTGGCTGTAGGGCAGCAAACTAAAACTCCTTGGAGGTGTTTTAGTTTGCTGAACTCCAAAGTCATTTAAGATGCATTATGCTGTTGAATGTGCTACAGCGGCTGGAATTAATACACAATATGCTGCTGACACATGTAAACACCAACACCATTAAAGTGGTGCAAAAGCATTTAACCTGCTTTAAAGTGTCATGCACACGTGCCCCTTGTTTTATCTACACACGCCCTAAGTGCTTAAAACTAGTTTCAGGTGTTAATGTGTGGACAGTTCAGATGTTAAGAGCTCCAGGAGCCACCCATAATTACTATGTAACAAGCCTATAAATATGTTTAAATCTAGTTATTCATCTAGATATATTTAAAATTGAAAATAAGAAAGTGTCAATCCTTGGAGTACCCCTGAGATGCCTGTCCTACTTATTTACTCCTACTCCACATTTGCCAAATCTCAGGAATAAGACAGTGTAACTTGCCATAGGGTGGCACTGAGCATATAATGGTAAGTATGCCCAGTGCAGACAGTCTAAATTCTTTGGAGTGTGCTCTCAGGGCAACCTTAAGGTGGTGATATTGCCTCATTTCTGGGATTTGGAGTGTATAGAGTCAGGAAAAAGTTGACTTCTCAGCAGTGCTCCTGGATTTGGCCCACAAGTGATGTACTCAAGCCATTTAATAGCTGAATCTATTTTATATTCCCCGTAATTTCTTCCCTTCTTGAACAGAAGCTTTGTTGTGATTCTTAATCATGTATTCCTTTCACCTAAATAATACCTACAACTGCTATCTGTTTGCTGATGAGCTAGTAATTTAATTAAAGCATTCTAGCAGTTGGACTATATAGTACTTCATAAACAACTTCATATAATATATATAAAAAGGACAACAATAAGTCCTTTTTTAAATACATAGTAGGTAAAAAGAAGGTTCTGGGTAACATGGGGCCTCTGCAGGACATGCTAGGAAATCTGGTCGTCGCACCAGACAGCAAAGCTAACCTATTTAACAATTTCAACACTGTCTCTCGCTCCATTCTCATTAAAAAACTAGACTAGACACCAGCGTCAATACCTACACAGTCAGATGGGTTACTAATTGGCTGGAGGGCCACACCCAGAGAGTGGTAGTGGATGGATCTTATTCAACCTGGAGGGATGTGGGCAGTGGGGTCCCCCAGGGCTTGGTCCTTGAGCCTGAACTGTTCAACATCTTCATCAGTGACTTGGCCGAGGGGGTAAAATGCACCCTGTTCAAATTCGCAGATGACACTAAGATGTGGGGGGAAGTGGACATGCTAGAAGGGAGGAATAGGCTGCAATTGGACCTAGACAGGTTACAGTGATGGGCAGATGAGAACAGGATGGGCTTGAACACTGACAAGTGCAGGGTGCTGCACCTGGGGAGGAAGAACCAGCTGCATACCTACAGGTTGAGAAACTCCCTTCTTGTCAGTACAGAGGCAGAAAAGGATCTTGGAGTCATTATTGATGCCAAAAAGAACATGGGCCGACAATGTGGGGACACAGTCAGAAGACCAACTGTACCTTGTCATGCATCCACAGATGCATCTCAGGCAGGTCCAAGGAGATGATCCTCCCCCTCTATGCGACATTGGTCAGGCAGCAGTTGGAGTACTGCATCCAGTTCTGGGCCCCACACTTCAGGAGGGATATGGACAATATGGAGAGGGTCCAAAGAAGGGCCACTTGCATGATCAGGGCAGGCCCTAAGAGGAGAGGCTAAGGGACCTGAACCTGTTCAGCCTCCACAAGAGAAGGTTGAGGGGGTATCTAGTGGCCATTTATGAGCTAGTCAGGGGGAACCAGCAGGCATTGGGAGAGGCCCTGTTCCCCTGAGCACTACTAGGAGTGACAAGAAATAACGGTCACAAGCTGGCAGAGAGTAGATTCAGGCTAGACATCAGAAGGCACTACTTAACAGTCAGGGTGGCTAGGATCTGGATCCAACTTCCAAGGGAAGTGGTGCAGGCTCCTACCCTGGGGGTCTTTAAAAGGAGGCTGGATGAACACCTTGCCAGGGTTGTTTGACCCCAGGACTCTTTCCTGCCATGGCAGGGGGTCAGACTTGATGATCTGCTCAGGTCCCTTCCAACCCTACAACTATGGAACTATATATTGTATACATAACCTATTTGTATTCATGCATATATATGACTATGTACAAATACAATATGCAGTAATATATTCTTGATATATCATATACACTATATAACATCAAGGAGTAGGAACATCCATTCGAATAACAACTTTAATGTCTGATCACAAATGTATTCATGCTTAAGGTAAATCAACCTAACAGAAGCCAGATCAGCTACTGTATATGTTTGACAAGTTCTGTCCACCAAAAGACATTTCCATTATTCTTTCAGGTTTTTTTCAATAGGATTGAAGTTTTGTTCCTGATGTGTTTTGTGACAGGTTGAAGAAAATCTAAAAGTAGGTATTGAGGACAAGACATCATTTTGTTAAAATATTAAATAGCATTTTTAATTATTTGCAAATGCTAAAGAAAAAGGATTATTAAATCAGTTTGACAATTGTGTAATACTGAAAGTTATTTCAAGATAAGTATTGAGATGGGAAAAATATAACCACTGAATATCAGTTGCAATATAAAATAGACCACAAGAGTAAAAGATATATATTACAAATAGACTGCAAGTTATCTTGCAAAGTACAGTGACTATAGTTAAACTTAGCTCTTAGTAGAAAATGTTATCCTCCAATTTGTCATTTAATAGCAGGGATCTGGAATGGCTCTACATGTTAAAATACAGCCATTCCCTTTTGTGAAACTCCCAAACATAAAGAATGCCATTGTTTGCTGCACATGTGGCAACTAGTCTGGTATATATTAAGTTGAAGTTACTGCCATCTGGTGGGGAAAGTAATACTAAATCACTTCAATTGGAATGGAAGTACCAAGGTTTAGTTCGGACAAAAAAGAAAAGGAAACATTTAGGAAGAAAGTGAATATCATATAAAAGAACTGTGGTTTTTTTAAGGCTGTGGGATTGATTTCAAATGTTGAACTTGAAAATATACTGCAACCTTCTGTTTAGCACAGCCTACAGTAAGTAATTAGTCAAGGGACTTCTCGTGCAAGAGAAAAGCTAAACTACATGGAAAAACAGACATTTGTTAAGCCAACGCCATACCAACCAGACATCAAACCCTGAGCAAAAATATTTAAAATGAAAAATACAGCTTTATCTGGAGAGTGGCTTTTGTGTTGAAGATGGACGTGGGTTTTTGTGCTGGGGGTTTTTTGTTCCCCTGCTGCGTGCACACATGTATGCGCAATAGTCATACATGATGGCTATTGAACCATCTCGTCTTTCCCT
>NW_005842053.1:1384899-1410200 GCF_000455745.1 Alligator sinensis
CTTTATTGAATATCTGGCACAGCACAGTGAGGCTGCTCTTCTTTGAATCTTGAAATATAATTGTAACCATTGTCTGATTCTGAAAGAAGCAGCTCCATACAAATGGATTAGATGAGTATTAGCATTATTTACTCTAATGCACCAGTGGTGATGGGGTGCTTGTTAGGTAAAATTAACACAGTCCTTGTACCAAGGAGATAACAGTCTAAGCTAGATGAAATATTTCAGTGTATAGCAGAAAAAGTAGGAATAGAGGAAAAAAGGTTACAGTATTTGGGAGACCATGTTTTTAATGCCACTCATTTCCTGGCTTGGTGCTAAGTTACTAAAACCACTGCATGATAATGATAAGCAATATCCAGAATTAGTTACTGGTTGTATTGTTACAGTCTCCATATGCTTAATCAATATTGTGTCTTTGTATACATAAAAACTGACATTGTTCATGCCTTGCAGATCTTAGAAGGTAATTTTATTTTGGTGGAGGACAGTGGAAGTAAGTCTTTACTATTAACTTTAGAAAGAAGCTGTAGTTTTGTGGTCAAGGCAAGTGGGAGGAGACTCTGCTAAAAAACGGTGCTATACATCCATTATGTGAAGAAGGATCCTAAACACATTTTGGGTAGTATTTCTTACAGAGGGTTTCAGAGAAACAAAGGTTCAGTAATCTTGATAGCTTGATACTGGCATAAATCATTATGGTTCTCAATTCTCTTACAATAGTCATTAGATTAGTGGTTCTAAACCTTTTTATACTTAAGGCACCCCCTGCAAAATGCTAGTTTTTACCTTTTGCTTATTTTTAAATACGGAAAAATAATAGAGCAATTCTGTTGCGAAGAACTAAAAAAGACAACAACAGGTCTGCAGGTTTTGTGATGCTATGGACTTCTATTTGAAATCTCTGGGTATATCTCATGAATCCCATGTGGTTGTTTGAACACCCAGCAGTGCTAATATTGTACATCACCCTTAAAAGGATCTCATAGCACCCCAAGATGTTGCATCACCCTGGTTGAGAACTGAGCATTACGCTGAGCCTTCTTCACTATTGCTTTTCTGTAAGTCCTATCATTGACAAGCAGACTAGGAAGCAGGTGAATATATTGTCTGTGAGCATCTAATTTAAGGCAAGGATTTTTTAAGGTGCTATCTTTTATTGAACCAACCGTGTATTAGAGACAGACAAGCTTTCTAATATAGGACATTCTGTGTCGGGCCCTAAGCCGTGGATTTTGATATCTTTGATGTTATGATAGTGTAAGTGCGATGTTGTAGCCATGATAGTCCAGAGATTATGCAAGAGGCAAAGATTTCTTAGGGTCATATTTTTTATTGGGCTAACTGTGTAATAGAGTTAGAAGAGCTTTTAAATCCAAGACAAGAGAAGATCAGACAAGAACATCTTGGATTCATAAGCTTGTCTAACTCCTCTACACAGTTAATATCACCCTAAGAAGTCCGCGCTTCCTGCATAATTCCTGGGCCATCATGGCTACATCACACTTATTTAAGACCATTTGATTTTTTCAGAAATCCTCTGCCAGAATGACTTTATTGTAAATGGAAAAGACTTGTGTAAAGCAGGCCCACTTGGAACTTGCGTGACTAGTTTGAAAATTAAACTTTGTCTAACTCTGTTTAGATAGTTTTTTTGCAAATTATTGGAAGACAAATCTGTTCCTTTTCACTCTGTTCTCATAAGTTTCATATAGAGATTGCCCTTTTGGAAGGTTACTATTAAAAGATTTTTATCATGATAATCATATTTTGATATTGCTGATGAAAGCCTTATATGAGCAACTTATATTCTGTGAATTCAAGTTCCATAAGTGGACATTCACAATATTCTTGGTAGCATGGAACTAGTGACTTCAGCTCATAGCATGAGTATGCTTCAGGTTCTAGTGAATAATTTACTTGTACCAGATCTTACATCCATATGAGGGTGCCACAGACTCATCAGACTCAGTTTTAATAATGGTCCCTAATCCCTGTCATTTTCCTGACAACTTTCTCTCTGCACTTACATACACAGCTCAGTGAAGGCATATTTCTATGCATGATACATTTCAAATGTATAGAAAAAGCATGCAAGTGCGGAGGCTCCACTTTAGTGAACTTTTCAAAAACTTTAACCCACCACAACTTCTTGATTACTTGAACACTAGTTCCCTCAACAGTGGCATCACTGTAAGTACAGTGTTGAAATACCTTATATTTCTGTGGCCTGGCTAATATAAATTAGAGCTGCCCATTCTGCTCAAGAGAAGCTGGACTCTCCTTGTTGTCTGAAGGAAATTTCCATTTTAGTTATATACTTAGCAGCTACATGTTCCTGGGTTAATTCATTTATAAAATGCCTGTTTGGATTTCTCCCTTGTGGAAGAATCCTGCTTTTGGTCTCAATGATGAAGAATCTATTTACAAAATATGTGATCCCTTCCTCTTTTGTGGTTTTTGAGGTTGTTCCTTATTCTAATTGGTCTAAAGGATTAAAGTCATAGGGGTTTGTTGACTCTTCTAAAGGTCATCAGGGCTTAGGACAGACATTCCAAAATTCTGAGCCTCAATTGATTCAATCTTTGCAGGTTAGTCTAACCTGCAGAGCTTGAACCAATTTAGAGGTGGATAGACATTCCATTTTTTTTCCAGAAATGCCAGCATGTGGCCTGCTAGCTAATGCTGAAAGGTGTGTGAGAGGGACAGGGGAATTCCTGCTTAGCAGAGCCTGGGGGGGGTGGGGGGGGGGCAGGGAGCAGAAGCCAGGCAGTCTCTGCCAGAGCAGCAACCAGGGAGCAGAGAGAAGGGGACAGCCCTGCTGTGGAACAGAGAGCCCTGCCCAGTCCAGAGAGCATGCCAGGATGCTGGGGGACTCTGATTTAACTTAAACCAGCAAGGGGTCTGGGGCAGACATTGCATAAACCGATTTGAGCCAAATCAGTTAAGTCTGATACTACATTCAACCAAGTTTATCTCAAACAGGTTTCAGCCATTTTCATACTGGTTTATGTGCACTTAGTATCTGTTCTGTTACAGGTTTAAACTAGTTTCTGATGACTTAAACCAGTTTATGTGTAATGTCTGTTCCTAGCCTAAAATATTGTTTTAGGTTTGATGGGGACTAGTTTTAACCCTTTATTCAAAGGATCAACAACCTGTGGCCCACAGTCTCTGACCTGTGGATCTGCCCTGCAGAGGTTGAGCTTCGTCAGTTTTGGGCAGAGGAAGCTTTGTGGCAGCAGGGAGCTTTCCTATGCTACACAACAGCAGGGCAAGAGGGAGAATCAGTGGTGAACAGAACTACCACAGACCTGAACTGGGCCACTGCTAGAATACATTGTCAACTGCTGCCTTATGTTTTACTTAAAGTACCTTTTTTAGTGGTGGATTGTTTGCGTTTTGGCTGCCTGTTGCAACTTTGTGTTTTGCCTTCTTAAATCTCCAGGTATGAGAACCCTGCCTAGATAATATCTTTATAACAAAATAATGATTTATCTTGTAGTCCTGCTTCTTAATATCTCATTGTGGCAGGATTCTCTCTCCTACTCATACACTCCAGAATTTCCAGATTTGGGAGAGATTTTTTTTTTCAGTTGATGTTTATTCTTACCTTTTGTTTTGTTTATTTTTAAATAATTTTGTATTTTAATTGATTGATTATTTTTTGAGAGAGATGTTGTACTTCTTGCCTTGACGTTAGGGACTTAACAGAAGATTTTAAAAGCAGGACTTTGAATGTTAGGTGGTGTTTGACCATGAATAGAGAATATGCCACATGCATCAATCCATAGCTGTTGTCAAAAAGATCTTTGGAGCCTGTTGATCTGGTGTGAGTGCCTGACATTTAAACACTCTTTGAAATTTTAGAAATTTTAAGAAGAAAACTTTTTGAGGTTATACCCAAGTGGAATTGTGTTTTGCTATATCATAGTTTTACTTCAGTATTTATAATGGCTTAGGTTTGGAACAGGTTTGCCAACTATTCATAAATTTCTGGGCAGTCAGTAAAAATTGAGGCTAGAGATGCTCATCCATAAAGTCTGTAAATAAATTTGAGCTATCTGTAGAAACAGTCAAGCTCCTACTGCCAATCAAGCTATCTGTAAAAACAAGCAAGCATCCCCAGCTGGGCTGCACTGCCCCCCACCCCCCCAATTCTTGTTAGCCAGCTCTCATTGCTCCAGCTAGGGAGCACAGGGGTGAGGCCAGCCCTGCTCTCTGGAGCAAACAGCACAGCCCTGCCCAGGGCTGCAAAGCATGCTGGGATGCTTGGGGACTCTGATTTAACTTGAACCAGGGTGGGATCTGGGACAGAAGTTTCATAAACCAGTTTGACCCACATCCATTAAGTCTGATACTACATTCAACCAGGTTTATCTTAAACCAGTTTCAGGTATTTTGAAACTGGTTTATGTGCACTGACCTTCTGTTCTGTTACAGGTTTAAACCAGTTTCTGATCAGTTAAACTGGTTTATGTGTAACTTCTGTACCTAGCCTATAAATTTCAGGCTACCTATAAAAGTTCTCTCTCTTCAAAAATTCTCTCTACATTTCTCTCTTCACTCATTAGGAACATTTTCCCAAATACTTTTATGCTGCTCCTGTTTCCTGGCCTATAGTACTGCTGGGTTGTAGGTAGGCTTCTTTAGGGGTCCATGCTGGGATGGAAAGAGCAACACTGGCAGGGGTGTGCTCGGGGGCAGCATGAAGCAAGATGCAGTTAGGGGTATCAGCATATTGGGGGGTGAGTAGGAAACCCATGAGGTAGGAGGGAAGTGGTCCTCACTCCTACCTTGGGTAAATTCAAAAAGAGGTTGGATGAACACCTGTCTGGGGTTGTGTGATCCCAGTGTGTGCTCCAACCAGTGGCAGGGGGTTAGGCTAGATGATCTATTCAGGACCCTTCTGACCCCTAACTACTATGAAACTATGAGGAACAGCATGCTGTGAAACTATTGGTGCATTCAGACAGGTTTGACAACCCAAGAATTTTTTTTTTATTGCAAATTTCTTACTGATAACCAAACTTTCTAACTTTTTTACTATGCTTGGTATTAAATCCTTACACTGAACTCATCCCTTCTAACTAGGGCCTGGTAGCAGGGCAGGGCCTGGTAGAAGATTTAAATTTACATTATGTCAAATATATATTAGTAAAAACATGTGTGGGTAAAAAAAAATTGTCAGTAAAAAAAAAAACTTGTGCTGGCAGCCCTATTTTGGAATCCAACCTAATTACTAACAGGGTTTTGAAAACCATAATCTACATGTTGAGGATAAATATATTGTCTATAGTGACAAAAGATATCATGGGAGGCAAGGCTGAAGAAGCAAGGTGTTCTAAACCAAAAATTCCTTTTAATTAATTTAACTGTGACAGGCCAGACTTTAATATAGAGCTTATTATGCAATATGCATTTTTTTTAGGATATGTTAGATTCTATGTTATTTGAAACCTTTACATCAGGACTGAGTTTCATTCTAAAAGATATACCCTAGTTTCAGCCAGAAGTTACAGACGTTATGCTGAAATTATTGGTAAAAATATCAGGGAACATATAGGGATTGGCCTCCAAGCAGAAATTGTCAAGTTTGATGCTTTGTGTTAAATATGTACAATAGCTTTCCTTGAAATCATACTATTTAATAGTATAGTTTCATAGTTGGTAGGGTTGGAAGGTACCTGAACAGATCATCAAGTCCGACCCCCTGCCATGGCAGGAAAAAGTACTGAGGTCAAATGACCCCAGCAAGGTGTTCGTCTAACCTCCTCTTAAAGACCCCCAGGGTAGTCTTGTTCCTTAACCTCAGTGTGCCTAGTGGCCCAGGCCCAGTATGTTAGAGAGATCTTCTGAAGCCCTGGGCTGTGAATCATTGTTGACAATTCAACTCATCCTGCACAGTGGCACTTTCTACTACAAGGAGAAAATTTCCTGTCTGTGCAGGAGACCGTGTCTTCCCAGGAGCCAGGCCGACACTGTGAGAACAAAGCACCACAGGAACTTCAAGTCCAATGTGCACTTCTTTGACTTCTTTAACACAAACATTTAGCTTTGTTTATATATTTAGTTATTTATTTAAAAAACTGTTCATGGTTTCCCCCTTGAGGGGAGGGGATGAGATAATGTGATTGCTATGGGACAGGTATTAATAAACTCTTTCTTTGTACAGTTACAAAGTACTCACATACTGTTGTGATGATGGTAGAAGGACACATACAGAATAAGATAATAAATGCCTTTTAAAATAGTTTATTATTCGAAACCTTAATAAAATTCAGATTAACAATATTATATCTTAAAATCCCAATGCATTAGCAATTTCTAGACTGGCTAAATCACAAACAATAGTTTTTAAAACTTCACGGCTGTGATCTCTGCTCAGTAGAAACACCCTGTCTCTGGGGTTAACAAATTATACAGTCTTGAACATTAGGCTATTTTGGCTATTTTTGAACAAATATCCCCAAGCAAAGCAAATAAATGGGATTCTCATTCCTGCATACCAAGGCAACTATAATATTTGGGTTATTCCAAAGCCTTGCTTGGTTGCACTTAAACTGCAGTTAACTATTTATTGCTGTGAATACTTATCCTATTTTATATAAATGTGAAATAGATGTAGTTTGGGGAACGCCAACCCCTGTAGAATACAGCTATTTTGATATATCTTGGTTGCTTTTTGCACTGTCTGCTTTGAGTGTGAAATAACAACGCATTCACAAAAGAAACAAGGATGTCATATTTTAGACAGGTTCCAGAGCACTGGTCCATGAAGAAATGTTAGTTACACATTGTTAAAGATGAGTGGTATTTGAATTTTAAGTAGAAACTAATTGGATGCAGTGAGGGCATTTTGTACATATTACCGTGTAGAGGCTGTACATTGGATTGGAACGCTGCGTGCAGGACATAAACTAAAATACCATATCAAACACCAACAAATGTATTCTCCCTTTATTAGAACAGTAGGTTTAGAATATATTTTAATGCAAAATTAAAGATCCATTAAAATGAATCTGAAATGGTCTTCTATCTGCATTTCATGTCCATATTAAGTTAAGCAGAGGTGTACCTGGCCAGTGCTGTGCCTAGAGGATTGGTGGCGCACAGTGCAGAAGCAGTGTCTGGAGGCTCACTGCTGTAGGAGGACCTGTTGCCTCCATTTAATGTTGCTACCATTTAAACACCAATTTTCAATGACAAAAAATGGATAGCCTGCTCTGAGCACTAACCCCCCAATCACTTCTCTTGCACCATGCACTGTCACTGCCCTCCCTGCTGTCAGAGCAGGAGCCTTTGCAAGGCAAGTAAAGGGAAGGAGGAAGGGTCAAGGGAAGGGAGGGTAATTGGCCCCTTAACTCTATTCTGGCATTCCTTCCTCCCTTAGGCAGGGGGATCAATCCAATGACCAATCCTCATGCCTAGCTTGCTTACCCATTGTTATGCTACTGGCATTAAGATTTTAAAATGGACAGTATAAGATCTTTTATACTATTTCTATAATTATTCTGGAACAATTTGTGCCCCTGTGCTTCCTGACATGTAGTTTCTGTACAAATTATTGATCAGTTTGGTGATTTGTAGATTAACAAATATTTTATGTGCATCTTCTCCAAGTTACATTACATTTTAGAAATTTGTTTGATTTTTGCCTGGTGTTTTCCCATTACTGATGCTGCTGCTAGGTGTTTCTCCCTTGGGACCAAATAGAGTAAAACATTAGATTAAAACTTTCAGAGGAACCCACTGAAAGTAAGCATCCAAATACAATTTAGATTAGAATTTATTTCAGCACCTAACTCCCATAGGCTCTTCAAAAAATGTGTATATGCACTTTGTTGTATAGGCCCCTTAGTTCCTTTGTTGTTGGAAAGGTTTCTAGTGATTGAGCTAGGGAGTTGTATGAACAGAAGTGATAGTGTAGTTGTTAAGGTAACAGAATGCCGTCCTGAAGAATTGGGTTTTATTCTTGTTTCTGCCACAGGATTCCTATATGATGCTGATCAAATTATTTGAACTAGGCTTCTCGCTGGTGGAAACTAGGGCTGCTTGTACAAGGTTTACTTCAGTTTAATTTTCCCTAAATTGAAGTGGTGGGTTTTTAAAAACACCACTTCAATTTAGGGCAAAGTAAACCTCTATGACATGTACACATGGGTTGGGCTGGATCCTTACCTGCCTCTCTGGTGGTGGGTGGGGAGGGTGAGCTGCTAGTAGGCTGAGTGGCCCCTGAGCTGGGGGATGGCAGTGCCTCCCTCTGTGGCAGTGGCACCACCCAGGCAGTACCTGCCTGCAGGCACCCGGCCCGGGCAGTCCCAGGGGGGACCACAACTGCGGAGGGAAGCCCCGGACCCCCGCACAGCTCAGGCAGGCAAGCAGGCTCCGGGGAGAAAAAAACAAAAATCAGGCTTACCACATTTTTTTTCCCCCCCTTCAGTGGATCCTGCCTTCACAGCCCCTGAGCTTCACGGGTCCCAGTGCACCCCTCCGCAGCTGTAAGGTAGCAAACTCAAATACCTTGGACATATTTTATTTTGCTGTGTCCCAAAGTCATTTAATGTGCAATACACCACCAACAGTGTAAAGAGCATGACATTAAAGCACATTATGCCACCAGCAGTGTAAACAGTCACATCATTAAAGCGGTGCAAAACTTGAATTACTTACTCCCTGCTTTGCAGAACTATTGAGCGCTCATAACTGTCACTGGAGAGAATGGATTTGTACTTTGAACATAAAACGTGATATAAGAAGTCAAATAATCTGAAAAATCAGGTCCTAAGCATCTTGCATTGTGCATTCATTGATGGACTTTGATATTGCTGGCTTTCACCATTCTGTATTTCAGAGCTTCTTCTGTAAAAAAGGGACTAAGAATAATTGTACTACTTGGTTTCACAGGAATGTTACAAAACTAAATGAATCAATGTTTGTAAGTGCTCATATATTAGAATGATGAGTGTCATATAAGTCTATCCAGAAATTAATAATTCAACAGTAAATGCAGTATTCCGATGGTATTCAACAAGGAAGGCCTAAGGGAGACATACTGGTTTAAGTTCACGAAAAGAAATATTGAAACATTTGTGATCAATGTCCATCCTATGAACTGAAGGAGGGAGGTATACTGTGGAAAAATAAAATAAAATAAAAGTTGTATGTAACCATCCTCTTAAATGTTAAATCAGAGGCATACAAAAGAGTGGGTAATTCATTCAAGAATGTCCTAATTTGTGAGTACTTGATATTGCAACCCTATATAAAGAAACAAAATGAGCAGAGGTATAGTTTAGTTAAAGGATAAGATACTATTAAAATGCATGAAAACCAACCCTAGAACATGGCCTACCAGGTAAGAAAGTGAGGTTATCCAAACAATTTATTGTGTTAAAAGTTAGTTATCTATACCTGTATCTATAGTTATACCTATTGTTATAGGTCTAAAAGCCCATAGATCATAGTACAAGAAAAACAATATTTTATCATTCTGTGTGTTCCATAATGGACGTTTGCTTCAATGAAAAACTGTAAATTTGAAGATATGTGCATGCTGAAGAATGGCAGAATTGAGAGTAATTTCAAGTTAAGGAGGAAAGAGGATTTCCAGTCATAGGACTAAATTTTGCTATCCTTAATAGAGCAAATTCTCCATTGATTTCAATCAGATATTTGCTTTATCAATGACTACATAAAATTTGACCCAGAGTAAATATACTAAAGCTAAGAGAATTCACTGTGCAGTTTCCATTGACTGTTCATGTGCTATCCTAAACTGTGATGTAGTGTTGCTATACCTTATTAGATAATTACTAGGGATGTGCGGAACACCCATCATTTCATTTCATCACTTCACCATTTCAAAGGGACAGTTTTTCATTTCATTGTTTCATTTCATTCCAAAGCACTGTCCTGTTTTGTGTCGTCAGAACTGTTTCACTGTTTCAAAGAGTTGTGACGTTTTGCCCATAGGCTATAATGGGAAATCATGAAAATGCCTAAAACTTTGTTATTTCTTGCCTGATTTGGATGAAAATTACAGGGATGCCCTTCTGAGGGCATGAAGTGCGTGCCAAGTTTCAAGGAGATAGGTGCAGAGGTTTCTGGGAAACTGCACCTCAACCTGTTCAAAGCAAAAGTCCTGACATTTTCCGGCAGCAGCAGCCTCCTCTCATCCGGTGCACAGATCTGGGGGCCCACACCCCCGGGATGGCTGCGGGGTTGTGCCAGACTCTTCCCAGGGGTGCAAGTCCCTGGATCTGCATATTGGATGAGAGGAGGTTGCTGCTGCCACCTGGGATCGATGCTGGGTGCAGCCCTCCCAGGGGGGAGAGCCCCCAGATCAGCGTCTCTCATGAGAGAAGCTGCCTCTCCTCACCTGGGACCATCTCACCTGGGACCGGCACTGGGCACAGGGTGCACCCAGCACTGGACATGATTGCTGCTGCTGCAGCCTGAGCCTTCTCTCATCCGGTGCAGATTCAGGGGCTTGCACTCCAGGGAGGGCTGCTGGGCTGTACTGGAGTCCTCCCAGGGGTGCGAGCCCCTGGATCTGCACACTGGATGAGAGGAGACTCAGACCTAAGACCAGCACTGGGTACAGCTGAAGCCAAGTAAGCTGGATTTGAAATTTTAAATGTTTCAAAATGTTTCGAGTGCCCTTGTTTTATTTCGAAGTTGTTACAAAGTCTTTTGTTTCATTTCGATTTCTCTGTTTCAAGCTCAAAACACATCAAAACAGCTTTGAAATGAAACACCCGGTGGAATTTCGCACAGCCGTAATAATGACCACTTTCTGATACATATGCTGTTACATATCGATCAGCTGGTGAGGGATAGATTCCTTTGTGTGACAGATCTGTAGAGAAATTTGGGATATGTTGGTATGAAAGGTACCACTTAAATCTAAATTATTTTTCTGTTCTGTTTTCAAACTTGTACTTGCTTAATTTACAAGAAAAATAGATATGTTGTATGCTTCTACAAATAAAATTTGGTCTTGCTTTAACTTCTGTAGCCCACACTAGAACTGAGTGCATTTTAAAATCCCACTGAAATATTTCACCTCAAACTTGAGAAAAAAACAAGTAATTTATAGCATTTAAATATCTTTCTCATATCCAAACCTTTCAAATAAGTATATTAGGAGAGTAAATAGTTCAGTTTCAGCTGTCATGATGTTTTGTGGAGAGAGATCCCAATAAAATGGGATAAACCATTTTCAAACTATATGTTAGTGCAGGGGTAGGCAACATTTTTTTGCCAGAGTGCCGAAAAAACCACAATGTCTACCTTGGTAGGTGCCAGAGTGCCGACATGTCAGAGCCCAGAGCAGCTGTTTGCAGCCTCCTGGTTGCAGCCGGCCCATGGCGCCCAGTCTGCTTGCAGAAGGGCTTGCAGCCTCCCAACTGCCTGCTGGGAGCAGGCTGGGCTCTGTTACTGGCAGCAGCTGCTTAGAGCCCGGGCTGGCAGTGGTGTGCTGAGCAAAATGGCCTTGTGTACCATGCTTGGCACATGTGCCGGGGGTTGCTGACCCCTGTGTGAGTGCATACTGGTATTTGGTGAATAGTCTGCATTCAGTTTTTGATGTTCATCACAGGTATTTATCTTTAAGTCCCAAAGGACTTATTCCTTATCAGAAAACTTTAAACAATGGGTGCTTGTACACATGATGAAAATTGCCCATTTTTGTGGTTTAATTGCGTCACACTTTACATGTATGAGGTTTTTTGTGATTTCAATGAGTTTGTTACATGGCAAACTAAACCACATCTGCATGTAGTTTAGTTTGTAATGTAGCTACTTGTAATGTTGAAGCCCTTAATCTGACAGCTTACACCCTGGCCATGGGAGAAGCGGGCTGAAGGCAGAAGCGGCGATGGGCCTGATTCTTTTTTTTTTTTTTTTATGGAGCCTGCCCACCTCTCTTATGGCTGGGGGTGAGCTGCTGGTGGGCCAAGCGTTCCCTCAGGTATGTGGGGCCCTGGTCCTTCCCTCCATGGCAGCAGTGCCCCCTAGGGCCACCCAGGTGCACGGGGCACTGGAAACATCTGTAGGCTCAGGAAAGAGTTGGATCTGGGGGGTGCTGCCTCCAAGCTGGGGCAGCATCCGGCCCACTTGCAGCCCACCTGGGTGGCCCTGGGGGGTGCTGCCACAACACAGGGAAGGACTGGGGATCCCTGCAGCTCAGGGCTCACTGGCAGCTCAAGGCAGGCTCCGATGAAAAAAAAGATAGGTCTCCTCACTGCTTTGTCTTTTTTTCCATCAGAGCTTGCCTGTGTGAACTGCCAGGGGGCTGAGTGGCCCCTAAGCTGCAGGGGGGCCCAGTCCTTCTGTCCACAGTGGCAGCACCCTCTGCGGCCACCCAGGTGGGCAGGTAGCAGGCCAGATGCTGCCTTGGGTTGGAGGCAGCACCTGCCAGATCCAACTCTTCCCCGAGCCTGCAGATGTTTCCAGCATCCCGTGCACAATCCCCGCTACCTTCTCACCACCTGGGACCACCCAGGAATGGACTGCCTTGCTCCTGGGGCAGCACAGGGAAGCAGCGAGAGGGTGGCTGGGTGTGCTGCCAGCCAGAGAAGGTGGGCTAGAAGCCTGGGCAGACTCGAGAGTGCTGGATTGGGCACCTCCGAGCTGAGGCAATCCCCTGACCCACTAGACACCCTCCTGGACAGCCCTGGGGGGTGCCACCACCACAGAGGGAAGGACCAGGGCCCAGCACAGCTCAGGGGCTGCTCGCCCCACCAGCAGCTCACCCCCTGGCTGCCAGAGAGGCAGAGGGGTTTCACAGGAAAAAAAAAAAGGTTTGGGCCCCCTTCCTAACAGTGACAGAATCCCCTAAATTGAAATAGTGGGTTTTTAATCATCACAATTAAAAACCCACCATTTTGATTCAAGGGGACTAAACTTCTGTCATGTGTACAAGCACCCAATATGTGTAACTTTGGTCTGAGTCCTGCTGCATGCACAGCTGAGTGCTTTCTGCTTCTATCATCCTTATAGAAGGTGCATAGTACTTTACAGAGGGTTGCCTCTTAATAATTTCTACATGAATGAGGCAGTGCTACAAGTCAGAATTTATTGGGCTAATGTAAGCTTGAAAAATAATGTAAGCTGCTCCTCCTCATTTCCTTGTCCCTCATCAGGAGCCTTTGTTGTGAATCAGGATCATTGTGCTAAGAGCTATATGAACACAGAACATAAAGCTAATCCATGTCCTAAAGTATTTATAAAATGAAAGATAGATGGAGACAGAAGGAAGGGCATATTGGGACATACAAAACAACAGTGTGACACCATTCATCCAAGTGATAAGCAGCGGTTATGGAATACCTTTGTCACGGAAAAGGAGAGGTGTGTTATTGTAGTTATTGTTATTATAGTAATACAATCACACAACCATCCCAAAAACATATATATAAAGATCTAATACAATAAAAAGCTACTTCAGTGTACAACCGGTGATCATCTATGTAAATGTTTCAGTGACTTTCCTCAAAGTTACTACCCATAAGCTTTTGCTCAGAAAGGGATTTCCCGCATAAATTTTGGTTAAAATACACTTAGCGGAGTAAAAATCAAAAAGTGCCCTTTCAATCACAATTGGAGAAAGAAGAAAAATGAGGTATGTGAAACAATTATTTTGCAATCAAAATGTTATTTCTTTTGATGCATTAAATGAAATATTGGACAGCAGATATAACAGATTTCAGTATATGTAGTTAAGAAGTTTTTCAACACAATCTTGAAGAAAGGAGAAATTTTAAAGAGTGAGTTAAAAGAGAAAAATAAGGTGCATTTGTTGATGTTTATGGGGAGTCTTTAAGCATGAGACAAAATACAAAGGTACATTTACAAAAATGTCACTGGTGGACAATAGAGGCGGGCATCATAAGCCAATCTGGATGCAGGAGTCAGTAAGTGAATGAGAGATAGGGTTGGGATTGAAAGGTTTTGGTGCTAAAGACAAGATTTGAGTATAGCAAGATTGCTTTTGTCAAAGCCAGAGAAAAGGATGTTGTGGTTATTAAGACATGCAACGATGAGAGCCAAGATGAGTTAAGTTGTGTGGATGGGTAGGAAAAGCTATACTTTGGACCTGGTATGAAAAACAGATGAGCAGGATTTAAATAACTTCTGAAGGTAAGGACCTAAAAGGAGGATCCAGGATCCAGATTACAGGCTTGAGTGATAGGTAGGGTGACTGTACAGTCCACGATGATTGAGAAGATAGTGGGATGATTGGGAACTATGGGGTGAGAGACTGAAAATTCTGTTTCATATATGTCTAGTTTGAAATGAGGTCTAGGCAGTGTATGTCAGAGAATCAGACTGGAAGGAGGATATAGATATAGCACAGAGAAATAAATTTGTGAATTCATGTATAATTCGGTTATCAAGAGAGAGACAGTTGAGGCAGCAGCTAAGGATACAAAAGAGAATTGTATGAAACTGCATGAAAATTTGAAGGGGATCACATAAAAGATAAGCTGAAGAAACAGTCATAGTAATGGGAAGTGAAGCAGGATGAGGTACTCAGAAGCTAAAGGAGGACCGGATTTCAGGGAAAGACTAGACAACAACATCAGAGATGGCTGACTGGTCCAGGATGATGATGATGATGGAGCACTGATAGAAAAAAAAATGGCAGGAGTAGCTTCAGGGGCCACATGCACATGAGTGGGGGAGGTGGAGTGGTGTTTGCAGCAGCACAAATAGTAGTGGCAAATTTTGTGCCGCTACTTTGTGCCACAGTGCACGCCCCTTCCCATGCACTTTGCAGAGGGACACATTGTCCTGCTGCTCCATGTGCTGCAGGGGGTGCTGGCTGCAACCTCAGTGCAGGACTAGGCAATTGGGGACTGGCATGTGGAGACAGGGGTAGAGGCAGCTCTGGGCATAATAAAGTTTCTGTTTGTCCTGGCACGCACCATTTTGGCATCCTTTGTGCCACTTTTTTCTTCAGGGGTTTTTTTTGCTACCAGGAAATCCTGGTGGCAGATTTTGCCCAAGTGCTGCAAATTGGCAGTCCTGCATACAGTTTAATGTGCAACCGGTGCGGTTTGTGGCTCCACAAACTGCACGTGCCTGCACATCAGGATCTGGCCAGGGAATGCAAGGAATCAGAAGCCAGATTTTAAGATTTGAAGCCATAGGTAAGAAGAAGAAGCCAGCCACCTCTGCATTAGTAGAAGTATTGCCAGCAGATCAAGAGGAAGTAATTATTCCCCTCTATTTTGCACAAGTGAGGCTGCATGTGGAGTACTGTGTCCAGTTTTAGGCCCCCCACTACAGAAAGGATATGGAAAAGTAGGAGAGAGTCCAGTGGGTGGTAATTAAAATGGTTAGGGGGCTGGGGCACGTGACTTGTGAGGAGAGGCTCAGGGAACTGGGCTTATTTAGTCTGCAGAAGAGAAGACTGAGGGGGGGATTTGATAACTTACTGAAGGGTGTTTCCAAAGAGAATGGAGCTAGACTTTTCTCAGTAATAACAAATGACCAAACAAGGAACAATGGTCTCACGTTGCATCAAAGGAGGTTTAGGTTAGATATTAGGAAAAACTTTCACACTAGATGGTGAAGCAATGGAATGGATTACCTAGAGAGGTGCTAGGAATCTCCATCCTTGGAGGTTTTTAAGGCCTGGTGACAAAGCCCTGGCTGGGATGATCTAGTTGGGGATTGTCCTGCTTTGAAGAGTTGGAGTAGATGACCTCCTGAGGTCCCTTCCAGCCCTAATTTTCTATGTTTCTAAGATTTAAGGTGGAATTGGAGGAGGGCAACTTAGCAACTGTAAACAGGACGTTCAGTAAGTTTAGAGATGAAAGAGAAGAGAGTGAGAGAGAGAGTGGTAGGCAGGATCAAGAGATGAGGCATTAAAACCATGTTTACATTGAGCGTAATGAGTCACAGATTAAGGAAAGAAGTAAAGACTGAAAGTGGCCATGTGGGATATTTGGGGATAGGATGAAGTCAACGGGCAAGTGAAGAAGTTAGAGGAGAGCAAATGAAGATGTACCTATATGTCTGTGATAGGTGAGAAGATGGAAAGATAGGAGGTATGGGAGAGAAAAGGAGAGGGAAGGCAAGTCAGGGTGGGTAGTCAGTGCTATCATATTTTTATTTTCTCTACACTACATTCTAAATGCTAATACAACATAAAAAGTGTTGGGTGACATTGAATACAAGTTACAAGATAGCTACTTGCGTGTGCGCTCTGGACAGGTGTTTTACTATGTCCTGAATTATCCATTATTTTTGACGATCATCCTAGCAAGTTTGAAAATGCCTAATAATACTCCAGATTCAACAAGATTTTTTAAAGTCAAGAAGTATTCAAGTTGATCAAAAAAATTTCCTCTTTCACAATCATGGGACCTGGCATGATTTTGAAGTCTGAAATGGATAAATGCCTCTCTTGTAAGAGTGGCTATTGTGGTGTAGTGACTCAGTGTTATGGAGCACTTGAGAGACTAACAGCTAACAAAAAAAAGGACATGTGCTTTTTTCCCTACTCTGAAATTGTTTTCCTTCAATTTTCAAAGCTTTGAAGAAATGGTATAGACAATAAGATGAGGGTCACCAAGCTGTGGCAGTTTCAAAGGGGAGGAGATCAGGTGAGCAAGCAATCTTATTTGCCAGTTATTTTGTCAAGTTGCTACGCTGGATCGTTAGACCTAATTAATGCTGTTCACTTTAATTTACCCCTTTCAAATAAAGTGAAGAAAAATATTTAAGACAATGTTAGAAAAGAAAGAAAAATATTTAAGATAATGTTAAACTGCCTGAATGTCAGCAATGAATCGCATGTATGTTTCCCATTCGAGTGGTTTTCAGCAAAGTTCAAATTTGTATCACAACTCTTCAGGAACATACCAGATGGCCACCTAGGCCATGTCCAGACAAGTGTATACACGTAGTATGTGGCACCGCAGATGGGTCTGTGGTGCCACACACCGCACATGCAGGCGTTCCCCATGCTGCTACCTTGCAGCGCAGAGAGGGGGGTTGACCCCAGGAGACCCAGAGGCTGGCTGGTTGGAGCCATGCTCTGGCTGCCAGCCAGGCTTCCTATCGTGTCTGCAGTCCTGGAAGGCCCCCAAGACCCCAAATAAGGCTGCTGAGACCAGCACGGTTGCTGGCCCCAGGCTCCCCTACCCCACTGTGCACCAGAGTGTGCATGGCACAGGCGTTCCCTGGTGACAAGCAGTAGCAGCACAAGGTGTTCCCTGGGGAAACAAATGTCCACGCTCATCTGGATGCGCCCAAAATGTGCAAGAATTTGATGTTTTGTAAGAAGGTAGTAAACAATTGCTCTGTTTGTTCTCACCTATAAAGATGGATTTATTTGGATATCTTTAAAGCTGAGGGGTATCTTCTGGCCATATATGTTAAACATTTCATTCAGTTAGGTTTGCCCTACTTTTTTTGGTGACAATAAAATACCTCATCCTCACAAAATCTGGACGATTTCTATTTCCTTGCAACTAATAGCTCATTCAATCCATTCTAAACCAAACAGCAGACCAAATGTGCAATTCTTAGCAAGAGCAAAGCAGCTTACTTGTTCATCTACCACAGCTGAATACTTTATTCTCTCTATATCTAGTTTCTTCAACAAAAAAGTTTCAGAAAGAATCCAGTTTACTTCAAGAAATCATTAAGGCATCTGATCCACAAAGTCCCTTTGTAACCATGATTGTACTTGTTAGATCCTGTGTAAGGGTCTTTGCAAAGTCCCAGCAATCACTCTACTTGAAGTAATAGAGCATAAAATTACATTGATTGAAATATAATTTTGGGGGAAAGTTTGTGTCCATGTATTGTGACATGATACTTTATTTAATATAGTTTCTTAAAGAGTTTGGAATTGGCACTGTTGGTTGTAGGAATCAGAGTTGAATAACTGCAGTAGGTTGAAAAGAAGCCATACTGATCTGCAGATAGGGTGTAAAGACATAAATACACAGGCTCAGTGTGCTATTTCTTGAATCTCTGTCCGGTCAACTCTTATGCAGCTGAATTGTGCAATTCTCAGTTTTTCAGTTCTCAGCATCCTTCATCTCCTCCTAACTTGCTACCCATACAGAGATGGCAAATAAACGAGCTTGTTAAACTGTGTAGGAAACAGATTGTCTTTGAAACCACTGTTGGAGACAAAAGGGTCATCTGAAGCTGAGTGTATTAAAGCTCTGAGTAGAAGATAGAGCAGATTAAAAAACTCAGTCAGAAATAGCCTAGAGTGCTGATGAGACACAACTTGGAATAAGAAATAGGTCACTTCATTCTAGCTAAAAACTGAGAAAACTTGAAACAAACATGCTAACCATGGTATGGGACACTGTGCCTTAAAGAATAAGCAGTGTCAGCAAACTCTGCCATCAAATACTTAGGCATCAAGTGCAAAAAGTTGAAGTGTAGAATCATCTCAGTGATATGTAATTAATTGCATCAAGAAGTAGAATGAGTTACTTTCTCTTGAAGGGGTTCTTTGAAAATTGGGATAGCTTTATCATGCACAGATTCTACTTAATATATGATCAAATATCCAGACTTGCCGAGATGGACTCTACCTCACATACTGGTATATATCCGAGGTAAATAAATGACCCCGTCACAGGCTGGCCAGCTCAGAAAACGGTCAAGTCCACTCTTGTCTGTGATGCATCAGCTACCCATGCTGCTGATCTTTATTGTTTAAGGACAGGTTTGCTCTGTTTAGTCATTAGACCCAATTGGGGAAAAGGTTATGGGAAGCTTATGAAGCATGAGAGAGCTCAGCTGGGCAAAGGAGAGGTGCAGAAGTATGATTTGCCTTGGGAGAAGGAATGCTCCCAGAGAGGAAAAACCCTAAGAGTCAGTGAGAAGAACTGAGAGCTGAGTCCAGTGGTAGGAAGTGGAAGAGTTTTATGTATTGTATTCCTGTTTAGGGGTTATTCTTGAAGACGATGATAAAGTATTTGTTCTTTCTGAGGTGAATGTGTCAGAAACTAATATAAGAACTTTGTGGAGTCACAGTGCGTAGGATCCGATAGGATTGATCAAAAATGTCTTTTTTTCTACAAGTATGAAGTTAGTCCGGCATAAAAGATTATAAATATAGGGACAAAAAAGGAACTGACTGATAGGTTTTTCTATACAAGTTTGATAAAATTACATTGACTCAAAAAGAGTATTGAAAAGTGTGTCATATTTAAATAGCAAAACATTGTTGTAATTCCATGCAATTAAATCTAAATCTTTTTCTCCTGTCTACTCTATCTTTCCCTTTTCTTGCAATACCCTGAAGAAAAGACATCCTTCCACTTCTATAAATTGAGTTGTGGAGCATTTTTATATGACTATACAGCAGGCATGAAAAAAGAGGATGGGGGTGGGGGGAGCTTAATTTTTTTATATTAAAGTGGGCTTTTTTTTTAGCTTTAAGAGTTAATATAAAGAGGGGTTTACTAGTGTTTGTATTATACACCAAAATATAAAATGTTTGAAATATTTCATTTCAAATTTCAAATAAGTTTTTCTTTACATATATGCGCACGCGCGCACACACAAAACTGAATTAATATGGGACATGATTGAACCTGCAAACTTGCTAGACTTTGAACTCTTGAACCATCTTAAGAAAACTGGAACACTAATCATAAATCTTAATTCAGTTGTTTTAAACTTCATATACATTCTAAAATTAAAATATTAAAACTTGTCATGATAGCTTGACTTCTCTGGTTGTATCTGTGGCAGGGAAAACAAAATAAATGACCATGCCCATAGAGTTGTTTTAAAATAAAAGAAAAAAAATTCCTCTTCCAGGAACTTTCATTTCCAATTTTAAATCAATGCAACTCTTTACAATGGGTGTGCCTAAGAGTGTTGTTTTTTTTTTTTTTCTGCTACCCCAAATTAAACACAGATATATGGAAACAAAGAGCAAACAATAGAAACAAAAGATTGAATTATTTTTCTCTTTTTTCTAGGAAAGAGATCCCCTTACCCTATTTGGCTCTCTCTGTCTTTCACCCTTCAGTAAGGAGGCAGTGTTGTGCATGCCTGATCCTTTTCTCAGAACACCTTAATAGAATCTCCTGGTTATCACTGGAAGTACAGGTCCCAGTCTTCCCATGCGAGGTTGTTCTGGTGAAAGAGGCTGACTGGAAGTGCACAACACCTGCTTATCCCTCAATTCTGAGGGCAGACGTTAGTCATAGTTCACCCAGACTACAGGATTTTGCAGCAATCATTAATGTAGCAGTTGGTGGGCAAGGGGGCCCTGTGCTCCTGGCACTGTGCTCCTGGCAGGGAAACTAAAAGAGGGACAAGGGGGCTCAGGGCTTGTGCAGCCATGATATTCAGCAGTGCTGAGCAGGCAAAAGTGGTCAGGAGTAAGCAGGCAGGAGAGTTCAAGGCTCTAGACGGGGAGAGTAAGCAGGGGCTTGCACCTATGGGGTTCATTCTGCCGTGAAATTTGGGGGTTTGTATCATTACTCAGCATGGCTTTTGGCAGCACCCTGGAGCCTGTTGCTGGAACCCTTCCTGTTAGTCCTCGTCATTTGCTCCCACTTTGCATTGGGGTAGACCCAGGCAGGGTATATTAGCACAATTGCACCCACCTTCAACAGTGTAGCTCACATGCTGGCTGCTTCAGTTTCCTGCAGCAGCAGATGCATGGGTCCCTATGACTGCACAAAACTTGGCTCACTCCAGCTCCTCTTTGTACTTCCTTGTTTTCTCGTCCATCCCTCAAAGGAGTCACTGATTCTGTTCACTGAGCCTCCCTGGCCCTGCTTCCTTTACAATGGGCTTTCTGGCCTTGTCCTCTTTGCCACTGCATGATTACAACCACTGAGTCTGTGACCCTACACAGGGCTGCTTACTCACTGCCTCTAACCCACTGCATCCCACACTCTTTAAGAGCTGTTTCAGCTTCCTAACCACTAGGCTTCTGTTCACACAGCCCACCAGCCCCCTGGCCCTTGCAGTGTCCTCCTTACTTGTACATACCCCTCTACAGTCTCCTCACACTGTAAATTCATGCACCACAATGGTTTTTTTACTTTAGAAAAAAGTACCCACACTTTTTAATGATTCCTTTATTTAATTCCAATTAGCATTCTTCAAAGGAACGAAACCTTCTACAACAAAAATGTTAGATCTGTCTGTATCTGTGTCTACACTGGTGTCAGTAGGTCTCAGGGGACAGATTAGTATTAATTTTTTTTTAAATGTCACATGATTAAGCACTGCCATACTGAATGATGGAAAAATACAGCAGTGTAGACACAGTAGTCTTGCAAAAATGCTTACGAAAATTTACCAGCATTGGCAGGAAAAAGCCACATCCCTGCCCTGACGATTCCCCAATCTAGTACGCAAGTAGAATTTTGCAAGACTGCCGTACAGTCACTGCTATTTTGCCTCTGTTAGTCAAGAAAAAGAGCACATAACATCCTGAATATCCTCAAATATTTTTCTAAATCCTTAAAGTATTTTAGCATTAGCCACAGTCTACTGGAAGGAAGGAGGTGAATGTGCATTTTATTATTTCTAGTTTTTAACAGAAGGTGCCTTCTGTTGAATATAGAAGCCTTAAGCTGACAAAACAGTTTGGTGTTCTTTAATGAAAGTGAATACAGTTAATCTGCGTATACTTTTTTTGACAAGGTTCTGCACTTAGTGGTGCAGCACAGATGGTGTAAGCAATGAACACTTATGTCTGACTGTAATTGATCCTATCAACAATGGCATACATTTAACTGGGTTGTATCACTTTACGTCACATATGGTTAATTAAGTAAGAGGGACCCAAATACACTAAGGAGATTTTCATGTTTATACTTAGGAAAACAGTCTAGACAGGTGTTAATGTAAATGAAGTTAGTACTTGTCAAAGGTGAAATATTCCATATGTAACCCTGCTTCAGTCTACAAATAAATGTAGTATGTGTTTTTCTTCAGTGCTTTGCCACACATTCTGGGGAGCCACTGTAGTAAGTACTAAACTGGTAGAGGCATCAGGATATGTCCCTCAGACCCAGCATTCTCCAACCTAAGATGCAAATGATTCAGCTTCCTAATCATTCTGCAGTTCCTACATGCTTACCTGGCTACCATAGCCATGAGATTGTGCATGTGCAAATTGCAATTGCCCTTGTACATGTGCAGATTGCAGAATTTGCTACTAACAATCATGTCCCATATTAATTCAGTTAATATAGTATATCATAGTTTGTTTTAAATCAGCGGAGGGTGTATTTGGCTTTTGGGTTAAACTGTTATGTTGGACTCCACTGTGAGGACAAGATTCAAAGGCGGGGTTCTATTTTGTCCGACTTCACTGGCTTTTAGAAAATGGCCTGAGCTAAATTCTTTGCGTCATGGGACCAGACTTTCATTTGCTTCACTTGTGCTGACACCAAAATTAATTGGACAGGATGGGGCTTGCTGTGATCTTGGTTTTGTTCTTCCATGACTTAAAACACGTGGTTCTCTTGGTGTAACCGGTGTTTTTTATCTTTGTCTAACTATGCCTTAAGGGGATCCCCAGGAGAACCTCATCCTTACTGTGGCCACTGACACTTGTCTCATTTTCTGATATATATAGTTGCATAGTTGGTAGGGTCAGAAAGGACCTGAGCAGATCATCAAGTCCGACCCCCTGCCATGGCAGGAAAAAGTACTGGGGTCAAACGACCCCAGCAAGGTGTTCATCCAGCCTCCTCTTAAAGACCCCCAGGGTAGGAGCCAGCACCATTTCACTTGGAAGTTGGTTCCAGATCCTAGCCGCCCTGACTGTGAAGTATCGTCTCCTGATGTCTAGTCTGAATCTACCCTCTGCCAGCTTGTGACCATTATTTCTAGTCACTCCTGGGAGTGCTCGGGGGAACAGGGACTCCCCCAATGCCTGCTTGTCCCCTCTGACTAGTTTGTAACAGGCCACTAGATCCCCCTTCAGCCTTCTCTTGTAGATGCTGAACAGGTTCAGGTCCCGTAGCCTCTCCTCATAGGGCCTGCCCTGCTGCCCCCTGATCATGCGAGTGGCCTTCCTCTGAACCCTCTCAATGCTGTCCACATCCCTCCTGAAGTGCGGCGCCTAGAACTGGACACAGTACTCCAACATATATATGTGGGTGTGTGTATGTGTTCTAACCTGTGGTGCAGTTTGGTCCACTTTGGACTTTGTTTAGCAAAGCTTTTCATGCTCAGAGATTGGAAGGCCCCTGTGGGTATGCTTATGTCATGTTTCCACTGTGGCTGGGGTATCTGTCTGAGTACACCCCACCATCCATTTCTATTTGCATGCACCAAAACCAGTGAAGCCATTCAAGAATCCCTTTGCAGCCGCTCTAATAAAAAAAGTGAAGTTTTTAGAGTGGCTGGGGGGGGGTAAACCCTCATTCGTTTCTCCACCATATTTCTCCACACAGGTTAGCCCAATCTCATGAATGTCTGCACATGTTTGAAGCATAGCCCTGGGGCTGGAAAAGTCCAGCTGCTCACCTCATCCCCATGGCTGTATTCTTTCTACTCCCCAACATTGACCTGGATACTTTAACTATCACCCCCCTCCTTGCCCCCAGATGGAATGCCCCACCCTGATGGACCCCCCCCACCCCCACCTCTCTGCAGACCCACCAGACCCCCCACCCCGATCCCACCAATGCTTTCTTGGACCCACCAAGCCCTTCCCCGCAAGCCTGCTATCCACCCTGATTCCATCCAGCTTGCCCCCTCACCCTGAATTACTTAGATTTCTCAGCATGGTTCCCAGCACCAGTGGACAGGTGCATACATCACTCCTGATCTACAGTCATGTAATTTAAAGTAAACTGTGACTGTAGACTGTGTGGGGCAAATGTCTGCACACATCTTTAGTGATCTCTGTGTAACAGACAGGAATATGGTGGAAATATAATACAGTACTTAGTTAAAAAATGTTTTGTATAGTCAGCAAGTTTACACAATCAAGTTAGGCTGTAATAAAAAGTTCTAATTAAGAGGAGTTGAGAATATTTAGATTAATTCAAGTAAAGCCTATGATACTTAAACTCTACATTTTCAGCACTGAATTCTATGGATGATTGTATAACCACAGAATAAGGAACAGGGCTAATTAGAATGTTGGAAAAAAATCAGGACTGGAAAAAATATGTAAAAGTGTGTTTATGTATTTGCCAGGCAAGGATTTCTAAATGCTTTATGTGATAGGTTTAATGTGAATGTTTCCTAAAAAAAAATAATCTGCCTTTTTTTTTCATCCCTTGTCATGGGCAAATTTCAAGTTTTCTGAGATTCAGCTTCAATAAATGCTCAGGGCTTTGAATGCTTATCATACCATCTGCACCACTTGGTGCTTCAATATTGTGCTGGTAATTTTGCAAGAACAGAGGAACAGGCATCCACATAAGATTTTTGGGACTTCCTATTTCTAGTTCAAGTCGGGACAGTTAATAGAGAGAGAGAGACATGCATGGAGAATAAGGGAACCCAGGAAAGTTATTTAGGTATTTTCAGAGTGCCAAAATTATTATTATTTCATTCTGGAAGAAGAAATAATCACTTTGTCACTCTTCTTTATTTCTCCTTTTTCTGTCTTTTCAATGCCAGAAGCTCTTAAGACGTAATTTTTTTGTCGAGTGGCATTTCTTCAAATTCTATGTAAAAGCCTTTTTTCTTTCCCTGTTTCAGTTGTATGACATGAGGGGAGTTCTCCTTTCCTTTTTATATGATGTTGTATTTTGTCTGTGCTTGCTTTGTTTGAAAATATCAGAAAAGCTGCAGCTTTAAGTTGTCACTGCTAAAATGAACTACTTTAAGTGTTGTGGCTAAACACTTTGACATGTCAGGCAATTGTGTTATTTTCACATTGTGACTAAGCTTATCAATGTTAAAAGCAGAAGTTTTGAGGTCATTCCTGACCTCACATGACCTTAGTGGTGATAGCCATTAAGCCTGCTGCTAGCAACCAGCAGGTCCTGTGTGTATTAAAATATTATTGACCTTGTATTTAAAAAAATTTAAAAATGTATGTTTAAGATTTTTTTAAATATTTGCATTAAAATCCATACTTATTTCTAGAGGTGGGCATGTCCCCACAAGCATGCATGTGCATTTCCCCAGGGATGAACAGCAGGGGCACATAGGTGTGCTGCTATGACTTGTCCCTGGGCAATGCCCCTGCATCAGCGTGTTCTGGCATATGGCAAATGGCTCCAGATGGGGTAGGGAAGGCTGGGGCCAGCACCTGGGCTGACCCCAGCAGCCTTATACCTGGGGTCCTGGGGGCCTCCCAGGGCTTCAGCAGG
>NW_005842053.1:1410231-1410729 GCF_000455745.1 Alligator sinensis
AGGAGGGGTGTTTGGGGGGTGTGGAGTTTGCTCCCCAGCCACAGTGTGGCTCTGGCTGGCCAAGCTCCACTTCTGGGTGATACACACTGCGCCCCATGCACCATCCCACTTTTTTGGCACTTATAGGGATTTCCTAGTATCTCATTTTGACTCCATGCTGCAATCAGCATGGAGAACCTTTTCACATGCATCATTTACATTTTGCAGTGTCTTTATGGGCACATCCAGATGAGCATCTCGCTGATCTGGTTGTGCCCATAAAGGGCAAAAATGAGTACTTTCTTCATATGGAACTGCTTTGCAGGGGAGGAGGGGTTTAATCCAGTAATGTGAAAGGTATCATAACCGCTTAGGATGCAAAGGAATGTTGCATAAAATGGGATCTTGTGTGCTTTGTATTATAGACTTAGACAGCATCAAACAGTAACTAAATAAAAAACACAAACTTTTCTCAAAATTTTAGGAAACCAACTTTAAGTCATTATGGTCAATATTCCT
>NW_005842053.1:1410760-1423701 GCF_000455745.1 Alligator sinensis
TTCCTGCTGTGGAGGTATTCCAAGTGGATTTAAATTACTTTTTTAAACTGATTTCATATGTTTCAAAATAGTTGTGTTTAAGTCATGCTTGAACTTAAAGACTAGTTTAAACACTAGGGATTGATTAGAGTATATTTTAGAATTAGAAGGACAAGTAAACCCAACAAATGGCATATAAAAGGCACATTTGGGCTCCTGTTTATTGTGCATAATTTAGGGTTAACCTTTTCATTTCCTTGTATTTCAAATTATACCCGGGCCTTAATTTCTTTTTTAAAAGGTGTGGCATTTCTAAAAGTTTGAGGCTACATTGTTGTTCTAAAATAAATGCATAACTAGTACAGTTCTCAACATGCACACATTCAGTCATGCCCACAATTAGAAAGTTTAAACTCTGAAGTTAATATATTATAGTACCGATGCTCATGGCAGCTCCTTGTCTTGCGCAGAAACTGGCACGATAGCAGATATTGACAATGATCCAATGCACCAGAGGAAAGTGAGAGCTTTACCATTATATTATATTACGATGCTCAGATTATAGTACTGATGCTCAGTAGGGTATTTAAACATGTGGGCAATCCTTAAAGGGAATACTCACATCCTTAAGTTAGGCATGTACTAAAGTATCTTGCTCAATCAATGGCTAGGGTAAGAGAACTGGCATGGAAGGAAAAGTTAAGCATCCTAAGCCCAGGTCTTATAGAAAAGATTTTTTCTATCACATGTCTCTATTAAAGACCCTTCATTCTTGCTTTTCTTTCAGTAGGAGAGGATTAGGACCCACGATGTATGCGTCTTGCTGTTGTCGTTTTTGCTTTTCTATTTTTTATTAGATAGTTTAGAACTTATGCGTTGTAAAGGTGGTACTATTTATTTAATATAGCAGCTTTTCACTTCTTAAAACAGAGGTTTATATTCTAGTAAAAGCATCAATGTAAATGGAAATGGTTTTGTCATTAGTTCATACAAGGCATATTTTTCTACATCAAAACTGATCACATAATTTGAAATATTTTCTAAGGATGGACCTTCAAAGAACACAGCTAATTTAAGACATGACTTCACTGGAGTGACAGAACCATGCAGGGAAGTTTTCAGGATTTCAGATTTGGGGTTTCATCATTTTTTAGAGTCAGTGGGGTAAATACTAGACTCATTGGCTAGGTATAGATATTATTACACATATAGCACATTAAGTAGGCAGATCACATTCTAAGGGCTAATGTACATGCCACAATTTTTGCCCTTTCATGCGCTGCACCTGTGTGTCTGTTTGCACGAGTGGGATTTCCTGATGCTTTAAAAGTCTTTCTTGTGCATTAAAGTAAAACTCAGACATAGTTTATTTTGGCTCACCGGAAATTAAAGTTCCGCGTCCATGGACTCGTTGAGTGCAAACACAAAGGCACTCAAAGATGTGTAATGAGCCTCTTTGTTCACCAGATGGCACTGCAACTTTTTTGTAGTTCACCCCTTCAAATTGCTTTCACTTTCAAATTGCTTCCATTTTTACTTCTTCTGTGTGGTTTGCCAGCTCCTTGCTTCCGCAGATGCATGGCAGGGCGTGTGTATGGGGTGGGGGTAGGGGGGCCCTGGGTCAGGGGGGCAGTCCTGGACTGTCCCACTCTCCTGCAGCACCGGCCAGGGACCTGGCTTAATTTGTTTGGAAATCTAGTGCGTATAAACACAGATGTGACAGTCCAAGGCTTAATTAATTTGAAAACCTAGTGCGTGTAAACACAGATGCAATGCTCCAAATAAACAAGTTTAAATTTTATAAACCTATTTAATTGAATGAAGATTAAAACCTGTGGTGTGTACAGGTGCCCTAAAGCTGTAACTGAACAGATGTTCAAGGTTGTTAGACTGCTTTAAAAATGGTGGATCACTCTCTAAGTTAACTCTGGATTCATGCATACTAACCTAAAGTACTTTGTCTTAGAACACTTTATCAAACATTTGTGTCCGATCCCATCAGGCTTTGCTTAGAGTACAGTCACTGCTATCCCAGGTAGTGTTGTGCAGGGCTGCACTCTGGCCTCAGAAGAGCTCTCTGCTCGGTCTGAGCACCACGCTGGCTCTGCCCCTTTTGATTCCAGCCCAGCACACAGCCTTAGCGAGGGGATGGGGTGGGAGGTGCTATCACTAGAGCTACCCCAGCCCTGCAGTCTGCTGCAGCCTGGCCAGCAGGGGCTGCAGGGGAAGGGCTCTGAGTTCTCTCTCCCTGCATCTGCTCCTATCTGTAGGGGTGCCTGTGGGGAAAGGGGCTGGGGTCTCCCCCCTGCCACCACTGACAGTTTCCAGCTGGTAGAGGGGTGGGGCTGAGGAGAGGGACCATTCCAGGAGTCTTCTGGGAGGTTTCTGGGAGTGCCCTCAGTGGCCAGTGTGGAGAGGCTTTGAGCCCTCCCCACCAAACAGTGAATATCTGTTTGCTTTACTCATGTTCTCACTTATGGCACATTAAGTAATGTGTGATAGTTACACCAGTTCCTCCATGGGCTTTTTGAACATCTGCACTGAGCCACTGAAGTCAATGACAAAGTCCAGTAGCTCATGCATGCTATAGTTGTGACCCATATTTTTAATTGTTCACTTTCCTAAACAACACATTTTTTCTATCCCTTACCAAGCCATAAAGTGAAACAAAAAAATAGAAATATAGAAATAGTGTTGACAAAAATCACAAAGGAGATCAGGTTTCCAGCATTCATGGAGAGATGGTGCTGGAAATGTGGTTCAATAGAGGGATAAATTCTAACAAGAATAGTAGTTTCCAAATAAAAAGTTAAATCTGGAGAGCATATGAAGTACAAAAGAAGAAAAGCCAGATATTTCAGCTTTCTATTAAATATAGTCTGATGGATTTATTTTATGTAATTGAGATTTGTGTTTTTTCAGCCCTAGAGCTAGAAAAGAGGTGAAAAGTATTGTACTTCGTAGCTGAATCTGGGAATTGCTTCAAGATTTCCTTTTAAAAAAATTGGTTTGAACAATCTTGCTAAGCTTTAATACTCTTTGGTGTATCCGTTAAAAGATATAGCTCATGCTGTAGCTCATAGAATCATGAATTCTGCTGCATTATGTTTTACATTTTTGACCAATTTCTACTTCTTTAAAATGCATTCCACAGTGCTGACATCTTGTATGTTTTTAAATCGTGGCTGTAAAGCAGTGGTCTGCAACATTTTTAAGTAGGAGATCACCTTTAGCATTTAAAAGCAACTCAAGATCTATCATGTGCCGCAACCACCCTCCTCCCCTGCCACACCCAGTCAGTCAGTCTGTAGGGAGGGAAGGGGGGTGGAGCAAATCAAGGCAGAGGAAAAAAAAATATTTGGTGGTGTGCCTCCCCAGCAGGTAAGTCCCTGCAGGCTGGGGACCCACTCAACTTAACCCTGCTCCTGCCTCTGTGGCACTGTCCCTCACCGTTAGGGCCTCAATCTAGCCTCCACCCCTTCCCTCTCTCATGGGCTGCCCTTCTGGGAAGGGGTGTGCACGTGCATGCATGCAGGCACTCAGCCTCCCATCCCAGCCTCATATAGACTCCAGGAGGCTCTGAGATCTACCGGTGGATTGAGATCCACTGGTTGGTGACCACTGCTTTAAAGAATAACCGAGAGAATTTTCAATTTTTAAATTATATAGGGATATTTTCAGATGTAAATCAGAAGTTGAATGTAAGTCCTAATGAAAATGTTGATGTTTTTATATAAATCTCCCACTTGATTTGCTATAAGCTTTATGTTAGGCAATGGAAGAAGGCATTTCAGTTGATATAAAAAGAAATGGCAAAATAGATCAAAATAATATTAAGAGGGCAAATTACTTTTTGAAAGATATCTAGCAAAATATTTTTCTCTTCCACCATTCTGTCCAGCAAATACATAACTAATTATTACTAGAAACCAACCAAAATTGGGGGGGCAGACAGCCAGTTTTGTTGGATGATCATAAGGCTGGCCACCATTTTAATGGGTTTATCATGGAAGGAACCCCTTCATGCCTCCCATTGGCTAAGGGAGCATAGTAGCTGTGCCCCTTGCTGCTGATTGGCTAAGAGGATGGACCATCATGTGCCCCCCCATCACTGATTGGCCATGAGGACTGTCTGTTGTGTGGCCCCACCCCTCACTGCTGATTGGTGGAAAGGGGTGGGGCCATGTGATGGGCGGCCCGCCCAGCCAAACAGTGGCAAGAGGCAGGGGGGGCAACAGGTACTATCTTGACTACTCCCCTTTGTGTTGGTGGCTTCCCTCCCTTCACTCCATACCAGCTTGCTGCGAGGCCAGGCCTCAATGGCCATGAGGACTGATGGCTCCCACTGGAGAGTCAGCATTTTATTTGTAGCAAGTTTTTTAAAAAAATATTTTTTTGTGGATTTTGTGTACAATGCCTGATTTAGGGAAATCCTCAAAACTGCAAATTGAGTAGGTCCCTAGTTATAACTTCTCAGAGGTCGGAATCTAAATTAATCAGCTGACAAAATGATATTGTAAAAATAACACCTCCTTCATAAGGGGCATGTCTTCATAAGGGACACATGCCCCCCATGGTGCAGTTGTTACTGTGCCATCATTTAGTACTGGCTTTAAGAAGTACTAAATGACTGCATAGAAACAGCCATTACTGCACCACCCCAGTGGCACATGCTTATTTTTAGCAGTTATATCTCCATAGTGATGTGCTATAGCGAGGTAGCTCATGACTATGGCACTGTGCAATGGACGTCATAGTGTGTGCCCACCGATGCTGCATCACCATAGGGATGAGCTATGTTGCTGTCACTATAGCACGTTGCCTTGGTGATGTACCATCACGTGTAGATGCATCTAAGGCTTTGCACAGTTCCTGCCCTGTCTGAAACTCATCCCATTTCATTCTAATGTCCTCATTTTTCTTCTATGTTGTTACCTCTACCATGCCATCCAATTCTCAGTTACCTTGCATGGCTTATTCTAAGCAGTTATTTTCTCCTCTAGTGATATTCCTCTTTCTCTGCACCAAAAACCCTATTCTCAAAATCTTTCTGGCCAGCAAATTTGGCATTCCCTGATAAAATACTTAATTTGGCTTTACATTTTAAACTCCCTATGTAGGCACCTATATGCAGGGCCGGCAGCTCTGAAAGCTGTTAGTAAACACCCTAGTGAACTGACTTTTTATATGCAACTATTTGTGACCCTAAAGGGGTTAAATTATTACTGGAGATATGAAAGAAAATAAATAAGTCCACAGCCATGAAACCCTGACTCCTACCCAGACAACAAAGAAGAATGAAGGGGAATCATATAGCTACATAGAGGAATAGAGGTGATAGGAGAAGTGCAAGTAGTTTTGCAGGTCCTCTTTTGAAAACTAAGGCCTGTGGTCAGTGGAAATCAGCCTATGGTTTCCTTTCATTCAAACAGTAGTGGGATAATGAGGTAGTGAACCTTATTTTGCCTGCCCCCTACATAAAACATTCCTTTCAAGGGATATGGGTAGGGATAAGAATGATCAGCGGGAAATAGTTTATGCTTGTAGATAGTTGTTGCAATTAATTTCTTTTTAAAGTTGCACATGGATTTTAGTAGATATTTCCTAGGCTAATAATGCAGAATACTACTAGAACAGATAATATCTTTTTATGGTGTTATGGTAACAGCTAAAAGCAAGGCCCAGGAGAGGTTCACACTGTGCTAAGCACTGTACCTAGCAATATTACAGTCTAAAATAGAAGAGATACAAAAAGTAAACCTGAAGCATAGGAATTAGGGCCCTGATTCAGTGATGCACTTGAAAAGAACTTTGGCCTTTTTTTAGGGGTCGATTGAGAATGCTTGGTCCTGAATTGGGAAAGTCATTCATGGTATGATAGCTTTTATGACAGCATGAAAATTGTATACATATCTAGACATTGTGGAAGGCTCTATTTCCTCAAAATGCTGTTTTGGGGCAGCTGAAACTATTTCAAAATTTGGGCAGAATTCACCACATATTTTTGCCTGAAAGAAAAATGTTAAGATGTTTCAGAGGATGGTACAATACAAACAATGCAGCTTCTTTTGACATTTCCAAAATGGTTTGTTTTCAGATGCTTGTAATAAAAAACAAAGAAATAAAAGGCTTGATTAACAAAAACTTCTGATACTGTTTAGTGTCCTTCCACTTCTAACCAGTAGCCAAATTGTTAAAGTACTTACCCCAAATGTGGGAAACCCAATCCAGAATTGTTTCTCTTACTGGTGGGATTTGAATGCACATTTCCTACCATTTGAGGCAGTGTAATTATCACCAAAAATAAGGAATTCTGGGGAGGGTCACTCTAAAAACCTTTTGATGCTGGTCCAATTTGGATGGGATACTTAAATGTATGTTGACACTGGAAATGATTGTATTAGTCCAATGGTTAGGACATTCATCGGGGAGATGGGAAGACACAAGTTCAGATTCTCATTCTGTCTAGTTCAGATCAGATGATGATGTGGGTACACGACCACTTTTTTTTATGTTAGTTCGCACCTTGGTGCCAAATCCTGTAGGTATGATCAGCACTTTTCTTAAAGCAGAGAATTTCTTTCATGCTTGCTTACAAATTTGATGTTGAAAACCCATTATATATGCTATGCATTACTGAAATCTTTTTATTGCGAAGCCAATCATAAGGAAGCTTTGTCAATATGAAGTCAGATGCAAATAAAAGTTGGGCTCCTTTAATAATGCAAATTCAATTTTAAACCTCTAACAACTACTGCTTTCTTGGTTTGTGGGATGAATAGTACATATTTGAATTAATGATAATGAAAACAATGAGATTGTATCTAAAACTAAATATTTTCACAGTTAGAAGATTGAAGTAAATTTTACTGAAATTAGAGTGTTACAGCTATATGAAATCTAAGTTACTCTAAAAGTTCTGGGTTACTTGTTTGATTTTTTTTCCCTTGATAGCACAGGAGCAGGCAATTTTCTTTTGCTTTTTAAACTTTTAATATGAAAATAAAGCTTAAGAAAACAGCATTAGGGGCAGAGGAAGTACACAATAATGCCACATTTGGGAATTCAATTAACATTTGTTTCTCTAGGTTTATTTCCCTCTCAAAACCAGTTATAGTAAACTGTTTATTGTTCAGGTATAAAATGAAATAGTTAAATTTACATTCAAACTATAAACACTGAGTGAAATACAACACCAATAAAAGTTTTGAAATTCACACCTAAGTACATAACACTGGCACAATAATGCTAACTACTTTCAGGGCACTTGTGAAAGAACAGTCATAAAAATATTTTGTGTTATTGTTATACTGTGACATGGCATTTAAATCTACTACAAAGAGATTGAGTATTAGTGAAAAGAAAAAACAGTAAAACTATGTGAAACCTTTTCTGCTTTTCTCCTTGAACAAACAAAATTTTAATTTGGCTTTAATTTTTTAAATAATTGAGTCTTTTTGGTGGTCAAGTGATCCAGAAGGCAGGATCTGTCTGGTTTCTTGAAGTTCTCAGAACCTTTGCCCAATTTCAGAACTGCAGTACATCTGGACTATCCATAAAGCTTTATATTAATTATATGAATAACAAAAAGCTTGAAAAATAAAATATTTGAAGGTTTGGAAACTTGTTTTCCCCATTTCTATTTAAAACACCATGAAAAGTAAACTAATATGAATACAAGAAAGTTCTTATGAATTATAAAGTTGTATCAGGTATATATTGAGGAAAAATACCCTGGTTTCTTATTTATGTTTTATAAGCAATCTCTTCAAAAATTAAATGTTCAGAGGATGCATTGGATTGACTAGAAGACAAATTTGAAGTATAAAGATTTTTTCATGCATTCTATTTTAATTTACCAACAGCAAGCTACTTAAATTTATAATATAAATATTAATATTAAATTAAATGTTTTAGTAAACTTAATTCAACTACAATTTGGATTATTGTCTGCTAGCAGTTCAATGTGTTGTTTTGTTTCCATTGAAGACTTCAGTCTCGTCATTCTCCATAAGTTGTATACTTTACATATATGTATTTATTGTTCCTGAGTTTTATTACTATAATAGTGCTGCTGTTTGTGATAGTATAGTTAATGGTCTGTCTCAGTTCCCATTATAAACCATTATTTGTGGAGGTTCAAGAACTTGACTTTAAAAAAGTTTGGGTAGAGGACTCTTGGAGTTGCCTTTAGTTTTCTCCACTAAAAGAAAAAAAGAAAACAAGAATATTATGTGGGTGTTAAAAGTTGATTATTTCAGAGCTATGGTTTGTGCTTTTATAAATCCAAGGTGTTTATAAATATTGATTTGTCAAAGACTTTTAACAGTTTCTTCCTTTCACACCAAGCATATCGAATACCTATGGACAATGGAAATTCCATGCAGGGACCGAGGGAAGACTGGACCTCAGTCTGTAGGAGGGGCCTACCATGGTAATGTTAAATGATTGGAGTAATATTTGTGCATTAGTCATACATGCACTTGATTGTCAGTCGTGATGATGGATATTACAGTGACACTCAGTGATAGACTTTGGATCTCCAAGTTGTTGGCTACTGAAAATTAACAGTTGTATGTTTCTAATAACTTCTTAAACAGTGCTGTTAATATAGCTAGCCATGATGATCTGTTCTCCAGATTGGCATAATACTCTGTCATAGGTAGTTCTTTGCAAGCTCAGGGGAAAGGGATTCCTTGAGATACAAAGGGGTTCCCACTATTCATCAAGTTATGGCCCAATAATTTGAGTTGTCAAGGGATCTTCTCAGTTTTAACTAGAATCTGGCTACATTTCTGCAAGAAGCTGGGATGAGGAAAGGTCTATTTAGCTCATTTGTGCCCTTCTGTAAATTCTTTTATCTCTTGATCTCACTTGGCCATGTCTGACGGAAAAATAATTCTACTGATGAGCAATTATGGACCAGTTTCACATCTTGTTTGCCGTGGATTTGCTAGCACTCTACGAACATTGATGCCACTTTGACCCTAAATTGCCTGTGTCATGAATAATTTGTGGATATTCTTGTGACAACTGATCCACAGGCTGCTTTTCAACTGGAAAGTTTTACTTCCTTTTGCAAGAGTAGCATAACCAGACACTTCAGTTTTGTAGCAGACATTGTTTGGTGTTGTTTCACAGATGGTAAATTTCAGAGAATTCCCTCTGATCATTTTTAGAGATCATTTCAGTTTTACCAACAAAACTGTGCAGTTAGCTTGAAAATGTACCACTGCATGAATATTATAGTCTGTTTGGAAAATACTAATTAAATGTTCAAAACAAAGATGCAAAAGCATTTTAAACAAAATTAAAAGGATATGTAACCCATATGCTAACTGCTGGCATACTTCACCATTTGTGATGCTTCATTTTAAAGATAACTTTGGCAGATGGCCACATTTTCAGAGTATAGGCATGTAACTGCATACACAAGATGTGTACCTAGTCTGTGTACACAGTTACAAAGGCTACAGATGTAAGCTGTGGAAATGAGCACATATGTGAATGGATTTGGCTATGTATCAGCAGAGGTACCTTGTGGTTTGTGTGTGGAGGCCCTGTGATTCTGCACACAAATGAAGCACGTAGTGAGCACAATTAAAACATTCATTCCTGTTTGAGAAAGAGTGCTCATTCTGGCAGAGTCCTCATTTTAAAATGAAAGATATTATAGCAGAGAAATGAAATTGTTTAGTATAGTCATTACATAATTGTGCATGATTCTTACAATGCCATTTCAGTGCTACTTTCTTTGAAAATCTGGTCATATTTGAATCTAGGTCCCATTGAAATGAATGTTGATCTGTTAGTTTGTTTCAGTAGATGCTGGATCAGCCCTTGACATGGTAGTTTTCCTTTACAGTTTAAATAAAACCTATTTTAGGAATGTAAGGGAATGTCCTTATTTTACTGTATGTGAACTTCCTTGAGTACATTTTTAGCCTGTGCTATGCTGAATAATCAGCCCTTCAGTAGGAAGTTAGATTTACAGAGCTCTTAGTTACAATGCCGTTTAGGGAGATCTTTTTTATTACAATGTTCATGTGATGTATTAATAAATTGTTCACTGTTTTGAGGCCCAGGGGCCCTACGTTTTACAGTATAAAACCAAAATAAGTGTAGGGTTTTGTTTTGTGGTTGTTAATTGTATGTTTTCATGAGCTTCTCTCTTTTCAAATGTACCTCATGAAGGAGAGACAGAAAGAGAGAGAGAGAAATTTCCCAAAGATATTAACAATAATTTGTCTTGGGAGTTGTAAGCAATAAAAATAATTAATAGAAAATTCACAACAGCTATCAAAATGTTTCATATATTGATTTTGAAGGCCTAACCTTTATAGCAACATTTCTGAAGTTTAAAATGCATGATTAGTGTGAAGTTTACCTATTGATTTCATGCTGACCTTCAAAATACGATTCTGAGGGTCTTTTTTCTTACTAATGTAATATTCTGTAGTAATCAATGTGATTTTTTTTCCCCCTCTTTTCTTACTTTAAAATCCAGACTGCAGTGTTCTTGTAACTATTGCTTGCATAAAGCAACTGATAAGTAAAATCTTGATGCAGTTCTGTTTTGGTTTAAATGTTACTCATGACCTTTATTAAATGGCTCATCTGCTAAGGAAGGAAAACCTTTCACTTGTTACCTGGCAGGAAACTACTTGAGTTTGTTCTGATTTGGGCCAGATTAACAAAGGTATGTAATAAATGCCTGAAGATGCAAATAGGCATAGATAATGGGATTTAGTCTCATTGACATCAATAGGAGATAAGCACCCCACTAGCCTAGATACTTAAAAATCTCACTGGGTGCCTATCTGTATCTTTAGATCCATAAATACTTGTGTAAACACTGGCTTTTTATGTCTTATTTATGCTCGACTGCACCAAAACCTTGTAGATCCAGAATAATTTCTGTGTACCCTAGGAAAGCTGATCATTTGGTGAAGACAGACATAGAAACAGGTGTCCTCAGGAAGTTGAAGTCCACACCCCATTGCCAGATGGCAATTTGCAGTTCCTTTGCATCCCTAAAACTGACTTTCATAAATAGCTCCTAGGATTCATATACAACAGCCCAGGTGTGGTAACTGATTTAAGAAAGTAGTGATACATATATCTGTTTTCATGAAGGTTGTTTTTTTTCCATTTACCATATGGGCACAGTAATAGCTAGTAATGCACATGTGTACATTTCCATTGGTATTTACAATGTTTGAAATGAAGCTGCAAAAAGCCTTGATTCACTATTAGCTGATTCAAATACACTTTTATTGAGCTATACAACATTCAATAAATTAACAGAACGTTTAAATCACCTTGAAAATTGCAGCCTCTTTAGTCCTGCTTTGAGTACTGAGGCAACCATGTAGGCCAGGGGCAGGCAATTATTTTGGGCAGAGGGCCACATCTGGCCCCCAGACTGCATTTTTCCCACCCCTGATGTAGGTACATCATTTAATTCATACATATTAAACAAAATAAATGATAATAAATAGCATAAAAATAGCATAAATAGCATAAACATAGCATGATTACTCATATCTGAGGCATTACTAATACATACTTTCCGAGGGGGTTTTCTTTTTGTGTTTTAAATGAGCTTCTTTTTGGCAATGGAAAAGATACCAAATAAATGGAAAGATAGTGGGTCGTGCTAGTATTCAAGCAGAAAGGCGATGTCCAGGATTCTGGCAACTATTGAGCCAAATTGATGTCCCACACTTTGAAAGCATGGAG
Organism: Alligator sinensis; assembly: GCF_000455745.1. Lineage (NCBI taxonomy): Eukaryota > Metazoa > Chordata > Crocodylia > Alligatoridae > Alligator > Alligator sinensis. The sequence continues at coordinate 1,422,482 of NW_005842053.1, forward strand.
AAGAGTGGTGGAGAATTGGTTAAGGGCTGAAGTGGTCATTGGAAAAGGCCAGTAGAGATTCATGCTGTGGAAAAGTACAATGGATCCGGTTTTTACAATAAGAGTTATAATAGAGAAATACAGGTAAGGTTGCAAAGATATCAATTTAATTTTTATTGATCTGGAGAAAGCCTATGATCATGTACTCAGGGAAGAAATACAAGAGTGCCTGAGAGTTAAGGAAGTGCCAGAGAAATAGGTCAGAACCATCAAGTAGGTGTACTGAAAATGTACAATGAAAGTGAGGAGCAGTTCAGGAGAGACAGAGTTTTGAGGTGAAGGTGGGCATACATCAAGGATCAGCTTTGAGTCCATTCCTGTTTGCAGTCACGATGAGTATGTTTACTGAATAAATAAGAAGGAGACCTCCCTGGAATATGATGTTTATGGCTGACGTCATTTGTGCTGAGAATCTAGAGGAAGTGCAAGCTGGATTGGACCAATGGAGAGCAGTGATAGAGAGAAGAGGAATGAGGATTAGTTGATCCAAAATGGAATATATGCACTGTGATATCTCTGAAGTACCTGATGTTGGAAATGTGATAATTAATGAGAAACATGTTTGAAAAGGTGATAAGTTCAAGTATCTGGGATCAACCATTCAGCAAATGCATAGTTAGATGAAGAGTTAAATCACTGAATAACAGCAGGGTAGATGAACTAGAAATTGGTAACAGGAATATTATGTGACAGGAGAATATCTGTGAAGTTGAAGGGGAAAGTCTACAAGACATGTGTGTCCAGAGTGTGGAGACATGGTCCCTGAAGGAAACTCAAGAAAGGAGAATGAACATGACAGAGATAAGAATGTTCTCATGAATGTGAAGAGTGACAAAGATGGATAAAGTGAGGAATGCTTATATCAGAGGATCAGTGAAGGTAGTGGAGACATCTAAAATAATATGAATGAGAAAATTGGTATGGCATGGGCATGTTCAAAGGAATCTGGAAGACTATGTGGGAAAATAAGTTACCAGAATGGCACTACCAGGGACAAGGGGAAGAGGAAGACCAAAGATGAGATGGAAAGATATAGTGGAGAGGGACATGAGAGAAATGGAGTTGGAAGAAGATATGTATGACTGAAGCCCTTGGAAAGCTAGGATCCATTTAGACCAGACAAGTGAGGGAAGAAGAAGAAATGAGCTTTTTACTATAGATAACTTGTATTCATATGAATT
>NW_005842053.1:1423711-1430926 GCF_000455745.1 Alligator sinensis
CTATGACTTGAGGGAAACAATAGGAATTTCCACCAGCTGAGGGTCAGGCTCATTCCTCTAATAGGTTGGATGTTCTTTGAAAGGTACTTAATTCCTTCATAACACATTCAGCACTTCTCAGGTAGAGCTCAACATTTTGTGGGATCATACTCTAACTCTAAAATGTTCAAGAAACCCAAGGCAGAGGCACTTTAAGTATCTTGCTTTACTCAAAGCACCCTAGATTGGTGCAGGAGTGAACAGAACTGATGGGGTGGGGCATGGAGGTGGTCTGCACTGGCCTAGGCTAGCGAGCTGGGGGGATTCCTGAATGCCTGATCCCCCCAAAACCAGCCTCTCTACCCAACCTTGCTCTCCACCAGTTGGTGGAAGACAATGAGCATAACTTCTGTATCTAGCCTGAAAGTCTGCATAAAGCTTGTGACCTATGTATGTATATATTTTTTTCTGGTTTGTTTTTATTTTTATTTTTTCTCATTTGTTAAATCTTAGGCCATCAGGTAGTTTCAAGACAGAGGAAATTCTTTCTCCCTGTGCTTCCTTTCCTTTCCATTCAGAGAACTAGGTGTTAACTAGGTTGCTTTTTCTCCCTTCCAACAGCTCTAGCAATTTTGTTGTCCTCGTTTGATCTAGATGCAATAAATACCTACTTTTCAACTTGAAAACATCTACCAGCTGATAAAAGTGGAGCAGGATACTGCCCAAAGTCCAATCTGTGGTCTCTTGACAATATTGAATTTGTATTTTGTTAAATACATCAAGCACAGGCTCTTCTGGCAAACCAGGTATTATAGATGCAGAAGTCATACATATAAAGATGCACATTGTTTTTAATATTGAATAGAATGCTGATGAATCACAAAATGGGGAAAGGGAGTGCTGTCAGCCCTGCTTACTATCCTTTTTTTAGAAAGCATAGCATTGAATGAGGCTTTGGTATAGAATGTAGTTTGCAGAGTCTGTTTCTCAAATATTTGCATTAACTTTGAACCTGGTAATGATCCATGGGCCGTCAGATTCCAGGATTCCAAATTCCAAATAAAAAAGAGCTGAAGGACAAAATCTAGATCTTTTATTGTTCATGATATCTAAACAGTTGCTTATAAAAGTATGTAAATGAGTGAGTGTATAGTTCTATTATTGCATATACATAAATCATACAATTAATAGTAACAATACATGCTAACCAAGTGATGAATTGCATCCAAAGCGTCACCCCAAACACCCCTAAACTGTATTCTAATAAAAAAGGTGGAGGCCTTCTCCAAAGCCAAATTCCATTTTTCAGGTGTTCACACAAGAATAATAATCAGATTTCATATACTATAAATGTGTAAACCAATTTGTAATGATGTGACAGTAACTGAAAATTACTTTCCATAAATGATACTTTTCAGCTATGACCCAGAGGGTGCAGTAGATTAAACTGGAAACTTCTTTAGAAAGTAAAGTGCTCTTTAAAATAACTAATAGTATGTTACTGTGGCTGAAATAAAGATCACAGGTTCTTTCTAGCCACCTTACTGAGTAGGCATCAAATCTTCTATATGCAGTATGACAGTTTTAAATACCTGTATGAATTACAGGAAGGTAATTGAACAGGATCTTTAGTACATCAACTATTTTGTATTAGGGTGGACAAGAGGGGTATCAGCCCCAGGTGCTATCACCCCCTTTATTCACCCCAACCCCACCCAGGACATGTACCATAGGTGCCAGGCAGTGAAGAATTGCACCAAAGCAGTGTATCTGGTGGGCAGAGAGAAAAGTGGTACAAACAGAATGGTGCTCCCCTGTGCTACTGCCCCAGCCTGGGACCTGTGCCTGGGCAGCCACCTCCCTACACATAATGTGTCAGGAGAGAGGGGTGAACTGGGCATTAAGTTTGTCTCCCATGGAAGCGCATCTATGAGGCTGCTGCCACTGGGGTAAAGCTGATGCCTTCCCTTCCTGTCACCCGTATTCCCTTTCCTTGTCCAGGCTACAGTTGTCGGCATATGGTCCCTGCCCTGAGTGCTCAATGAGCTTGCTACACCTCTGGTATCTCAAGGCACCTACACCTGAATCTTACTGGAAGCCATTTAAATCTAAGACACCAAAATACCTTGATAAAGAAACTGATTTAATCTATTTTCACTTGTTCTAATTTTATTTTTACAGAAATATATATGATATAACCTTTTCCTTTGTAGTACATATTTGCAAGGTTCTCACTGCTGTATTACTGAACCCCTAGCAATTCATGAAGAAACAAACCCATTTCATGTTATATTTTGGTCCTGACATATTCATTTAAAGGAAACAGATGAACCTCTGGTTTTGTTTTAATTTTTTGTTTTTGTTTTGGAGTGGGAGATGCTGTTGCCTACTGTTCTCTTTGATCTCCAGATAGCTCTGTTTTTATAATAATTAATCCTGCATGATCTGCCAGTCCTTAAGTATTTGAAATATCTGTTGTGATTCTATTGTCAAAGAAAATATAGTCATAAAGGCCAGTCACTTGTACTTTATGTATGCAGCGTTTGAAAGACAAGCTCTCAGATTCTGGTTTCTTCAACAGAGAACAAATAAGAATGTTACCAAGCAGAACACAAAAAAATAATACCTGTCCTTTTTCAGTGATACACCATGTTTTATATGAATATTACAAAAGGTTTCACAGGGCATATCTATTTTATGGATGTATCTATTTTATACTGAAAAGCTAAAAAAAAACAGGGCTAGATCATAATTTTTCAAACCTAAGAGCATACAGTTTTACTTTTCTTTAATTGCATAATTCTTTGAGTTAGGGGCCTTATTTTAGCCAGTGAAGTTTGAAAATATAAGATCTGTAGTGAGATTTTTAGGTGCTCTCTAGTGCAGCTATATCCCCAATCAGTATTTTAAGAGTACCTATGTGTCTGAATCCAATATTTCCCTCTGTGTCTATCCAGATTCACAGACAAATCAATAGCAGAACCTGGACTAGGACCCAAGGCCACTGATTTCTAATACCCTGTTAAGACTTGTAGGCATTTCTCCTTCCCATTAATGGCAAATACCATCACAGTCAGCTAAATTAAGCAACTTCAATTACCAGTTGCTAAAAGTTTGGTAAACAGGCCATACCTCAGACAAGAATAATGGCTGCATCTGTGCAAGTCAGCTGTACTTAAACAGGTGAGACTGAGAAAACATAACATGCTAACCTCTTTCCATTTTGGTTGTGTAGAGTCCTTGTTCTCCAAGAGGGACTTTTTGCCCGAAAAGTTTACATGAAATAGTGAAAATATTTTAAGATCAACACAACACGAACTTAAAGGCATGTACATTGGCAGGCTGATTAGTTATTTAAGCTTTACTGTGGGGCAGGTAGTTTTAAACTTAAGGCATTAATGCATTGGACTATCTTGAAAAATCTGGCATAATGCTTTTATCTTTCTGAGGAAAATGTATGGAGCTGGTACATTAAAAAAACCCAGCATCTTTTACATGAATAGCTATTTCTGTTACTGAATAATATGGCATATAAGTGAAAAATTAAAAAAAAGAGAGAAAAGGCCCCTGGCAGATGTTATTTCCATCAAGCAGCAGGTAATGTTGCTTGATATAAACTGTCATGCCATGTGGCATGCTTCATGTTTACAGGGCAAGCGACAAGCTCTCCAGGAGGCATAAAAATGCCCTGGGAACTTGGTCTGCTAGCACTCACCAGCAAGAGGTGCTGGAGAGCTGCTGCCAGGCATGGTCAGCCTCCCCCCAACACTTTCAGCTGTGCTTCATATGAGAAGTGAGCTCTGGGTGAAGGAACTGATCCCTGATCCTTTTGCACAGCATGGAAGATCCATGCAGAGGGCAAAGGGACAAGGATTTAACTCTCCCTGGATGCCTTATGAGATGAGTTTGTGTATATGCTTTTCTGCTTTCCCCACCTTGTCCTTGCCAGCACTTTTCCAAACAAATTCCTTCCCCACCCCCAAATTGAGTGCAAGTAAAGTATGTCATGTTGAGTATCCTCTTAGACTCTGCTACTCACAGGGAAAATGTGATGATATCTCCTTAAAGAAGTGGCTTTGAAAAGGGAAAAGTTAGGGAAAGGTAAAAAGGGCAGTGAGTCCAAGTCCTGACATCTCTTCCTGAGGTACTCTGGAGCATCAGAGTTCACCAAGTCTCATTGACGGAAAGTGGGGGAGGGGGGGCGGAGAGCAGTCTACCCTGGGGCACTGGAGGACTTGGCCAAACATTATCACCTTATGTATGGCATGCTCTATTTTCAAATTAAAGCTTGATAGAAACCAGCTCCAAAAATAGTCCACATTTTTCAGGCAACATTTTTTAGATTGGTTGGCCATTATTGGAGTTGGTTGGCCATGTTTACTGTGTTAATTACTCTGCATAAAAAGTATAATTTATTGTGCAGTTGTTAACTGAACAAGAAATGTAAGTTATGTAACGTCAGAATAGCAAATTAAAGCACCAAATAGCAAATTAAAGAGTACATTCATGGTGAAGTAGTAATCTAGAGCCTTTTCAATACTATAGAATTTGAAGTTGATTCTGCACTTTACTTTGGCCATGTCAGTGGTATGAAATGCTGCTCCAGCACCTTTCATCTGTGCATCTCAAAGCACTTTAATAGTCATTAAGGCTGCTTGTACACGTGATGGGAGTTTAGTCCCCTAAATTGAAATGCTGGGTTTTTAATCACAACAATTATAAAACCACTGTTTCAATTTAGGGGCTTCCATCACCGTTATGGTGAGGGACTTGATTCTTTTTTGTTTCTCTCTGCCGAGCCTGCCAGCCTTTCCCATGGCCATAGGGTGAGCTGCCAGTGGGCTGAATGGCCTCTGAATGCAGGGGGCCCTGGTCCTTCCCTCTGCAAAGTCAGCGCCCACATGGCTGCCTGAGTGAGCTGCTAGTGGGCAGGTGCTACCCAGGGGGAACCAATGTCATGGAGGGAAAGTCCAGGGCCTCCTGCAGCTCAGGGCCTGCTGGCAGCTTGCCCCCAAGCCATGGGAGAGGTGGGCAGGCTCCACAGAAAACAAAACAACCAGAATCAGGCCCCTCACTTCTTTTCCCCTCAGCAGAGCATGTGCATGCGAGCTGCAACTGGGCCATAGCCCCTAAGCTATTGGGGGGCCCGATCCTTCCCTCCACAATAGCGGTGCCCCCTTGGGCAGCCTGGGTGGGGTGTTAGCTACACAGGTGCTACCCCAACTCACAGGCAGCACCTGATGGATCCAACTCTTGCCTGAGCCCATGCAGGGAGCAGTGCCTAGTGGGCCCTGCACTTCGGGGGCCTGCAGACATTTCTTCCATGGTGGTAGCACCCCTGGGGCCACCCGGGCAGGCGGCTAGCAGGTGGATGCTGCCCCAGTTTGCAGGCAGCACCCACTAACTCACCATTCCCTGAGCCCAAGCTGGGGCAGCACCCACTAACTAGCAGCCCACCCAGGTGGGGGTGCGCTGACACTGAAGAAGGAAACAGTGGGACCCCCCCGCAGCTCAGGGCCACTCGGCCCACCAGCACACCCCCTGGCTATGGGAGAAGCAGGATGAAAATAAATTATTTAATAAAAGGATCAGGCCCCTCACTGCTTCTGCCTTCAGTCTGCCTCTCCTGTGGTGGGGGGGAGGAGGCAAGCTGTCAAAGTCTGCAGTGTTACAGACATCTACATTACAAACTAAACTACATGTAGATGGTGGATCAATTGCTGCCCCAGTTTGGGGTTGGGGAAGAGTTGGATTAGGCCTCCAAGCTGGGGCAGTACCCAGCCCGCTAGCAGCCCACTTGGGTAGCCTTGGTGGGTGCCATCACTGCAGAGGGAAGGACCGGGACCCCACAGCTCAGGGGCTGCTCAGCCCACCAGCAGCTCACCCCCTGGCCATGGGCAGGCTCCATCAAACAAATAAATAAAGATCAAGTCCCTTACCCCTTCTGCCTGCAGCAGGCGCCTGCTGAAGGCAGGTGGGGTGAGGGGCCCAATCGTTCTCTTCAGCAGATCCTGCCCATCTCTCTCATGGCTGGGGGGCATGCTGCTGGCAGGCTGAGTGGCCTCTGAGATGTGGGGGGCCCTGATCCTTCCCTCCACAGTGGCAGCACCCCTGGGGGCTGCTCAGGTGGGCTGCTAGCAGGCAAGGTGCTGCCCCAGCTCAGAGGCAGCATCCGGCCTGATCCAACTTGACCCTGACCCCAAGCTGGGCCAGCACTGAGCCAATCTGGCAGCCCACCTGGGTGGCAGCAAGGGGCACTGTCACTGTAGAGAAAAGGACCAGGACCTCCCACAGCTCAGGGGCCACTTGACCTACAGGCAGCTCGCTCCCTGGCTGAGAGCAGGCTCTGCCAGGAAAAAATAAAAAAGGATCAGGTCCCTTGCCACTTCTGCCTTTAGCAAGTACCTGCTGAAGGCAGAAGTGGCAAGGGGCCCAATCCTTTTTTTATGTGGAGTGCCCACATCTCTTGTGGCCAGGGGGTGAGCTGACAGCTGCATCATTGCAATTTACAACATTGCAAATTAAACTACATCTGGATGTAGTTTAGTTTGCAATGATGCAAAATCATTAAAAACCCCCAACAGTCCTGCACATGTACACTGTGACATCTTTAAGCCACACAAAGTAACATTTTTGTCATATGTACATATTAATGGCATCATATGTACAAGCACCCTTTGATATTAAAAGCTACCAAAGCAAGTTATGGATGATCCCCTAAATTTGCATGTGAAGAAAAAGGGGTCAAAGTACCATGACTACTAATGATAGACAAGAATAGATAAGATTAGTTCTTTGGGCAAGGGCTGTTTTTTTGTTTTGTATGTGTATAGTGCCTACCACAGTGGGGACATCTTGTCCACATTATACAGAAGGCTACTTAGTACAATGGTAGAAGGTATTGTTAAGTGTTCCTGCAAATAGAATAGGCATGATTGGACTCTGATATATTTTACTGAGTCTGATTATTTGTCTGTGTTACATGACTTTTTTTTTTTTTATAGTGGCTAAGCCCATGGTGTGAAAATACTGAAATTTTCCAAGCTCTGTATTAACATAGTCTCCACTCTATAAAGCATAGACATTTATGGTGAAATACTTTAAAGGGGCCACACCTATGTCTATTTGAGGGGATGACATAGTCTGATTCCTCTCCAAAGCTGATATGTTGGAGAAGGTACTCATAAAGCACAAATTTGAGGTGGTTTGTTGAAAAGTGGGAGGAGCTAGGGAAAG
>NW_005842053.1:1430936-1442314 GCF_000455745.1 Alligator sinensis
GAAAGAATTGAACTTCTATGGATTTTACCTTGGAAAAATATTTCAACTTACTACAGAAAATACATGGTTACATTATCTTTGCCTGGAAGAAACAATCCAAGAGCTGACATTTGCACCTTTCTGGGGGATAATATAAGTATTTCAGTGAATTTATAAACATACAGGAGGCATGTGCAAATGATAATGTTGTATAAACCTAATTTTAATCTACAAAAGGCTTAAATAAATCAGTCAATTGTCACAATGATCTCTGCCCATTTACGATCCTGTTTTGTAGTGGATTTCTGTGGAAATATGTAATTTCCCAAGCCAAAGGCAGTGGTAGAGTCTGGTGTGCAGCTGCCGACAAAGGTGGGAACCAGATGATTCAGAAGAACATATAATTCTAACATAAAGGACATTTGTGCAATAACTGAGACAAGTTTTTTCCTAACTCAAAAGAGCTAAGGGTTGGGCTCCATCCTGAAACATATGAGTTGTTATCCCCTTAATATTTTTAACTCTTTCCATTTTCTTTTTTCCCCGTAGAAAGTGTGATGATATATATTCCTATAATTTTAGGAAACTTAATTGCCATCTTCCAGTTCAGCATAAAATGTTCAACATAATGAAGAAGTTTCTTAAATCTGGTTTTAATCTGTGATTTCTTTCTTAACTATGAAAGGAGAACCGTCTTTTAGCTGAGCAGAGGTCATTCATATATATTCAGTTTGGAGTGGGCATAGCAGGCGGATAAAGTCACAACAAGAATAAGAATGCAAGTCTCAAAGACCAAAATAATTTATGCATCTTGCAATTTACATCACATTTTTGGTCCATTATGTCTGATATCCTCCTTCAACTAGTGGGCTATTCCATGCTGCTTTAGAGGAAGCTAAATCTATGCCATAAATCACCTAGATAGCTATGCAGTGCTATACATGCTGCAGTGACCTATCCCTTCAGACCCTGTGGCAATCTACTTGTGCCTTTAGGCCTTTATGGATGAAATCTTTATCCTTTCAATTAGAGTTTTGCAGTTGACTTCAGTGGAGTGAGGATTTCACCAGAGGCCTGTGATTACTCTTAACATACCATTGTCAGGGATATTATCCGTGATAAAGTGATGGCTCAAAATTATTATAGTCAAAGTAAGGAAGTGATGGCAGAAAAAACTCATTCTATTTGAACACTTTAAAAACCTGTTAAGGGTATGTCAAATGAACTTACCCAACAAGAAATAGTATGGATGTTGCTAGTGATGGAAAACCTCATTAGTTTTAAAGACAACACACTGAGCATTTCTACGAAAAACAACAAATTTCCGCAGCCTGTCAATTATACTGTCAAGAATCTTCAGCATTTTTCTACAAGGAATGGCCTGAAATTTGTAGTAATTGGAGAAGCAGCATCAGCTATTGATTTCAGTGTGTTCCCAAATTTGTTCATGCCTTGCCCAAGGGTGACATAAGTTTGATTAAAAGGTGAAAGGAATCTCAGACTCCAGGTCCTTCCCCGGGCAATCTCCCTGGAGCCATTATGTCAAGAATATTTAATTCCAAATCAAAATGATATAATGAGAACTTACAGAGCAAAAGGTGGATCATAACCCATTTCATAAACAGAAACAGGAGAACTTTTGAGTGTTTTTTCAGTGACTCTCAAAGCGGATGAAGAAGACTGTGTGACTGTTCTACTCATTACACTATAACTTAATCGAATACTGTTCTGCTTCCAACAATATATAGAAAATCTGATCCTTTCTTTTCATTCTGGTAGTTTAAATTTTTTTCTATGCCTTGATCCTGTCCTGCTTTCATTATTGTACCCCTGAAGAGCCACATCACTCACCCCCCGTCATTCCAAAATGTAGATATTACATGCATCTTCTTTGTGTGTGAATCTGACTATATCACCCTAATGTACAATATCATTGATATGTAAGAAATGATACTATTTTTATCGTCTGTTTGGTTTCTCTTTTTTTTTCAAAGACGTTTTGATGCTTGTTGCACTAGCTACAGCAACATTTTGTCCACATTCCTATTTCAGTGTTGAATGAACTGTTTGCAATTCTTTCCAGGAGTGTTATTGCGCTGGTATGTTTAAAGACTCTTCAGCGGTGTGAAACAAGAAGGATTCTTTTTTCATTTGTTCAGTCATGGAGATGAGTCTTATATTTTATACTTTTGTTTAAAAGAAGCTTACTATAATAGATTCAGTATATCTGAAGATCTTTGATGGGTCACTCCCTGGCCACTATACTATTTGACTGCTTTTGGTTCCCTTCATCGTAGTGGGGTTGCGTAACAATTATTTCTATTGGCTTCAGATGACAGGGTGCTAACCATTTCTCAAGTTCATGCCTTAGACAGATAACTTGTTATGATTAATCAACCTAATGAGTCATAGCATTTTATCCTTTCATTAGGAATATCCTGTGCATATGCTGACTTATAACATATTTAGCATTACAATTCCTAGGTGTTCAACAGCTTGTGTCAGACCTCCCCATATCATAAGATTGCATTAAAAATCATGATAAAAATTGGGTTTTACTTCATTTATGGGATTTTCCTGAGACTTACATGGTTCAGTACATTTTTATTTTCAAGGTGTCTCAATCTACATAAGGGCTATAAACTTCTTTTTTATTTATTTGTCTAATGAAAGCTGAGATTCTCATCTGATCACTTGACTTCCAGAGTGGGGTTTTTATGAAAACAGCAAATATCATGAGGCTTGCATTCAAATCCCAGCAGTTGGCTACACTAATATTGTTACACTCTGTGATGCATGTAAGATGACTGTTTTTCTGAAAACTTGAATAAAAATATTGGAATGTTTTTCTAATATTCATTTGATAATCAAAAATCTATACCAGGTTGCTTAGATGGAAAATGGTAGGGCCCAAATTATTCCTTCTCCTATTCTACTCTTGGTTTTTTTTAAGCTTTGAATTGGGGTGAAAAAGATGTTAAAGTGCAGTGGGGCAGTCTGGGGAGCTGAGCGGGGTTACATGAATGCAATGTGTATGGGAGAAACCAATAAACTCACTGGAAATGGGGAAAGAACACAGACTTGAGACTCTGGTACCATTGTATGGCACGGATGCAAAGGCAGCTATGTCGTAGATAACTTTTTCTTATGCCACCTCCATGTGACTATGCTATATAATTAGTTACTAGAATCTTGGTGCTCCTATTGAATTTTTCATGCGTGTTTATGTTCCCTACAAAATCCTGGCACCACCATAGCTGCACAAGATTTGATTTTTGCTTTTGAACTGACTATGTCTGAGCTTCTATGCAGTATACCTGTAGCAAATAGAGGGTTTTTTATTATGCTATTTTTAACTCACATGGCTTTATGTGTAACTGCATTAGACAAGTTTGGCTTTAGATTTTTGAGTGCAAGTCTGGAACAATTCTATTACCTACAAATGACTTATTCTGGATTTGTGTCAACGTAACAGAACAGAATCTAGAGCTGTGTGTGATTTTGTATATGAATATATATTTGCACACCTACTTTCTCACATGCACCTTATGTATACATTGTATTGTGGGAAGTGAATGCGTAGAAAATATATCAGCTCTTTAATAAAATATAGTTTAAAAAGAGCCAGTGAGATTGGTAAAACAGATGGCTTATTGGTGATTCCCAAATGTGACGTAGAAGCAATGCTAACATGTCAAAGAACATTTTTGGATTTTGGAGTGAGGTGGACACACCTTTACAGTTTGTTGCTGGTATTTTTTAAATATATACAGATGTAGTAACTTTACTTCTTGAGTTAAAATACTGAGTTTTGCAGGGATATAATTGCATTGTTATTTCCTTCCCGGAGGACAGACAGGGGTGTTAAAAAAAAAAAAAAAAATCACTCCTATATGACAGATCCAAACATGGAACATATTTTAGCAATACAGCCCCTGCTCTATCATATGTGCTGTGCAGAGTCATCATGGCCATGGTGCATAGCTCAGAGCCGGAAAGCAAACAGCTGCTGTAGCCTGATTTGAGTTAAAATAGTGTCAGTGTTTAGTCTGGCGCACTGCTTCAGGAGAGATTGGCAGCTGGGTCAAACAAAGTCATTCCATTGGCTCCTTTCCCAGTGAGCTTCTGCTAGTATTTAGGTACTAGTGCAGCCTAGGCCCCTTTTCTCAGGGATAGCCTAACATCTGACCGCACCCTCTTTGCTTTTTAAAAAATGTCTTTTCCCTCTTTAAGATAAATCCACTATTATACAATCTGCCACTAATTGTGTATTAAGAATGTTTTTCTCTTGAAAGCTGACGCATCCTGCTCTCAACGTGGTGTAGAAAACAGTCTGTTACAGTGCTGGATTAATAAAAGGGGCCTTTATGGGTTGTGAAAGAATATCTCTGTGCTTAGGCAGGAAACTTTTTGATCCACAGAAAACCCTGACGACATCTAGGTAAGGCTGTGTATCAAATCTTTTGGGGGAAAGTTATGCAGTGAGCTCTGGTGATTGCAGTTTTCTTAATGTTTGCAGCTTGCATGGACTTTTTGACTATCTTTTTAGAAAGTTTGGGAAATAGCTATAATTGTATGTTAACTCCCCTCTCCTCCTTTATGGTTTTAAGGCTGGTAACATGTTGTAATTATTTGTTTAGTTTTAGAATTTCCTGAAATTAAATATGTATGGGAATGCTATTCCTTTTTAGTGGGATTTTAGTAGACACTTACAGAAGTTTTGTCATCAGACAAAAGTACTTTTAAAAGTGCAGTAGATTGAGAGAATGTACAGGGAAAGCTTTCAACTTTTAAAGACTGCCTGTGTAATCATTTAAAAGTAGTTGAAAACTGTTTGAACTAACAAGGGTTTAATTACAGAAAAGTTTAATGTGGCTATGGAGGGAATATTAAGTAAGTTGTCTTTGTCTCGTAGTTTTTAATTTTAGTTGTTGCTTTAGCCTGTTGGGTCACATTTTTTGTCAGCTCTGAAGGCTGCCATGAATTGGTAATGAGGGCCCCTTTTGCACATGATTTTGGCACTTGGCCAAAATCAACTTCCCAACGGCAAGCTTTCTCTAAAAGAACCTGGAGCATTTTTTTGTGATTAGGAATCATGTCTGAAAGCTGCCACAACCAGTTGTGTAGGCATGTCAAAATGACTTTATACTGTATATCTGAAACACTCATTTTCTTTCTGGTTTTTCCTAATGTACCAAATTGTTGCTATTATCATTCTAAATTTCCTTAGTTTACTTGCCACCAAAAATAGGTTTCAATGAGCTAATTCATAAAGAAGAGAGCTTGTACTTCTTTTTTATATTTTTTCAGCATACCAAAGTAGGCTTAATTATCACATTTAAGCAGTATACAGTAGAAAGGGTTGTTTAAAACACTCCTGGATAAATAGCAGATGCATTCTTTAAACTGTTAATCTCAGTAAGTAATACTCAGTGAACAGTAAGTAATGAAATTTTCTAGTAGTTTCTTTGTGTGCATAGTACAAGTTAAGCTTTTAATATAAATATTTAGATATAGGAGAAAATATGTAATAAAAAATAAACTAACAGGAACCTTTATATTTAGCTTAATGTTTTTAAGATTGGGTTATGAAGCTTTGTGGAAGTGTGTTAAGGTGCTTGTTCTTTGTTGTTAAAAAAGGGAGAAAAAAGTTACTATAAACATCAATAAAGAACTGCAAAAGTTGTCATTTCAGTGCTTTCAGAGTTATAAAACTTGTAGAGACCTTACTGCATTTTATGTGTGGTTATTTATCTCTAATATTTTCTAAACAAATCTGGCATTCAAACTGAGTACTTATTGAACACTTTGAATGCTTTGTGAATTAAGTCTGGTTCCAACAATGCAGACAGAAACTGGAAATTAAGGACCTCCTGTTACGCGCAGTGCATGATTTGTATGAGAATATAGGCAGATTTCAGTGTGTACTGAATGTAAGGGAAATATGTAAGGCAATTTTTGTTACTATTTTATTTAGCAATTCTTATAGTTATTGGTTTTGAATTGCTTCTTTCTGCATAGATTTTAATCTTTGTATTTCTTGACTTGTAAGCCATATTATGTTTAACAAGAAGTGTCAGTAAGAAACAGTTTTTCTTTCCTCCTTTCCTCTCCACCCCCACCAATTCTTATTCCTTTGGCAACAGCACCTGCAATTAGAATAGATTTTGTAGCCATTGTCTAACTCTTTTTAAAACGATATACTTTTGTTAAGGTGTATTTTTTTTTTTTTCTTAAAGTAGGATGAAACTAGATGGGGGGGGGGAAGCAACTGGAAAAACTTGAGAGGCTTAACGAAAGCTTCAGGTCCAATATTCACATTAATTTGTTTAGGAAAAGTGCTTGTTCCTTATTGAGTTGCTGTGGAGTGAATTATGATACTGTTAACTCTCTTTTCATATTTGAATTATATTGAAATATATGCGTTTTACAGAGATAAAATTAGCACAAAGCAAATATGTTGAAATAATGGATTGTCAGTTACTAAAAGAACAGTGGGTAAGACTTTAATAGAGTTTACTAATTTTTTTTGAAGTCTGAAAAGGGGAAAAATATATTTAACTGTAAAGTCTTGCCGGAAAATGACAACATAGTATAAAACTGACAACACAACATATAAAAGAAAATGTCATGGTACAGTTTTGGAGAGGGGAACAAATCTTGCTTCTGACATGTAAAAATAATTTTTACTTCTGTTACTGAAGTAGATATAGTTGATTTTGTTAAAAAGAAAAAGCTGTCACATTCATTGTCTAAAATATATTTCAAAGCCAAAAAAAAAAATAATAATGCAACAAAATGAATACTGGGTAGCGATACTTTGTGAATTGCTTATACATGTCATTTCTTATGGTGGGCAGGAAGAGGACTAAGTTATAAATCATAGCAAGTGTACTCTAGAAAGTTTCTGAGCTATTTTCTGAATGCAGAGTCAAATCCTCTGTAAAGGGAAACACTGCAGACGTTGTGACAATGTCTGAAGTAAATGAGTCTTGTCTAGATACTAAAGACACTGGAAATCTGGCTTTAGACTACTGACATGGTAGGCTAGTATTTTGTTTTATTAAGAAATATTGGGTAAATCAGTGTAGAAATAAATGTGGCATCCTTCTAAGATCATGGAGCTATAATATACTTTTATGTGCTAGTCTCTTTCTGAAACCAAACAATTCTTCAGTACAGCCAGGTAGATATGACTCTGTTTGTTACTTTCCCTGAGATTATAAGAATGGACACACATGATTTTTTTCTCCACTAAACTATATTTAACAGCCATCTGAAATAAAATCTTTTTCAATTTTCCTCCTTGGTGGTCTTCTAACTTTTTTCACTGGCTTCTTTGTGAATTTATCATTGGCGATGACAAATTATAGAATTTGTAATTTGCATTTTAGGAATTTAATCCCCAAACTGCTAAACTTCTAGTTGGCCATTTTGGTTTAGTACAACTTCTTCTCAATCAGAAGAACTCAATATTCACTTTGTATTTTGTCCTTATTTTGCAACTACGGTGCATAGATACTTAGGGGTTTTGGAATGGTGTAACACAAAATACAAAATATTGTTGTATATTTGAATAAAAATTGTAAACTATATTGGAAAGGCTTAAAACATGACACAAACATCTCAAAGAGCACTTTCAATTTGCCAGTTTAACATACAGATTCAAAAGGACAGCTTTGCTTCTTGATAATTTGTATCATACTTTTAAAACTTGAGACATGAAACAGGGTTTAAACAAGGTTTAAATTTTAAGGGCAGTTCTTTCATACAAGCTGAGCACTTTGTTCTATATGGTCTAAATTCCAGCAATAAGATAAATAAATTGCTATACTGGATAGAACATAATTATTGAATTTTGGCAGAACTTCAGTGAATTCTGCCATGAAAGATTAATGTGCCCAGTGCACTCTTAGATTCCAAAGTAACAGAGTTAGATAAGGGAAGTACAGAACAGACTCCAATCATTGTGCTTTATAGAAAATAGAAAATGACATGAAAGTGTTACTTTTATTATGAACTGCTAATGGTAATATTGTTATCTTGATGAAGAAAACTGTAATGAAGATCTAGAAATTCTGATTTAACATGAATTTCTCATTTCTTTTTGATCTTCCTTAGTGTTATATAAGAGTAGCAGGTTATTATTATAAAAGGGAAAGACAAGTGTGCATACTGCTTACAGTGTACAGTACTGTAATGGGCTAATGAAATCACTTTCTATCAGCATGTTATATGTGCCTTTTCATTATAATTATGTTTTTACTCTTGATGGTTCTTGATATTACTTCTTTCTCTGTTCCTTTTCCAGCACACCCTTAATACTTTAGAAAAGTTTGTTTTGAGTGAAAAAACGTAATTATCGTATTCTGGTTGTTCTTTTTAAAATAATTATTCTATGCAAATAATGGTTTTTTAATTGGGAACAATGATTTATTGTCCTGCTTCTCACACTTCCTAGTCAGGACTGATAGAATTACAGAGCCTTTTAAATATCTGCAGCCACTCTTAGGCAGAGCAAGAGAACAACTCTGCAGTGGCTGTAATTTACTGACATAATCCAGCAGAACCTGGCTCTGTGAGAAATTCCTATGCATGTTTTGCATCCTGCACATTACAGCTGCCCAGATACTCAGTACTGAGTGTAGGTGGGCTTTCTGTCCATGAAATGATGCTCCTCTCTCCCTGTATGTGATGTACCAATTACCAAATGCTGGCCCCAATCCTGGAGCTGACTTCTTATTTGCTCCTTTTCCAGCAAGTAAGTGGGCAATCTCCCCATGCAATGGCAAGAATGGCCACCATAGGACTAAGTGTTTAAAGGTATATTGCCCTTATCAATCCATAAATACAACCACAGGTGTATTCTGTCTCCTGTCTACTGTACCACCAGGCCGTTACTTGTCATATTTTCATATCTACATTTTAAAATGGCAGTTGCTTATAGAAATATGGGATTGGGAAAGGGCTTCCTGGGTCATTCACCATAGCCCTGCTTGTATTGTCTCATAAATTCCATTGTTTCCTTCCCTATGACAACCCTTGCCAATATTCTGTTGCAATAGCTGTGTGATAGTGATAGATGAAGACATGTGGGATCTTTACTGGATTTTGGATCAGGTGCATGGTGAGCAAGATACTATTTTTTCTTTCTTTGCCTGTTTGCCTATTTGTCATATGGCTTCATTCTATCATTCACTTGCTTAATAGAATATGCACCTACATGTGTTTAGAAGCTGAAAGTTGATTTTTGGAGATTTTATTTTGTTTCTGATTGTACCAATGTCCAATGTTACTTAAGTATTGCCACCTTCATTTTTAAGGGGCATTTGCATCCCCTCCAAAAAAAAAATGTACTCTTGTGGCCTTGCCTTAGTTAGATAAATCACTGTCACCATTTTCAGATTGCTTATTTTCTTGTGTGAGCTGGTTAAGTATGTGCTACCACATACACACTTAAAAACTGCATTTGATAAAATATTACAAGGGTAGATCATATTTAACTTATTTCTAAATCTATTATTTGTATTAAAACCCCCCATAAAGTTGAATTCAGTCCATAAGAAGCAGATTGTAAAGTGGGCATAAACTTATTTGGCAATGCAATTGAGTTCTCAGTCTTTGACTTTTTAATGCATCTCGTTTCAAACAAGATGAATTTCAAGTGTGCCTATATTTCCAAGTCGGCAGTACTCCTTTTACTTTTTAGTCTGAGTGATTCACAGAAAGGAACATACTTTTAACAGTCTAAAATAGTTACCACAGATTAGGAGCAGAGCATGGCATTAAGAGTATGACACCTCCATTGCTTAGCTAGCAACCCTGTTCATTATCTGAAATTCGATTGCACTTTTACAACACAGATGTATTTAGCTTATTTATGTTTTAATTCCTTTAAGGTATTAAGGGTATTTCTTGTAATGGGACAATCTCTATGGCCTAGTGGACACTATGTAGTGCCTGGGTACATTTTGAAAGAGGTGTCAGACATGCATTGGTGCAATGCTGGAAACAAAAACAAAAAAAAGAAAGATGGAATAATAGACAGCTTATTAACTCTTCCCAATTGATAGTGGAGATCTTTACATGCAAGGGAACTAATGCTATTATATAATGGGAGCCAGTTAAAATTGGGTAGTACAAGTTTCTTGGTGTTACTACATTTGGACATGGAGGATTCCTGGTAGTAAGAGGGCAGGAACAAGGCCAATAAATTTGTGACTATGTGAATTCATACTGACTGTGTTAGGATCCAGATATTGGCTCAACTGTTCTGTTTTGAACGAGGGGAGGGCTCCTTCAATCCCTATCTCAAATGTCTTGCTACCACGCAGTGAAGTTGTGCAGTGTGCTGGAAAGGGATTTGGTCCCAAGAAAGATTTTCTATGGCTTCATTATTTTACAGTAAAATTTAGATCCTGAAATTAAGAGGGTGAAAACAAGGCAGGTAGATATGGGAATGTGTAGGCTTATATTGTTAAATCTTTTCTTTCAAATGTATTAACTGATGAACTGGTGAAATTATGCTGATGTTTTGCTCACATTCTTAGTTATATATGTTATGAAAATAAATGTAGAAGTACAAAAGAGTGGGTAAAAGTATACAGTTATACATTATTAGGTTATACCAGTTGGGGCGCCTATATATGATCAGTGAGGCTGCTCCGATGCACTGTAATTACAGCACATCAGAGCAGACTCACGGGAGCGCTTTAACTGAAGCTTGTTTGACAAGTTAAAGCACCCCCACCATCATTTTTCAGTGTGGGGATGCTGATATACGAGACGCGTTGGGCACTTCGGGGCTCCAATAGCTGCTTTAATTATCACCCTCCCTCCACACACACACACCCACACACACACACACACACACACCCTCTCCTGTAGCATATGTATAAATGCCTTTACTGTTTGCTTCTGACTGATGTCTCTTTGGGGATTCAGGGATTCCTATAGAATACATTACAATTAGTCACTCTTCCCAGTCTCTCAAGGTACATATAGAATTGGTACATTAATGTTACACATATCTAAAAGTCTGCAAGAGTGTTATAGAAATTGGAAAAATAATGGACTAATGTGGAATTTTGTCTTTTATGAAATAAAAAAGCACATAAATTGCTTTTCTTCCTTTAAGCCAAAAAGATCCTGCATCATCATTAGCTCAAGATGTTTGTAGTCTATGAAAATATTTATGACAGGACTGAAATATTGTTGTGCTGACAGATCAGAGTTGTAATTGCCCTTTGTAATAAAAGAGTGTGACTAAAGATGCAGGCCAAAGTATTTGATTATAACTAATTCACTAATCTCACTAGGAAGAAGAAAAACCTGAAATACCCTCCCTTTATTACCAGTCTGCCCTAATTAAGTGTGTGTGTGTGGGGGGGGGGGGGGGG
>NW_005842053.1:1442329-1446763 GCF_000455745.1 Alligator sinensis
CCTAACCATGCATCTCATTTGAGGAGATGCGTTAGTTTTATGGATATCACTTCCCTGATTAATAAGTATAGTTGTTAATGTATATTCTTATGGCTTTCAGAACAAGACAAGACAACTTTAGGAACACACTTCTTGTGATATGCTCAGTGGTAAGTACCATAACTGCAATCAAGTTTATTGCATTTTTATAGAGCAAAGGCCTTTTCAAGACCACACTTGCTGCAGCTTAGTCATACAACAGCCTCAGATCTAGTTCTGGAATAATAGGCTAGTAATGTGATATACTTCATAATGAAAATCAGTGTAAAGCACAGGTGGTTGCTAGCATTTGTGTGGTCAGATATAAAAGCTTCACTATGGGTACAAGCTACTACTTTCCCACTTGAGGAAAGTACAATTAAAAGTGGTTTCCAGATGCGCTGGCATGCATAGATCCCTTTCAAATGTGAATTTTTCAAATCCTAAGCTAAACTGCATCCAGCACAGTTAAAGCTAGTGCTTTATATATTAATAATAATAGAATTGAAAGCATTACCACTGCATTAATAAAATTAAGTATTTTTAAATAATGTAAAGTATCATGTTATAGTTTCAGTAGATTCCTTTTGGTGTTTTTGAGAAATGATCTGGAATTGGTCTGCTAACTGTAAACTAAAAACTTTTGTAGAAACATATAACATTATACCATCATAGCACAAGAAGAAAGATTGAGTTCAGTGAGACTTCTCCCTGGTTCTGGTTTTTTCTATTTAACACCAACGATGTGTTGATCTCAGTGTAATACTGATAGTCCCTACCCTTGAAAGTCCAAATGCCTGAAAGCCACAAGTTGCTTCTGCCTTTTTATAATTAACATTTTTATTGTTAGCCTTGCAAATACAAAATGTCACACAATACCCAGATGAATGACAAATGCTAATTAGCTGCTCTTTAATGTATCTTGGGGCACAAATAAGAGGAAAATTCTGTCGGGGCATTCAAAATGCACCCATCAATAAGCTGTCACACAGGTGTAGTTTAGTTCAAAATTGAAAAGCATTAGTATTCTTCAAAATAATGTCAGAAAGAGGATGCAGTTCTCTCAGTAAGCCAACTATATACATTTTCGATGATATTCAGGTCCCATCTAACTTGATTTGAATTAGCATTTCAACCTTGTATTCTTGTAATTCCCCCGCCCCCCCCCCCCCCCCCCCCCCCCCGCCCCCTCTATCACCCCCCCCCCCGTATTTCTGTGGAGAAAATATTCTTTATTACAGTAATATAAGCCGCCACCATTTTGACCCAAGTATCAAAAAGGCATACTGAGACTTTTTTTCTTTTCTTACTGATACTTCTCCTAATCTCTATCACAGCCACAAAGCTCTGTGCCCCTAAAAATGAAGGTTAGGACTTATGAAGACATTCAAACCATTGAACTAGGTAACAGGAGAGCTTTTGCAGATATCAGGCCCAACATTCCTTGACTTTAGAATACCGTCCTGTTAAATTTATTCAGCTGTTTCTTCAAACATGAGACCTCTTGCATTTTCTGTCAGGTGAAAGGATGATTTCTTAAAATCCTTGTTTTAGAGGACTCTCAAAAGAAAGAAATCAATCTTTTTGAATTTTTGACCATACCTTTTCTTCTTTAGACATACGCACATGTAAGTAATTATTCCATTTAACTTGAATTTCTGTGATCAGTGGGCAAATTGATTAGGGGACGATTAGTTCCTTATTCATGTGTCCTTACAGTAAAGTACTATTATGATGCCTCACCATTAGAACTTGGCCCAAGGACAAGTTCCTGCCAGGGAAACATCATACCAGCTTGACTTTTCTAAGACTAATATGCAGATTTTAGTTCATTCTGTTTTGTAGAATTATGCTGATTCTCTGTCTGACTGATTGATATTGTCTGTCAGACAAATTAAAAGGATGTCAGAGACAAGTTTAGAAGTGGACTCAGACCACACATCTGCTAGAGACTTACAGGTGGCATAGGAATCTATGTAAGATTGTCTTTGTCTGAACCATTTGATTTTTCTAGGGATTTGTTTTATTTTTTCTTTGTACAGAGCCTAGCACTTGGGATCCAGGTCAAATTAATGATTTTCCGGACCATGGGAGGGGTCACAGGTGCTGTCACAAAAATGTTTAATAATAATACAGGCAGTAACCAGTTATCCAAAAAGATTCTAATATTTCTCTGAAAGCTTCCCATCCTTGCTAGCAAACCTGTGTTCTATGACCAAACAGTTTCTATTTTCTAGAAAGTGAAATGTGAACTCTTTCTTTTCTATTTTTGCAAAATGCTGTGCCAAAGTAAGCAATATGTGCAAAAATAGAAACCCTTTAGTGTGAAAGGACACAAGATGGGCACTGCCATGACGCTTCATTTTTGGGCTGCATCCTCTGTTTATATGTGACATCACCAGATGCTAGCCCTCCTTTATGTTCCACCTAGCTATCAGTTCTGCATATCAATCTATGCTTTGGGGCATTTTCTACAAATAGGTTACATTTACTACTGGCTGCAATGAATAAAGCAAGAAAATTCACCTAGCAAATAAATTGGGTTTTAAAATATTGTTTTCCCTCCTGTTTAAATCTTTGTCATTGAAAAGAAAAATAAAAGGGCTGAATAGAGTAAAGATGTAGAGAAGAAATTGCTATGGGCCGTGCATTAAAATATCTTTTCCAAGGGGCTGAAGGAAGGTTGCACATTTAGAAAGTAAAGATACTGCTTTGATCAGTGGATGGAGAATACAGCCCAACAGGGATAAATCTTTCTTCAAGCACAATAAGTCCATCTAATGATATTTAGAACTGTTTAGGCAGAACTCCCCTGGAGCGAAGTTGTCTGCCAAATGCTGATTACAGTTTTGAGGGAGGCTGGTAAGTTGATGACTTTAGACTGGGGTGAATAGAGGACATATAAACTGTTATGTACATACGATATTGTTGCTGAATGCTATCTATTGCCAGTTTTGCAACTACACCCTTTTCCCACAGATCCAGTTTGTAGTTACTTTGTATTACAATTAGAGTTTGAAGAGCAGTGTAGTTTAGGGACCGAAGTACAATTAATTACAATGAACTTGGAGAAACATTTCCTTTAGATAGAATTCAACCTATATTTTATGTATCTCCTTTTCCTCCTTCCCCCAATTTGTTGCTTTTGATGTTTTATTGAGAAACAAGATCATCATCTTCTAGGATTTCCTCTGTTCCAGATGTTTATTCTTCACCTGAAGCTATAATCCTTTGTTTGTGACTGCACAATTAGTTGCTGGGAGATGTCTATGATCTTGCAAACAGAGGATTAAGATTTTGGGGGAGGAAGAGGCCACAGAAGCAGAATGACTCTTACTAACTAAAGACTCTGTTTTCATACAAGTATTCCTAGAAAAAAAATTAGAGCAAAGTTTAGAATACATATGAACTGTTTCTAAACAAAATCTCCTTCACAATTTTCCATGAAAGTTCAGCAGAGCATCTAGTGTGTTGGGAAGTAAATTTTACCATGGTTTGTTTCATGCTTGCAGATTTTTTTTTGTATGACTTGCTGTGAGAGTAAAAGTTATTCAGTAACCTGGAATGTGGTTGGAAATGGTACGTTTTCCTGTCAGGAATGTTTCTTGTTCTGGAATGAGACAAAAATCCAATTCTAGAAAATGTCTATTAAAAAATCTGTAAAAGTGTTGAATCAGGTAATCTGAAACATAGTGTTTAATTTTCAAATTATTTGTTTTGAATTTCTTTCTTTTTTAACATGCTTTACTATAAATTAGCTTGCACTTATGGGGAAGAAAAGTTATCTTGCCTCAGACAACGTTGAACTTCCTTCATTTTGGGAAAAAAAAAATGGAATGCTTCCACAATTTCAAAACTTTTATTTCCCCAAAATCAATTGGAAAGAGAAAATTTGTCAAACCTGACCCCCTTTGGAAACGCTTTTTATTTTAGTAAATCAAACTTTTCTAATAAACATTTTTTGAAAGATATACAAAAAATTCCAGCATAGTTATGTGACGGGTGTATTACATATCTGGCACTACTCTAATGCTTTGGGTTCCCAGTGCACTCTGAAAATACTATTGAATTAAGGATCGTAGTGTCCATTTGAGGTGACATGTATTCTTGTCCCCATTTTAGGGAGAAGGGAACTGAGGGAGAGGGTTCAACTCAGGAGCCCATAATTACGTTGACTAGCATTTACTTATGCCAGTAGTTCTTTTTAATTGAGCCATTAAAATTTAGTAGCTCCATGTTTAATAACTTTCACGATGCAAACATTTCTATTCCAGGTCCTCATTGTCCCTGAGTGCCACTTAGAAAATGTTTCTTGTCTAAAGGCTCAGCCACAGCTTTGCTATAAGCTGAACACATGAGGTAGCACACTGTTATTCGGCCATAATCTCCCTCTCGGTTCCTCTGCTGGTCTAGGGA
>NW_005842053.1:1446794-1473643 GCF_000455745.1 Alligator sinensis
ATTGGGCCTATAGCTAGAATAGTTCATGTTCTCAAACATCTTGACCCACGTGGGCTAGTCCAAGGTGGTTGGGAGACCAGATTGAAGACTCCAACCTTTTTCCATGTCCATCTCCATGAGGGAGTAAGGAATGTAATGGCTCTGGAGAGCTGCCTCATTCCACCTGCACTCCTGGATTCAGGTAGATAGTGTGGAAATCTCAGAACAATGCTTTTTCTTCCTTTACAACACCCTAAAGGAAGTGTCTCAACTCTGTCCAAAGAATGTTTGAAGAAATTAATATTAAATTAGCTCACAATTGATAATGAAATGTGAGAAAAGTAATGCTTTAAGTTGCATTGCTGGCAGTCATATTTAGTTATTGTATACTCCATGTCTGCACATATCTCACATAGGTACTGGTAAAGCTGAAGGCTGGCACACCTGCTTCTAACCATTCTGCTATTGCCATCACTGTCATTGCAACTGCTATGCCCTTCTTCACACCTAAGGCACCTATACATGTGCTGGACGTCTGCTTTGACATGTGTTAGTTAGTCAAGTCTGCTGGGGTGTGCTAATTAGTATTCCAGCAGCCTTTGCATCACATGTATTCAGCATCCCCATGCTTCAAAATGGTGGTGGGGGTGCTTTCACTAAAGGTCATCAAATGAGCTTCAGTTAAATGCCCCTGCCACCATTTTGAAGCATAGGGTACTAAATACACACAACATTGCCACACAACATTGTGAGTGCTTGAATTAGCGCGGCACTTGGAGCCACTGTAATGGAGCATGTGTAAAGATGCCCCTACTGAGCTGGGTTAAAGATCATCTCTTCCCCCTATTCATTCAGCACCCCATCTGTTGAGTGGTTTTAGGACTGTATTATAGTATAAAATAAACTGTAGTATAAACTCTGTTTTCTCTTCACATCATAGAAATCTTTTGTCTTTTACTGCTCATTTTATTTTCCAAAGCAGCAACAGGATCTCTCTATTCCAGGGGTTTTCAACCTTTTTTAATAAGTGTACCCCCAATGGCCCCCTTTGTAATAAGTGTACCTGGGGGGGGGGAGCGGCTGGACGCAGAGCTGGGGCATGGTAAGTGGCGGAGTAGCAGCAGCACAGCATCTGTGTGGCCCTGCTCTTGCCCTGCCCCAACCCTGCTTCTGTGAGGCAGTGGCATGGGATGGCAGCGCTCTGTCCCCACCTGCCCTCATGTACCCCCAGGACCTTTCAAAGTACCCCCAGGGGCTACGCATACCCCCGGTTGACAACCCCTGCTGTATTCTGAACTGTCTAGTCTGATGATGGCAACCTGATGATGCCATCTTAAAACAGCAGGGGAAGACTATACATTCTTGGAAATTGAGCTGTGGCCATTTTAGAAATCCTTCTGAATGGCTAAGTGTGAATATATCTTTGTATTGCTAGTGCATTTTTTTATGAGAAGCAATCCTTCCTCAGTGTAGTCATTATGTTCTTTGTTTCAACCATCTTCTGCCTCCTGATGCAAAAAATGTGCAGTGTAGCTAGGTACAAATGACATAAAGAGCTTTTTTTCTGAAACTGTGGCAGATTTGGAAGGATTTTTTTTTTAACTGTTTTTTTCTTTCTTTATTAATCAACAAAGTGGAGGAATAAAGTTCCAGAATACAAGAACAAAGATATTCAGAAGATACTCAGTGGCTGCTCTCCTGAGTAATGAGAGCCCAGCACCTGTCAGTCCTTTTGTAGTTATTCCAAAGGCCCAGCAAAAGGAGAAAGCCTTTTTGGTTTTCTTGTAACCGACATGGTTTTCATTCCAGTGATTTCAGTCAACACAGATAGTGATCAGCTACCTGGATTTACCTTTTGGTGGCCTAGTGAACTTCCATACTTCTAGACAGAAGCGTTCATCTCAGTTCATAGTGTTAAAAAAAGAAACAGCCATCTGTATTTGTTTATACAGCACTGAGTTCCTTTGGCAACAGTGTGTGTACAAAGAAAGGAGTGTAAGTTTTATAAGATCCAATTTAGATAGTAGCACTTTTCCAGAAAGTACTCAGAAATATTAAAAGAGTGGGTTGATAGTGAGAACAAGGCACAAAGGATAGTATTTGTTCAGTATAGTTTTAAAAAATACGCTGAGTTTCTGACTTAAAATTTATTGCAAGCACATCAACCATATCTTTAAAAGATGAGCTGCATGAAGTTGTGGGCCAGAAGCTATAGTAAAAGAAAAAAAGGGCTGTGTAAAATTTGTCACCGTGACAATTTACGAGGGCTCTCTTTTTGGTCAAGGAAAGGCTTGGAACAAATTTTCTAGTCAGAAGCACTTTATTTTTAGGCAGTGGGGTCCACTTGAATCGGGAATTTGTTATTCCAACTTTTTCTCTCTTCTTCAAAATGGCAATATCTTCACCTGTTTGCATTATCTCAAATATTGATGTGTATCTTTCCATATGATGGACCTAGGCAAAACACCTTCACTTCACCCTTTTCTGCATGTGATGCTAGTTCCTTTCCTTTTTTTTTTAGTTTCAAATCAGCACCTAATTCCTTCTTGACAAAATCCATTTTCTCCTAGACAGTGCTTGATCCTTTGGTCAGCTACTGCTCTCAATTCCCTTCTCCTGATACACCATCTGGAGTTTGGTTTGTTTGTTTGGTTTCTGTTTTTTATTGCTAGATCCAACAGGTAAACTTTTTTTTTTGGTTGTCTAAATGGGAGTTAGACAGCATCCTTTCTGTGCTGGACCATGTGCTCTGCTGAAGCACTAAAGGTGTGAGGAAGGAACATGTGAGATTTGAATGCGAGACTTGAAAAAAACATCTGGTAGAATCCTTCAGAGATGTACTATGTGAGAAGAAATTATTAATAAAGTGAATGGGGCTTTTTAATTTGTTGCATATATAGATAATCCCTGATAGATCCTTGTGCAGCAGATGATTTAAGGACTGATATGACAGTTAAGTGCTGCCTAGCCCTTTGGTTGGTTAACAAACACTAATTCTTAGAATTTCCTTGTTAGGTAAATACATATTTTTATCCTCCTTTTGCGAAAGGAGAAACTGTGGCTAAAAAAGTCATCATTGCTTGCCAAAAATACCATAAGATACTGGTATCAGAAGCTGGGTTAGTACTCAGATTTCTGGATTATAGTTCACGGAAAAGGAGTTTGACACTAGGCTGGTTTGTGCTAGGATTTTGGAAACTGGTGCTCAGGGAGGAGAAGAAGGCACTGCTTTGAGATGGAAAAATGAAAAATGAGACTGGGACAGAGCTATCTCAAAGCACTGGATAAATTTGAGTAAGGTTTCACAGTCTTGAGGGCTATGGGTGACTGGTGCCTCTTGAGTCCGGGGGGGCATCAGATTGCCTACGGGGTGGGGGGGGAGGGGGAGCCAGCAGCTGATCACCAAGCCAGCAGCAAAACCAGAAATGTACTTCCAGCAGCGCTTCTGGTTTCACAGCTGAAGCTTCCAGGGGGTGCACTGCCGATCTCAGGGGGTGCATGTGCACCTGCGTGCACCCCGTATGTGTTGCCAATGTTGAGGGCTTATCTATATCAAACCTCTGTGCTCTTTGGAGGTTGCCTATCACTAATAAAGAACCTTCCAGCTGAGACAATGTGTGTTGAAAAATATCCTCTGAGCAAGCAAACTGATTTACTGGAGTGTGTTGATGAGTAATGAGAAAAAAATCTCTCCAGACACTGTGTGACATGTCCATATTGTTAGCTGGTGGGACAACCCATGATTTTACCTCAGGCACAGGATAGTATAGTGCAACAGCACAAGAAGGAATCTATTGAATGGGGATGGCAAGCTGGTGAAGTTTATTATATAAATGTCATTTTAATCAAATTGAAAATGACAATACCTTTCAACCAAATGGAAAAAATAAATTAGATAAAAAAATTAAAATTTTAGGGGACAGAATTTTAAGCTGTTTAAGGGGAAAACAATTAAAAATTGTTCTTCTAAATATTTAAATATCAGTATTATTTGTACAATGTAAATTGCTATGTTCTGGTAATGCTCTTTGTGATGGTGTACAAAAGTATGATTTCCAACAGTAAGGAAGTTAGACTTACCATGGTCAAGATGGGTAATTAAGCATGACACAAAGACTACCTGATACTGCTCTTTGATAATATGATAAATCTTTAGACAATTGTATTGGTATGGTGCCTTCCCTCCTCAAAGGTGTGAATATGGCTTTTCATATATGGTACAGTTTGCTCATGGGTCAAAACTGAATGCTTACACTGATGAGTATACCCGAACCTCTGTGGAATTTCGTAGGTTACTGGGTAGGCATGTATTACGCACTTTTCTGTTGTACAGCTCAAAAAAGCATGAAACAAATATGCATGAAACAAAGCATTACCAAAATTGTAGCTAATTTATTGATTTATGTTGGCTGGGAGCCTTTAGCCATGATGAAGATGCATAGTAATTTTTCAAGCACCCATGCTTAGAGATTTTATTTTGAGCTCACTCTCAGAATTTGTTAACGTGTACAGGTTAGATGTGAAAAGAGTAGATGGATGTTAACCACTGCCTTTTGAACTTATCTATCCCAATCCTTTCTCCAAGGGATGAAGTATAGACTATCAGTATGCACTCTGCCTTAAAAAAACGCACTTTTTTTTTTTATTTTGCTTTTTTACTGTGAACTAGTAAACATGATATTTAGCAACTTTTCTTCTCAAGTGCTTATGAATTGGCAAGAAACAGGTCCTACCTCCTGAGACTTAGGTTAACTTAGGGCAATTGCTGAAGCTTTACTCACCTTAAGCTGTCTAAGCAGCAAGTTAAGATGTTTCACCCTTTCCCAAACACACAAATATTTGCTAGCTTAAATAAAAACAAAGTCAACTTAAAGTTAAGCTTTTGAGGAAATTCAAGGCAATGTTAAGATGTTGAAGAAAAACATAAAAAATCCGTGTTTATATAAGTGGTGCAGGGCATATCTTTTTTCCCTGGATGATTCTTCCGAGAAGTAACACTTCTAAAATAAGGAAGTTGGAAAGGAAAGGCACAAATAAAGATTGTTCATCTTTTGCCCTTCATAATGCTTTAGTGTTCAGCACTGTTCTTCCATACCCAGCATATGTCCACATAGAGCATCCTGCAAAACCTACTATGATGGCAAGCAGATAATATGTGAGGATATATATATATATATCACACATCAGAGTGTAGGACTGAACGTAGAGTCTGGAGGTGACAACGAAACATGGTCATAAATGTCCTTGTGAAGTTGGAGAATACTACTTCACAGCAGTCTGCCTAGTCAGCTATTATATGCATGAGGATTTAGAGTATCTTCAGGAAACATCTATCATTGGGCATAAGGCTTTTCTGGTGCTTTAGAATAAGCTGTCATATTATGTGAAGAGGATAATCCACTGACACTCCATTATTGTGATATGAAATATTTCTTTAAAGGAGTGATTTCTTTGTTGAAGTTAGTAAGTAGAAGGGGAAGCCAAACAAAGGTCTCAAAGATGCAGACTGAGGTACACAACATGTCATAAAATACTAGGCTTAGAAAATGATAAAAACAAACCACATAAACTTTCAGAAATGAGGAGGGAAATACATTCCTTTGCTGGAAGGTTATTGAACCATTAGAGTCAAGAAACAGACTGTTTAGCCAATTTCTTTCTTTTTTTCCCATATAACAATCACCTTTTTTGAGTGAGTTTAGTACAATAGATGTCTTATTCTTATAGTGAGGAGCACATCAATTGAAAAATCTTCCTTCCTTTTTATGAAGTACATTTTGCCTTACAGTCATGCTCCTCTGAAGGCCTTGTGAGGTACATTTAAGACTGTCCATCATTCAGCCCTGCAGGTACAGAGTCTGTCTAATGCTGGGGAAAATAATATAGTTTGTTAACCTGGGTTTGCACTGTACTACATTTTAAACAGTCCTATAGGAGTCATGAAAACTGATCCACTCATTCACTCCTCAACTTGTTTCTGGGGGTTTTGGTATGTTAAGCAATATTAGCTCCATAAGCAGCCATATGTTTTTAATTCACTTGTCTGATTACAGGAAATGTAATGATACTGAAGACTAACAAAGAATAAATCGAAAGAAAAGGAGACCAAATAGAATACCTGATTTTGTTTCTATCCAAAGGAAAGAAATATTTTTTATAATAACTTTACTGTGGAAAAATCATTTGTTGTGCTTTCAGCATATAAGATAACTATTAACATTTGTCCTTTCCTCCTCTTTTATAGGTTATAATTAATTGTAAGCCAAATAATGGCAGGGAACACACACACACACACACACAATGTCTACACGAGACGCCCACTGCCCAGTTGTTACTGCGCAGTCATTTGGTACTTGCATAACCAAGTACTAAATGACTGTCCAGTAGCCAGTGTTACTGTGCAGTAGCATCCTGGCACAATTGCCTAGTGATGCTTACTCCGCAGTAGCTCATTACTACTGTGCAGTAACATTGCATCACAGTTCATGCCCAGTGATGCTACTGCACAGTTGTAACAAGGTACTGTGCAGTAAGCGCCTTGTGTAGATGTGGCCACAGAGTCATAAATAGCAAGGCAGTGGGTGGCTTAGGAACTTGGTAATAGGATATTGTATCCTTTTATTTTTATAGCAGTGGCATGAAGCTAACTTTGAAGTGAAAGTCAGGTCCATTGAACCAGTGGGAGTGTTATTGTTTATTTCAGCAGTGTCAGAATTCCACCTCTCATTTATAATGATGTAAGGCTCAATCCAAGCCCTATTTGAACAAATGGAAATACCTCCACTTAAACTGACTTTAGATCAGGCCACAAAAGAAGTTACAATGTGATAGCTGTTCAATTGGCTATACTAAATACTCTAAAAATGCACTTCTTGGTCCAGGTGGCCATACTATAAAAGAAGCCAGCCATTCCAGCTCTCATCTATGATAGTAGATAAACCAGTGGATGTACAGTTTGGGAGACTGAAGTAGAAGTACTTAGTACACAGAAGTACATTAGCAGGGCAGTATGAAGAAGCTACTGCTGCTTTGCCTTTTCTGTTTTATCTGTTAATAAACAAGACTTTATTCTCTTATAACTTTGAAATCTTCACGTTTTCTTAAACAATAAAAGCATTGAGAACCAAGAATTCAATAATTATACAGATATTAAATTCTAGGCTACTGGATTTGAAAATGTAGCTTAGGTAATTTGAGTGAACCAATAAAGACTGAGAGAGAGATATTTGTGATTTTATTGGTGGGGGGGGTTCTAGGTCATTTGCTCATAGCTGGCCATTATGCTAGTTTGATTCAACATCCAAGACATGCTAACAGCTACAGTGTACACTAAACAGATTTAATTTAAAACTGTCTTTGATGTTGTCTATAACCACTTAATTGTAATGTTCTTTATGTCAAGTATTATGGACAAATTAATAACTTACCTAGTTTTACGTAGATTTATTTGTGTTCTTTCTATAGCTGCAATAGTCATAGATTTACAAAATTAATAAAATTGGAAACTCACTTGGTAACTTTGCTTGTATGGAAGCTATTTTTTTATTTAAAATAAATGAGTTTTGTAAATTTAAAATTTTCAAAGATCTACATATACAAGGTCAAGTCTGTCAGTCATATACTTAATTTTATACAATTTTACTTTTAAAAAAGTATCAAATAATTGCAAACTTTGACAACCATAATTTCTTACAAAAAATATCGTTACACTGTCAGTTTCATGCATTTTTCTTTTTTATTACAGTTCTTTCCCATAGGGAAAGTGCTATAGTTATAAAGAATTAAATAGAAATTTTAAGTTTTCTTCACTTTTTACCATCTTCTAGAATGTATAAAAATTAAATCCCTATTGCATAATTCTGTTGTATTGTTCAAAAAACCCCCAAAACAAACCAACCCAAGAAAGAATTATTGTTCATAATTCTTTATTTTAGGCTCAGTTTTATATTACATTTCTATCGAAACTTATTTCTTTCATTTCTATGATTTTCTCTTATAATTCTTCCTATTTTTGGATACATTTAATTGTATGTTTTAAAAATAAAATCAAACTCTACATTAATTTAGGGTAACATTTTTGAAAGCTTTACATTAAGAAGCCAGTAAAAATTCCTTCCAAGATCAATCATAGTAAATAATGCATACAGTTTTAGAAAAAGAGCTATTTTGAAAGTTTGGAAGTGTTTATTGTTTATTTTAATTGTTCTTATTGTCTCTGAGATGGTTAATTTTTGTTATGGACAAGTTATTTTTGTATGTGGCTGCTTGTCCCACAAACTTCTTGGAAGTGGCCCCTAGTTTCTAACATCTCACTGGTGCACTCTTGATAAATAACTGCCCTTACATCAATCTATAATAACTTTGTAAGAATTAATACCGTTTGTTAGGACTATGATGTACTCTTTTATTCCAGCTCTCATACTCTCAAGCTATTCTCTGGGGGAGAAAAAAGGAATAGAAAAGTTTTTTCTAGACAAATTGAGTTAATAATTTTAATTGGTTATTTCTAAAGTATATGATCCAAGTCAACTTTTTTAATTAATTGGATTTAAAATTATAAGTAAAACACAAACTTTCTTTTAATAAAATTAATAGTGGGAAAATAAACCAGCTTCTGAAACTCTTGACTGTTATATTTTTGCATTCCTGTGGTCTAAACTCTTAAGATAGCTTTTCTTCTAAAACTGTATGCATTATTTACTAAGGTTCATCTTGGAAGGAATTTTTACTGGCTTCTTAAAAATAGGGAGATGGTGACAACTCTAAGAATAGAAAATGAAAAAAACATGGCTGAAGTCAGAAAATGTTTTAAATCATGTCCTGGAAGCTGAAAATAAGCACGTTAGAAGCTTTTACTGTATCAGGGTGTTCAGATTACTTGTAAAATAGTTAAGTGTTGACTTCTGTAAATTTTTGTTGTCATCTTTTATATTTAATGTGTTCATGACAAGTGAAAGCACAGTAGTCTTTACCATCCTTGTTTAAGTCCCAGTTGATCACACTATTTAAGTTAATTCTCCTATACATACTGTTCAGCAACAGTTTTAAGGATAACTTCAGTGAGGCTTAGTACATGGTTCTGTATTGTGCCAATGTCTAGAGCTGCCAACAAAGTTTGGAGCCTCATTGTGTTAAGAACTGCACAAACACAAAGTAGATATTCCCTATGCTTCATAGCATTGTAGTTTAAGGATACGGAGAGACATAAAAATTATGGCAAGCAATTTTAAATATCTTTGAAGTGTTTCCAAAATGGCTGAAAAGTTCCAAAATACAAGCTCTCAAAATGAAGTGCTTTATTGGAACATTTGACTGTTTCTTATATCTGAATCGGGACATTGTTATACAGGGAAGAGATTGGGTGGATGTCATGCTAGGTTATGCTCTGGGGTGCTGCCAGGTCATCACTGTGACCCTCACAACCTCTGTTGGGAGTCCCTCCCCTGCCAGACCTGGAGCTGGGCTGACCTTCTCCTCTCCTTTCATGGTCCTTCCTGTCACAGCCCTGCTGATTCCTTGGGCAATCCAGCTCCAGTCCTCTGGGCTGAGAGGGGGAGAAGAATTGAGGGGGTTGGAAATAGAGTGTGAGGCAGTGGCAAAAGTCCTCATGTGACTTTTGGCTCCACCCCCCCCACACACTTCCCATCCCTATGATGGAGTGCTGCAGGTTGTAGTGCTCCTTGCAAAAGCGGCTGCAGTGCTTGAAACATTTCGGCCAGGGCGTATGCATGTTTCCTTGGCTGAAATGTTTCTAAGTGCTTTTCATTTGGAAATGTTTCAATTGTTATGTCTGTCTGCACCCTAAGGCCCCCGACAGATGTTCAGTTAAAGGTTCCATCGGGTCTGATATTTGATCCTAATAATTGCACTTCCTGCCATGCTATACATGCATGGCAGGATACGTGATTGTGGGATCGGGAATCGGATCCCAAGCGTTCAGTATTGTCAGTGCAGAGGGAGCCTGGGATCATGATCCCAGGCTCCCCCTGCACCAGCAAGTAGTAAGCCAGTCACGTGGTCCCTACTCACAGTCTCAGCAGCATATCAGAGTCAAGAGCTCTGATACACCTCTGAGGCTGGGAGCCCTGATCAGCTGACTGCCATGCCTAGCCTTGTGGGTCCTCTAGGGTCCTTGACTCTAAAGTGCCTCCAAGGCTGGGATACCTGGTCAGCAGCTACTCCTTGCCTCAGGGGGCATCAGAGTCAAGGGTTCTGATGCACTCCCACAGCTGGGAGAGGCAGCTGTTTGTGGCTCCGAGCCCTTTTGCCTCATCAGAGTCCTTGACTCCCATGTGCTTCTGAGCCTGGGAGCCCTGATCAACCCAGCCACACATGCAATTTAAGGTGTGACGGTAACCAGCCACAAAGTTATTACATGTATTTTGTGTAATAACTTTGTCCCTTATTATGTCATTAGTTGACTTAATGTGTGGCCATGTTACAAGTTAAGATGTGATTAATTTGTTAAGCGTGTCTTAAGTATAATGTCTGCCAGGGGCCTACGTCATCTAACCACAATGTGCTGGTCTGCCAACATCATGTCAGTACTAGATTCTTCTGGGTAGTTTGTGTGTTCGCATCCTTAATGGTGTTTAGAAAGGTGAGAATCCCTGAACAAAGAAAAGAAAAGACAAGGGAAATTGAAGACAAGAAGATACAGGTTTTGGAAAGAAGAGGTAGGGGAGAAAAGAGGGCAGAAAAGAGCAGGTGGAGTAGCATGGTTGAAGAGAAGTTAGGCAGAGAGATTGGGGAAGAACAATGTTCAGAGGAAAAATTGTGGCAGGTAGGGAAGTGGCATCTGTATAAGAAGGTTCCTGCTTCGATTGTTTCTGACTTTCTTCCAGTTGACTTAAAGGTATATCTTATACTCAGCAGAAGTATAACATGAGCTCATTAAGCAGGCCCAAGCTAAGTTTATACACCTCGCTTGAGTATCAATAACACAATAGCGGCATCATGAAAGGCCCCACGGCAGACTGTAAAGCATATCCAAGAATCCTGCTTAATACTCAAGCAGCTGCCTGCACAGAGTGCCATGCTGCCATGGCTGCGTTGCTAGCGTATACAGGCTGGCTAATTTTAAGCTAGTGTGCGTATATCTATACTGCAATACAATGCATGGCACTCTCACCTTTGACTGCTATGTAGACATACCCTGAGTCTCAGATTGCCCACACCAAGCTGACTTTGCTCAATAATTGTGGACTGCTGACTTGGAAGTTGAAGGAGTAGGAAGAGTGAAAAGGGCATGCTTTTATTGGTTTAGTGTCAGGAGAACTAAGAACTCTGCAGTGAGGGAAGCAAGTTCAGGCCTGCAGTACGGTGCTTCCAGTTGAGTGGACAAAATAAATTATTTATATTCTTTGCCATGTTACTGTGTTCACAAGAATCCTCTATCCTAAAATGTTTGTTGTGATAGGATAAATTCAGAAAAGTATCCTGAATAAGAAAGTTTGTTCCTTATCACTTGTCAGTTTAAAGAGAAAAGAATAATTCTGAAACCATCAAAGGTTGCTATTAAGGAAAATGTACTCCATTAAGTATATACCTAACAAAACTCAGAGGAGAAGTACTTTTACTTGATTCCAAGATGAGTTTTTCCCCCCATCCAACATGCAGAAGATGAAGTCTCATCTTATAATCAAGTAACAGGTAAAAAATGGAGTAGCTGCAGTCAGTACAAGGTCCTGCACTGCTCTGTGGCTCTCTATTGATTCCCTGCTGCCTGGTGGATCCATACTGGATCCATCCAGCACAGAGCAAGGGGGCAGTGCAGAACCTGGCATGGAGCCAGGGAGCAGGAAAGGAGTTTGTGGGGACTGGCATGGTAATCAGCATACATTCCCTTAGCACTCCTGAGCTCTGCAATGATTACTTTGCTGCTCTCTGGCTCTGCACTGGTCCTGCTGCTTCTTGGCTTCACACTGATTCCCTTGCCACTCTCTGGAGCCAGGACAGGACACAGTGCGGAGCCAGGGAGCGGCAAGAAAATTAGCAAAGAGCCAGAGAGTAGCACAAGAGGCGGGCCAGATATGGGGATGCAAATGGCAGCGGGGCCAAGGTGTAGAGGGGTTAAGGGGCTAGGGTCAGGCTGGCTGTTCTCGCTGCTGCAGTGGTGGGGTGTATGAGTTTTAAGTCACCCTCTAATAATTAGAGTCTTTACATGGAAAATTATAGGAAATTTATAATTTTCAATGTATAGAATCTAATGTAGGGAAGGGGGCTTTTTAAATTCAAAGTCTTCCTGGGTTCAGTAAATACGGTAAATATTTCAGACAGAAAGCAGGATAGAGATGCACTTTATAAATTAAGTGAATAAGAGATGCATAAGCTTTTGTGAGCAAGAGCTCACTTCATTAGATGTTACAAAAGAACAGGCTATCAAATAGGGTGATCAAATAGAGTGATTAATTTTCAAAGTGTCTGCCTTTTTTTTCCCAAATCACTGCATATTTGATAGCCTGCTCTGCATGTTCTTGCATAGCATCTGATGAATGAGCTCTTACTCATGAAAGCTTATGCATCTCTGATTCAGTTAATTTATAAGGTTCATCTCTACCCTGACTTCAGTCTAACATGGCTAACTACTTCTCTCAATTAGTTCATCCCCATTTGTCTAATATTCAAATTATGCAATAGTCTGTCCCTAAACTATCACATTTGTTTTTTTTATATGAATAATTATAATGTAATTCCCTATGGTTTGTTAAAGAGAACAAATAGAACTGCTTCTTAAGAAAATTCCTAGAAATGACATCCTAACAGTGGCATCAGGATGTGTCTTGTAATAAGGTACTACTAGGCCCAGTAGACAAACTTGACTGAGCCATTGCATAATGTCTCTCTCAAACAAAACAATGAAAGTCACCAGGCAACTAGCCAACCAAATAAAAAACTCAAATCATCTTTAACTGTTAATATGGCTATTTTAAGATGCATATGATTATGTTGTGGCAATTTCTTGTATGGTAAAAGAACGGTTAAAACTGAATATTTAAGAAAACACATACGAACACGTTAAATATATTCACCAATTACCAGAGTACAGTACAAAAATCACATATGCCGCTCGGCTGTAACTTTCAAGGTTCAATCCATCATTCCAAGACCCAGGGGGCCTAGATTTGACACCCTGCCTAGAAACCTTAGTTCAGATTGGTTGGAACAATGCCATCTTATGTTCAGGTTATAAGAGCAGCTGTAATTTGTCTGAGTAGCACTTTAACTATGCACAGCAAATCACAAAGCCTATTTGCAATAATAAACTTAAAGCTTTATTTCTCAATCCATATCTGATATTCATCATCTTGGTGTAATGTTGGTGGTTCTAGCTTGTTCCTGCAATTAAATATATATTTTTGCAACAATCTTTGTCAAATTAACATTCAGTGTTTTGTTTATAATTTTCATTCTAGTGTTCAGAGGAAGTTGTTTGCCATTGTTCCTTGCAGCTGAAAATATGAGAATAATTTAACAGTAGGAGTTAAGCTTATATGTGATATCCATAATAAATAAAAGTCTCTGTGTTGTTGGGTTGTTTCCCTACTGTAAATACAAGATTTGAATAGTCTCTACCCTAATGGAAGTAATTCTTTGAAATATATATATTTTTCTTGCTATACCCTCTTTTTTGCACTGCCTATCTGCTAAGGACTGGAGAAACATAACCATTTCCAATGAATAACTTACAATTTAGAATGTTTTAAAATCCAAAACAAAGGTTTTAATTCACAAACCTAATGCAGGGGAAGCCATGGATCCTTCTTTGTTTGTAAGTCCACCTATACTCAAGTTGGAGAGGCACTGAGCTGCGACTGTTCTTTGTCCAAGGAAGACAGCTCTGTACCCTGACAGGCTTTGTAGGTTAAATCACCGCAGCTCCTGAGTGCTTGGCCCCACTCCTGCCTGCTGGGGCCTGCACTGCATGGCTGCAGGTCAGAGTGTGGGCTGTATGTGTCTTTTGCTACTGTTCCAACTTCTTTTGGACTTTCCATAGCTTAGAGTCCCACAGCCTGCTTGCTGCTGATACGAACTTGAAGAATCCTTGTAGTCAATCAGGTTCATGCACTATAAGAAATTGCTTAGAATCCACTAAAATATCATGCCAACTCAGTAGATTAGTTTTACATCCTGTGGCATGAAAATAAATCAGACTTTCTTACCCCTGGGGTTGGATTCTTTACCTATGCTCTTTAACCTTGGCACTTTTCTATTAAGTTACATGGTCCCGCTTTTTCCTAGTCAAGGGCATTTTTGTCCATTTTTACTTCTAGCAGGACCACTTTCTTTGTCTCTCTTTCTCTCAGCTCCCTAAGCTTCTCCCTTTTTCTTCTCCTTTCAGGTCCTCAGGATTGCCTCATTCACAAGAAATGCTCCCTGTGTTTCTTTGTGTACCTCATCAACGTTTTTTGAATTGAGGGACTAATTTCTTTCTCCTCCAATCAAAGTCTAAACTGCAGCATTCATCTTTCCGATGCTGCTCTCTCTGCCGTTCTCTTTCCTAACTATCTTTGTGTTCTCTATTCCTGTACATTGCTGCAGCGAACCCAAGGGAGATTCTTTGTCATGAACCTACCTTAGTGGTGTGTTGCCTTTTGATGCTGCTGGCAATACAGCTTCTCTCTTATATTGTGTTGTAGTATGTTAACCGAGTTCACTGTAAACAGGCTCATTCAAAATGTCTGTTTGCACTAACTAATTTAGCACTTTGGATTAAGAATGTCCTGTGACATGGGCTTCTAATATATACATTCACTTTGCTTAGGTAGCCAGGCTAAAAGGAAAATGAAATGCATTTCTTATATAGTCCATCTTCCTGTATTGTATTGTAGTTAAGGCAGACCATGCAGCAGGATGGCATTGTGTGTACTGGTGGCCATACACATGCTTTGTATTCACTGGAGACTCGAAGGTACGACAGCTGCATATAAATATGCATAGCTGGAAAGATTCCTGATAGTGCCTCATTCTGGGTCTGTCTGTCTGTATTGCAGCCACAGCAGATCAGTGAACATTTTCTTCATCTATCAGTTCCTTGCTTGCTTGAAAGCAGACAAAATGGTTAAAACACCAGCAACCCACAGAGGGCTCCTGAGTGTGTGAGACTTGTTTGCCACAGTATTCAAAACATTTCTCTGTATCTACAGTAGCTCTTAGTAGATGAATTTAGCACTCAGCAGATTAATTTAGTTCCCATGTGCTGGATTTAGAAAGAAAAACTAATATAGATGAATACATTCTGTTCAGCCAGCATATTCTGTTTTGTAACAATACACATGTCACATTTGAACTGCAATCTGGTTGGAAAGCATTTTGAGAATGGTGCATTGATCATAAAGATGAGTCAGGCTTGCTCATTTGAAATAAGAAAAAAAGCTTTCATCTTATACAGGTTAAGGAGTTAAAGTATAGAGCAATTCATTGGAAAAGAGTACTGGGCTGATAGCCACTTTTGATAAGTATCTTATCCAAACCTTGAACAGTTACTTTTCTCTCCAACACCTATGTTAGGCTATTGTGTACTGTATAACACCTTTCTCATGCCTACTCTAGCCATTTGGAGGTGGTTCCACTGGAACCTTGTGTTTTTTGGAGGACAAACTCGATACTGCGTTGAATTTGGTGCAGAAAATAGTTTTCTTACAAATAGTTTCTTCTTTCCAATCAAGCAGGTTAGGGACAGAAATTATACATAAATCAATATAAGTGATGAAAAACCAGTTCAAATCTGTAACAGAACAGAAACTCAGTGCACATGAATTGCTTTCAAAACGGCCAAAACCAAGTTAAGATAAACCTGGATGGATGTAGTATCAGACTTAATTGATTTAGGTTAAATTGGTTTATTGAACTTCTGTCTCAGATCTTTTCCAGATTCAAGTTAACTCACAGTCCCCCAGTATCCCAGGATGCTTTGCACCTCTGCACCCAACCACCCCTCACACAGTAGGTAGGCTAGCCTTGGCCCAACATGTCTGCTCCAGCTGGGTAAGGAGGCATGCTCTAGTACTCCTTGGGTTCTGGCCTGGGCCACTACAGGCATGTGGCTGCATTTCCAGAATAAAAAATGAATATTTCAGTTCAATCTCCACAGCTTAAACCAACCTGCAAAGATGGAATCAATTCAGCCTCAGGCTTTTTGACTGTCTGTATTTAGCTGAAATGTTACAAGAACATCTAATAGATGTAATGCTTGCAATGTAAAGAGCCAATACAATGTGAAAAATTGGACAGTAAAAGCATGGAAATGGGTAGTCCACACTACTTGGTGTTTTTTAACCTATGCGTGGCATGAAAATGAAAAAAATATATTCCATAAGAATACTGCATATGGTTGCAAATATAAAACCTGCAATCCAACCTCTCATCCAACACCCTTAGTGAACAAATCTCATATAAGAAGGAGTAACTGACCAAGCACACTGACCAAAGTGCTTGGAGAAGCATTTCTACCATCTTATGATCATATTTTAATAATTGAAGAGCAATCTGAAGAGCAGATAAATCCTTGAAGTAACTAGAGACATCCCTGATTAGATTTTATTTACTTGGGAAAAGCTTTGATAATATAGTGATTAATGTTCTAGAAAACAAAAACATGAAGACTTGACTAATGCACTGCACGTGAACTCAGTTAGCTAAGATGACTGAGTATCAGGTTATGAAGTTCTTCTGGACTGAAATACTGAATGCCAAGTTATGAAGTATGCAAAATTGTTAGCTGGCTTGCTGATATCAAGGTCCATGGCCATGAAGTAGGAGAAAAAGGCAGACAAAATAACAGTAAGGTGGAAATCATGTTGGGAGCTCTATGGGCTGAATCCTGCATGTTACCTTTCTGTGCTGGATAAGCGATGATGAGTGGCTATGGTGCCATGCAAACCCTGCAGAAAAGATATAGAAACTCGGGCAAACATGGATCTTTCTGCTCCCTTTTCCCCAGGCAAGTAGAAATTTGTCACTAGTAAATGATCTTACTAGGTGCAGATACTACTCATAGTTCTTACTGACCCAGCTATGCTGGCTAGCATATTGAGGAGACGGAGACAAGACTATGCCTACTCCCTCCCACTTTCTCCAGAGAAAAGTAGCAGGCTATGCAAAGAGAGACACTCCCTATCTATATCAAAATGTATATCATACATCTTCACAGGGACATCTAGTGCTGTTTAGTGAAGAGAGTCTATACTGGCAAGAGTTGGTTAGGTGGTACAGCTTATACCGATTCCCCATAAGAAACAGGCAGTACTGACGTAGGTAGTGATTTTTTTTCATATTTGTAACCATAGTAGCTATGGTGACAAAACTTTTAATTGCAGAAGAGACCCAAATGTTCTGCAGAATGTACCCATGTCCTTCAAGCCCTATTTCCTTCAGGTGAATGAAAGGACACAAATATACCTTCATTACAGGTGTTGACAAGATAGTTACTGTTGGTAACAGTCCTTCCCTCCCCAAAGCAATCTCCTTTTTCAATATTTCCTTGGACTTTTGGCAGAAGTTACAGAGTAAATTAACTACCATGTTCCCAGTTTAGCTTTGGATGGCACAAAAATGAAAGCAATTGTGTGGAAACCCAGTTCTGAAACACAAGTGTCTGTTATTTTATGTATGTCCCTGGCAAGACCATAGCCTTGTTGTGAGAAAACATCACCATATGAAACACGTCTAGAAAAAAAAATTGAACATTTAGAGATGCAATTACATGAACCCTTTACGGCCCCTCATATATTTTGGATCACCTAGAAGACTCATGTTTTACCTTTTCTTTTTTCTTTGTTCTTCTTGGGCCCTGCTGAAGCCAAATCTCTGTTTTTTATATGTATCCTGTCATGCTGGGTTATGGGTAGCCAGATTTTGGGGTCACCTCAGGGTTGGGAGAAGCCAGGAAGTCAGAATCCCAGAGATCTATCTGAGGAACTGAGTTAGGGATCCAGAGGGTTGGGCAAAGCATGAGGTCAGGAAGCAAGCTGGGTCAGACCAGAGCTGGATTGGGTATCTGGAGGGTCAGGCAGAAAGTGAATTCAGAAAGCTAGCCAGATCAGGTATCCAAGGAATCTATCAGTAAGTAGCAGCACAAGCCAAGGGTACAAGCAACCTATATATAAGGTTGAGCCTTGTTACCTGGACGCTTTCCTTCCAGGCCACAGGAAGGGGTGGACCTTGGCTGGCTACTCCAGTGACTGGCAGCGGGTATGTGCCTAGGTCCACCTGGAGGATCTGGCCACCTGTGTATGCTCCAGTGTTAAATTGGGGAGGTGAAAAACTAGGGTAAGCTGCCACTCTAGACAATCCAAGGCCCTGGATTCAAGGCTACTGTTTGACATTAACCCCCTGCCTCCTCCCCCTCTTCTAACAACCCCTTCTAGCAGGCACTGATTCAGGTTTTCCTGGCTAATCCTTATGGAATTTATGTATCAAATAGGGGGCATGGATGTTTTCTATGGGCTCCTTTGTGCATTCCTTTGTTCCATACCCTGTCCAGTCTAGTAGGTACTGTAATTCAAGCATCCAAGGAATCTATCAGTCAGTATCTCTCTCCACAATAAATTCTAGGGAAATGGTGGTACTAGATGCATCCATCTCCACCACAAATGGCAGGGCAGGGTCTGGATGGGAGAGCACAGGGGAAGAAGTAAAGGCCTGTATCATATGTTCAAATGCTATCCGGGTCTCCTTGGACCAGTAGAACTGGATATTTTCACAGTAGTGTAGTGAAGGGACTTATGACCTGGGCAGTAAAAGTTCACAAACCCTAGGTATCTTTTGAGCTCATTGCATTCCACTCCCAGACCATCTGAACCTTCCTTTGGCCCATTTTCAGGTCTTCAGGAGATAATCCAAATGCAAGGAACTAAATCATTGTTTGGTCAAACGTGCACTTCTCTAATTTTGCAAACAGGTCGTGTTGGTGCAGCCTTTCCAGTACTGTTTGGAGATGTTGCATACTGGCTAGATTACTCTGAGAAGATGAGTAGGTCATTAAGGTAGGTGATTGGAGATTGGTCCAGTAGGTCTTGTAGCATATCAGTATAAAGTTTTAAAAAGTAGTTGGGGCATTGGTGAGTCCACAGGGCATGCCCAGGTATTCAAAATGCCTGTACAGCATCCTGAAAGTAGTTTCCCAGCACAGATGCTCACCCTGAAGATTAAGTTTGATGAAGATATGAGCTATTTTGAGCTAATCAAGCAGCTCTGAGTTGAAGGATACAGGGTTCTGGTTCTGGTTAGTAATTTGGTTCAGTGCCCAATAGTTCACCCAAAGACAGGGATTCCAATCCTTTTTTATTTATTTATTTTTAGCAAACAGGATGCAGTCTCCCTCAGGTGAGGTAGACCTGTATATATTAAGCCCCAGGCCAGGTTCATGAATGGCTGGGTCTGGAGGTCACCGCAGGGTCAGGAGAAGCGAGGAAGTCAGAATCCAGGAGATCTGTCATGGAAACTGAGTTGGGGATCCAGAGGATTGATCAGAACATGAGGTCAGGAAATTAGCTGGGTCAAGTATCTGGGTCAGGACAGAGTCCAGGTTGGATATTCAGAGGATCAGAAAGAGAGCAAGGTCAGGAATCTAATCAGGTCAGGAATCCCAGGAATCTGTCAGTCAGTAGCAGCACAAACCAAAGGTGCAACAGCCCACGTACAAGGTTGAACCTTGTTGCTCAGACACTTCCCCTTCTGGGTCAAGGATTTGTGTGGGAAGGGGTAGGAGGTCAGCTGACCCTGGCTGTCCACTCCAGTAGCAGGGAGCGGGTGTGTGCCTAGACCCAGGCTGAGGACTCTGGCAACCTATGTCTGCCTCAGTGCTCTGTTGGGGAGGTGGCAGATTGGAGTGAGCTGCTGTGTAGGACAGACCAAGGCCCTGGCTTCAAGGCTGTGCCCTGGCATATCCTCTTCATCCAGACATTAGCATGAAGTTGTTTGTCTAGGGTATTTACATAAACAGAGTAACTAGCATATTATACCTTTTGTCCTGATTAGCTGCAGGAACAATTCTTCATAGTAACAGGTTTCAATTTATTTATTCTGTTCCATGCAAAGCAGATTTTTTATAGTAAGAGTCATAGTTTAATGATAAATAGTTTCACACACAAATCATGCAATATTATCCATCTTTCACTGAGCTCTCAAGCCCTAAATCTTGCTAGTCATGGACTATTAATCTAGTTTATTTTAATCAATTTTAACCTGCCTCCATGTTCCCTCGTTTGTTATTAGATCCCCCCCCTTTAAAAAAAAACAAAACTCTTTACTAATTCCGAACCTTTACTCAGACTAGAGAAATGCATACACGTGTCATGATTTACAGTGGTTCAAGCTATGCTTTTATTATTTTTTTATGGACTCTTTTTTGTGATCCTTTATTAAAAGATCTGGAAAAAACTTTGATTGGACAAATGGGAAAATAGCTTACAAGTATGATTTTGTAAGCTGTAATTGTTAACAGATAAGTATAATTGCTCTGTAGTTCAAACAGCTCTCTGTAAATAGATAGTACTATTTACATTCCCTTTAATGCTCACATCAGAAGAGACAGTGTGTGACTTTCTGGACTCTGCTGCTTTAGCAGTGAACAGAATATGCCCCCTTCACAAAACCCACAATGTACTGCAAAAAAACCACAGGCTGACCATGAGCAGACTAAATCAGCCAATCAGGACTATCCTATACACTGCTGCCATCTGTCACAAGGCAAACTAAGGCCGGGATGTGTAAGCGGGGCTTCCGCCTTTCCCCTACACACCCCTGCTG
The DNA here is from genome assembly GCF_000455745.1 of Alligator sinensis. Classification (NCBI taxonomy): domain Eukaryota; kingdom Metazoa; phylum Chordata; order Crocodylia; family Alligatoridae; genus Alligator; species Alligator sinensis. Next base: position 1,467,525 of record NW_005842053.1, read on the forward strand.
CGCAGTGTCAGCACTGTTAGCTCTCCAGTCTTTAGGGCATCATCATTTCAATGCTTATACAGGCAGTTCTGGGTAAGATTTTCTGCCAGAGACCAAACTTAGGAGAATTCTCTTAGATTATTTCAACATGTGTACACGGCCATGAATTATCATTTGGGCTTCAAACGCTTTCTAGAATAGTATATTTGGAAATTAGCTACCCTGAGTGTTATAAGAGAGTGTTGTTATAACAAAGGCAAGTGTAAACTTAAATATATCAGCAACACAACACAAGCCAAAGATAGTATGAGGTACAAAAGCTGTTTAAATGGATTGTTTGACTCTTGTTATTGTGAAAATAGTGTCACATATTATCATTATCATATCATTATCATCATACTTGCTATTAATATTATTATTAATATTAATGACAATAATAAGAGTAGTAGTAATTATGGTAATGATATTGTTGATAATAATATATACCTTGAATAAAACTGGAGACATTTCATTTGATTTCTGTTGTCTTACTGTGTCCTGTCTCTAGTAGGATCACCCCAGAGCACCTGTATAAACACCACAAGGCTAGGGATAGACATTACACATAAACTGGTTTAAGTGATCAGAAACTTTTAAACCTGTAAAAGAACAGATATTCAGTGCACATAAACCAAAATGGCTGAAACTGGTTTGAGATAAACCTGCTTGGAAGTAGTATCAGATTTAACTGATTTGGCTCGCACCAGTTTATGCAATGTCTGTCCCAGACCCCTTGCTGGTTTAAGTTAAATCAGACTCCCGCAGCATCCTGTCATGCTCTCTGGGCTGGGTGGGGCTCTCTTCTCCACAGCAGAACTGGCCCCTCCTCTCTGCTCCCTGGCTGCAGCTCCAGCAGAGACTTGAAGGCACAGTGGGGTCTACTAGTTTCCCTGTGCTCCCTTCCTTGCCCCTCCCCGCCACCACCACCACGCACTGCTTAAGCAGAGATCCCTTCCTCTTTTCTGCCACAGCACGGACTGTAGCCAGCATGTGGTATGCTAGCTAATGCTGTGGAAGGCAGATAGGACAGTGTCTGCTTAGGGCTTTTTGGAGCTACTCAACAGGTCAGCTGTTAATGCCCCTGCATTCCTTCCTTTGGAAAAATCTGTTTAAAAAGAGTTTGAACTAATGAGCGAGGCTTTGTTTTCTGAGAGGGTGCTAAATGCTGATAACAGAGATGATAAATGCTGTTATCTGTTTATGCTCCTCCCTAATCACAGCATCTTGCTGGGGGCCTGGCCATGCTCCCCTCAGCTTAGTCCTGTGGAAGGGAAGGGAGGGCTGCTCTAGCACCCCCTGGCTTCTAGCCTGAGCCACTGCAGGCATGTGCCTGCATTTTTTCAGTCCAGAGGGGATTTCTGAGCAGTTACAAAGTGGTTTAGCCTAGTCAGGTTAGACTAACCCGCAAAGATTGAATAAATTCAGGCTCAGGCTTTTTGAATGTCTGTCCGTACCTCTAGTATCCAGGCTGTATGTGGCTCTAATGCAGGGCTGTACAGGGGAAAGCCAAAAATACTTTCTACTCCTTCCCCCTGGGACAGGAACTATAGCTCCTCCCAAGAAGCACAGAGCACTCCCAAGTGGAGCAAGGAAGAGCTTCACATTAACTGGCTAGTCTGCACAGTGTGGGGAAGCAGGAAAGATGGTTGATGTATAGCCTGTAATCAAAACATAGTGCAGTATCTCTTCCGAGCTTAGGAATCATCAATATTGTGGCTTCCCCTAACATAGGAGAAAGAACATTCTCTAAAGTGAATCATTAATATTGCAAGTAACTTTTCAGATAAGAGTTCAAGGAAGGGTCTGTTGAAAAGCTATTTGGCCTGGGGGATTTCCCCACTTCATATTTTCAACAGCTTCAGTTAACTCCTTTTCTGATGGAGGATGCCCAGGCACCTACAATTAGGCTTTAGTAATTTTCAGTAACGTAATGTTTTGAATCAGTTTTTCAAAAATATTTGTGAAGGCATAATCCTTATAGATCTGTTTAAAAACTAAATAACTCCTTATTAATACATTTGGCCAATATAAGTAATTTACCATATTTATCACTTGACTCTGCATAGAGGCCTTTTGTCTCCCATGCAGCACCAGTAATCTGCCAAATTTTTCACTCAGTTCTAGAAGTTCCTATGCAAGTTCAGATTAGTATAACTAATAATTACATTCATTGGGTGCTTTTACAGTAGCAGGTAAGAAGATGGTGAGGGTTCATTTGTGTCCAAGGATACTGATTTTTTTTGTTCCCCTTAGTAAACATAGAAGTGAAAAAATTAAATCTCCATTTTTTGACTATTTTTTACTTCTCTTTGGAAAGTTGGAAATACATAGTTAGAGATGACAATTCTATTAACAGAGGAGCCAATTACATAATTAAAGTCCCAGAGGGTCTGAAGGAAATCTACATTTTCTATTTTAAAAAAACAATTTTTAAAATATTAAAATGGTATTGAAATAATGTCTATATAATTATACGACTTATAAAATATAGTTGTAAAGCTGAATCACATTATAATGCTTTCCTGTGAGGACATCATTGATGTACATGGCTATAATTTGAAAATGTTTTAACTCCTCCTATGTCTATAGGAAGTTGACTTCCAGAACTTTTCAAATCTGTCAGAAGATTATTTAAAAAAATGGAAAAAGGTATTACCAGTTGAATATAAAAGATAAAATTTGTAGTAGTGGTGAAAGGTAAAAATAAGAACTTGAGAGTGAGAAAGTAGATAGAAAGAAAGCAAAGCACTTTTGTGAGACACCATAGAGAAAGATTCAATACAGAGGAGGAGCAATCATTGTAGAGAGTGATAAAGTTAAATCATTGCTGAAGGGAACTGAAGATGCCCGCATAGGTATGGCATTGCTATAGGAGAACAGAGAGCACCATAATACTAAAAATTATGTTCATGTCAGAGAAAAGGAAGATCTTCACATTTCAGTGCATCAAGGAACCCTTGTTTTTGTTTTTGCTTGTTTGGTTGATTTTTTTAATGCAATGGCTAAAGTAAAATCCAAATTTAAAAAGGTTAAAATATCAGTCTATGCAGGAGACTGAGGGGGAAAAAAAGATTTCTTTTTAAGCACTGTGCACAGAAAAGTGAAGTTAATGAGAGGGTGACAGCAGAGCAAATTCTGGGACAGCTTCATAAAAAGACATGTTACCAGAATGGCAGAAGCATAGAGAATCAAAATGAATGGAGACAGGAATGAATAATGGGAGCAGGTGTGGCATTGGAGCAAGGAAGGTGGAGTTTTGAGTGAATTTTGAGAACTAGAGAATGAGTTGCTGAAGAGGGTGACAATTTGATATAAAGGTAGCTGGTGGAGATGGAATAGACATGCTGCATTCTAGGACAGTTGTAGGCTATAAGAGATGAAGCTTCCTGCACATGGAAAGGGGAAGAATGCAAACTGTATGGATGGAGAAGAGACCAGAAAAGGTGAGAACCAGAAGATTTGAGACTTTGCCTCCCAGAAAGTATTCAGCAGGTTATTTTATGTGAATGATCCCTGGAGATGAACACAGTCCTAGTTATAGCATGATCTCAGACATAAACTTGTAACTAGGAAAATGAGGATGCAGGAAAAAGCATCAAGATGGCTAGATATGCCATTGTTGGTATTAATACCTGAATCTGAAGAGGAGGTACCTCATGGGTCAGCCAAAAGGGATCAAAGCTCTGATCCCAAGTCCACTGAAGTTAATGGAATGCTTTCCATTAACTTAATTTGACTTTGTATCGGGCCCACGAAAGTGAAACTAGCATACCCAAGCTGCTTATGAGAGCAGCAGGGCAAATTTCTAATCAGAGAAGTAGTGAAGAATATATAAACAAGCGATGGAAGGTAATGTTATCTCTAAACAAAATTAAGGACAGAAGTAGTCAGACAAGTCATGTTTATAGCTGAGATTGGTAATAGAGAATGAACAAGGCTTTAGAAAAAAGATGGTCAAGACAAAAGAGGTCAGCAGCACATTGAAGTCAGACCAGTGAGGATAAACGCAGAGGAAGAGAGAGCAGCTAGGGAGAAGCTGTAAAAAAAAAAAAAAAAATCCTTGTGAAAGGAAAGGAAGGACAATCTTGAGAATCAGGGGAAACCCAGTCAATTTCAGACTGGCTTTAGGAAAGTCAGGGAATTTGGGATTTTTGAGTATGTCTTACTCATTTTTGCTTTTAGGTTTATAGGTGCATAAAGAAAATCTGAACAACATACATGTCTTTTCATCTCATTTTATGTACAGCAATGCATGTGGGTAGATTTGCATGCTGACTTTGAGTAATAAACATAATTTTTATTCTTCTGTTCAGCTTCACTGTTAAAGAAAAGAAAAGCTCAGTGTTTAGCTGTTGGCACTGTATAGTTAAGTGCTTTTAAATAACTTAATTAAGTACAAACAGTATTAGAAGCATGGGACATCTAGAATATTTTTTTTAAATCATTTAAATGAATTTTGATGAACAACAATTAAATTGCTTATTTTTGTTATTCTAGTTATACTTATAAATATGATTCAAGACATTTTTTGCATTGTTATGTAACTTGTGGCTTCACAGTTCTTTGAAATGTAGTTTTCTACTCACATGGTCTATTAAAAATATGTAAAAAGACAAGTTACAAATATTAACTGAAATAGTGCCAAAATACTTAAGTTACTTTACCATATAAATAGCCAGTGTAATGCCCACTGCATTTCTTGTTCTTGAAAAGAAATTATGATATAGTCAGTAAGGATAGGTTTTTTTGTATTATTTTTTATTTCACCAAGTATATAGTTGGGAGAGCTGTTGAACAAGCTTTCAGACCTCAAGTACCCTTCCTTTTAATTAGCTAGTTGTTTCCAGCGCTACTTAATGGAGTCATTCCAGATTTACATTGGTGTAGCTAAGAATCCTATTTGGCCCCTTATGGCTGCCCTGATGGTCAGTCCTCAACAACAGCAGTTTTTAAATAATGCAGCGGGGACAAAGCACACTATTTAGAATGCCCTGAAATACATGGCAAGTCATATTAAGTTATGGTAGTTGCCTGTTATGAACAACTAAGCTGTCAGCTAAAGTTTATATTGTGAAAGAAAATTATTTAGTCCAAATACTGAAAATGTTGATATGATTAAGTAGAAGTTACTTTCACTTTGTAGAATTAAGGAATTGCATTTCACCTGACCATTATTCTGGGGTGTTCCGTGATGGAGGAAGCAGGAAGGATGTTAAAGCCGTTTGCTAGGATCCGGTGAGTTTGTATGTTTAAGGGACGGGTGTGACTGTTCAACCCCATGTCAAGGAGGAAGGAGGATTGCCTTAAGTCCCTTCATACTTGTTCTCTCAGCTGAGTAAACTACAGTGTTCTGTTACTGTGGGATTTCTAACGTCATTCTGGAAACGTCTTCTGGTATTCTTCCAGAAGCAGTGCAACTTCCATCCCCTTCCCTCTCAAGTTTACGAACTGTTGCTAAATGGCAAAATCTAGCCAAAAGTGGTTATTGTACATCAATTTACACCATTTTAGAGAAGATGAAAACAAGAAGCTCACATAAATTCCTTGTCTCTTGCGAGCAATAAGAGCATGGAAATATTTAGCCTAAGCCAGAGGTTTCATTTTGATCAAACAGTGTCACTGGTACAGTCTTAAGAAAAATGTTACTAGCCATCCAGATTTGCAGCAAATGGAGTCCAGTCACCCATATACAGAGAGTCTGCACGAAGTTTTGTTTCAATCCTACTTCCACCTTATTTTGAAGGCAAAGGTGGGATTGAAGTGCTGTCAAGTTTTAAGCGAACCATTCACCAACACTGAGCATCCTAATTCTAGAGAGGGTGAACTGGTATGCAGAGCATACAATCATGGTAAGCTTTTTCCTCAAGCCAATCAAAACTTTGGTGATGCTTTTGAAAAGTTTAAAGAAAATAAAATGACCTTTTAACTTTTCTACCTCTGTCTTTCTGAGGCAGAAATGGGAGGGGAAAGAAAGAAGGAAGATGAAAAGGACAGTTCTAATGGTGTTTAAAGCCAGCAAATAACATAAGCAAAGACTTTTTTCTCTCAAGATCTCCATCCCAATTATGCAGCTAAAGTCAGAGAAATGTAGATTGGAAAGA
>NW_005842053.1:1473873-1474763 GCF_000455745.1 Alligator sinensis
CACTATTCTCGTTATAACCTTGTATATTTTGGAAGGTGGTTATCATGTCCATCCTCAGTCATCTTTTTTATTTTTACTTTTTTGCCAGGGGAGGGCAAGGTTAAAATGCATACCAGTAGGTCTTATTTTATAACCCCCATGTCATCTTTGTGGCTCTCTTTAGAACTCTTTACAATTTGTCTACAGTTTTTATTTTATCAGCATAATAATAATTACAGAAATTGCCTTGTCAGATAGAAACTGTATCAGAACATGCAAAGTAAAGATTTCTCCTGAATGTAAAAATAACATATAAAGAAAGCGGTTGCATATTTATTATATTACTCACTATAATAAACAACAGAGAATGCCGTACTTAGTAACATGCTCTTTGTGTGAACCTGACCTTGTTCAGAAAGCATGCTTGAATCCTTTGCATCCATTATCCAAGAGGCTTAAGTGGGACTTGAGCAGAGCAGAGGTGCTGGCCCTTTTGCTAAATAAATTGTTGCTGTTGTAATAGTGCTGGCTATTAAAAACTTTCTTTTCAAAATTCTCTATTGATTTCTTTTTCAAGGAAGATGCAAATACAAGCAGCAGTACAATAAATAAATTACACAAATTAATACTATAGTCATAACTGCCAACCTCAAAACAAAGGTATACAAATATAAAAGTCTTTATAGTCTTATAGTCTTTATATTTATAGTCATAATTGCCAACTTTAAAAAACTTTTAATGTGTAGGGTTCTGATTTTCTTGTCAGTTTTTTTGTTTGTTTTGTTAAATATTTATATTACTCTTTTAAAAATGGCAATTCTAGTTGTTATTTGCATGAGCCACTGAAGGTGTTTTCCAAGAAATTCTGATATTATGATATTGAGCCCCCCCCCCCCCCCTTTTTTTTTTTT
>NW_005842053.1:1474807-1504921 GCF_000455745.1 Alligator sinensis
CTGAGGTATCATCTGATGATCAGATTGTATTCCAGGTGCCTTGACCTTTTCCAGCATTATTATTAGTCAGCTCCACAGTAAAGTGTCTCATGTAGACATGCCCACAGGATACTGGGTAAGATAGACCTATGGCCTGACACAGTAAATGGCAGTTATGTTCTTATTCAGTGTCCATGTCCATGCAGCTGCAGCTGAGCATTGGCCCTTCATTACTTTGCACATTCTTATTGCTTCTCCTGCCAATATGCAGGCATCAAAACAACTTAAAGACTTTAAAATCCTGGCTGTTTGAAAACTGATGCTTTCACATGATTAGCAGAGGCCAAAAGGACTTCTGCTAGAATAAGATGGGGAACGCTGGCTCATTTTTTACAGCAGGCAACCAGAAACTTGGGCATAAAACTATTGTCATTTTACTCGTAATCACTATTCACCACTGAACATACCAGTTTGCCAAGAAGAAAAATTCCCAAAACCTACAATGCAAAACATGAAATCTGGACCCTAGTGACATTTGCAGGAGCCACAGCTTCTCCAGTCAAATATGTCATATTGAAAAAAATATATATTTTTTTGGAATGGAGTTTAAATTACCTTTTAAGTAATGAATAGCTATTTTTCCCCTCTTACTGGCCTGATAACTTGGGGTTTGTTCAGACATTACATTTAGATCAGCCTAGCTAGGCTTGAGTCTGACTCCTGATCTGTACAGATGTTCAGGGAGGTTAGATCCGTTTGACCTAACTTACTCCACCTGAGGAGATGAATGTGTCAGATTGGGAATGGGTTAGCCTGATCTAACAAACACCTGTACACATTTGGAGTGAAGCCCTAGGGCTGAGAGAGCTCAGCCACTCATCCCAGCCCCAGGACTGCACTCTTTCTAATCTCTTCCTCCCCCCACCCCACCCTGTTTCGGACTGGCATATTTTTAGCCACTGATCACCCTTCACTCCTGGTCATACAACCTGCCAATCTCCCTGAGGATCCACTTGCCCCTCCCCCCCCCCCCCCCCCCCCCCAGTCCTGCCTGACCTTCCCCTGCATCCTAATTTACTTAGATCAGGTTCCCAACACAACTCCTGGCATTACCAAATGTGTGCACCATCTGGACCTGGTCTACAAGTATGTATCTTGAGGTAAACTGTATGATCATAGCTCAGGTACCACAAACGTGTGCATGGACTCATGAAGAATGCGTTCACAAGTAATTTCCTCACCTGCAGAACTGGGCTGCTTAATAAAAACTTTCATTTGCTTTTTAGATTCTTTCTTTGATCATATCTATTCTATACTTATTAGTAAAAAAAAAAGTGATATATATATATATATGGCTTCAGTGGCTTAAGTCATTGCAAATGTATTTAAAACTAGTGTACATCAAACTAGACTATTAAATAGTATAGTTACAGTTAAGCTTGCATAATGTACAAGCTCTTTAAAATATTGACCTTTTTCCCTGTGACATTTTCATCTTTTATTTTGTTAAAGGTTTAAGGACTAGCTGATACGATGACTGTAATGGATATTTTCAAGCAAGGGGTGAATGGTTCTGTTTCTGTTTGTCACCAGTTATAGTAATATTAGCGCATCTGGTATAAGTAGAGCGATGAGCTCTGTTTATGATCTTGAAAAGACATGTAATCCAGCCTCCTTTGTCTTAGCAGTTGGAAAATAACAGAAGTAAAAATCCATAAACATTTATTTTCAACCCTGAAGAGGTATGACTAAAAGGAGACACAAAACATCTCTCTTGTGTAAGAAGACTTCACCTTTCCATGGACACTTTTCAGAAAAGATCCACTTTTCAGAAAAGATTCAGTGTTTTTAGCTACTCAGCAGCATTGGCAAATAATAGAGGTCTATGTGTGATAGAGTGAGTGTCCATCAAAGCTGAGACCCAACCAAGGTTAAGATTCCAGCATATTACCCTGTTTATTCTTGCCAGGTCTAATACATGTCTTGTCATTTTTACTGAAGGTCTCCAAAGAGGTCTAACAGTGTGAAAAATAGTTGGCTGTCCAGCGCAAAAAGAAGGTAATCCATCAGAGCTATGTCTGGGCTGTGTCTTACTCTGAAATCTGATTGTAAAATATCCAGGTAACTGGAGTTTTACAGATATTTCAGGATCTTGGTTCCAACATTGCCTTGTCAAGAAAATTGAAGTTGGAAATAGAGTAGTAACAGGCAAGTCTGTTGATGTCAAATGCAGGTTTCTCCAAAAAGTGTTCATTATCAGCCAGGAGAGAACACAATTCTGTTATACAGGTGAAGGGACAGACATTTCTCATAATTTTTAGGCTTCTGGAAGCATTTATCTGACTGTTGCAGATAAGGCACAACATGGGGGACTCATGTTGTGCATTGTGGATTATTCTTTCATTCCCATTCCAACTCTGTTTGTGCATGAAAACTCAAAGGAGGGATTCTGTTAACAAAAATAAAAAGGCCTAAATGCTTACAGAAGAAAAATATTTGAACCTTTTATTTATTCTCTGAGAGATTTATTTTTAGGTACAAGGTGTATCAGGCTTTTTTGATAATTGTTAACAAGCTTTGTGTTAGTGTGTCTTTAAATGACAGAATTGATGCTTTAGGCCTCATATAGGAAGACATAATAATAAAATAATCCCAAAAGTTGGTCTTTTTAGCATACTGGATTTTAGATTTAAATGTCTCATAGAAGTTCCTGGGATTTGTGCACACAAATGCCATCATCCTTGCTGAAGCCAATGTTACCAGCATAGGGTCAGTGATCCTGAAGCACCAACTTCACTGTCTGAGCATACCCAACTGTTGACTCCCAAAACAAGTACACTACTCCCATCTGAGTTGCAGCCTGAGATCTCATGTTAGCCAGAGGACATAGTAAAGTCATACCTCAAGAAAATGGACACCAACATCAGGAGCTGAGAGGGAGCTGGCTACTAACTAACTTCAATGGTGCCATGAGCTCAACCAAGCAGCAGCTCACCTTGAGGTAGAACATCTTGCCCTTGAAGCAGAGAAGAGAGAGCAGAGGATGGAAAAGGAGAGGAATTCTGACCTCTGGCCTACCCTGCAGAAATACCTGCAACTTCTGTGGATGGATCTTCAGCTCAAGGATTGGACCCATAAGTCACCTCAAAACCTATCAATGAGCCATGATAGAGATCATCCTTGAACTGAGGGATTACTGATGAAGAGCTCCTGAAAGTCCAGGTCCCAGAGGACTGGAAAAGGACCAATGTGGTCCCTATTTTCAAGAAGGGGAGGAAGGAGGATCCAAACAGCTATAGGCTAGTCAGTCTCACCTCCATCCTTGGTAAAGTCTTTGAAAAGATTATTAAGGCTCATATATGTGAAAGCCCAGCAGGAAATATTATGCTGAGGGGAAACCAGCACGGGTTTGTAGCAGGTAGATCATGCCTGACTAATATAGTCTCTTTTTATGACCAGATTATGAAACACCTGGATGCAGGAGTAGGGGTAGATATCATTTAATTAGACTTCAGGAAGGCCTTCGATATGGTATCCCACACCATACTGGTGAACAAATTAAGAGGCTGTGACTTGGATGATTACACAGTCCAGTGGGTGGCAAATTGGTTAAAGGGTTGTACCCAGAGTGTGGTGGTGGACAGGTTCATATCAACCTGGAAGGATTTGGGCAGTGGGGTCCTGCAGGGCTTGGTCCTTGGACCGATACTCTTCAATGTCTTCATCAGTAACTTGGACAAGGGAGTGAAGTGTACTCTGTCCAAGTTTGCGGATGATACAAAACTGTGGGGAGAAGTGGATACACCAGAGAGCAGGGAACAACTACAGGCAGACCTGGACAGGTTGGATATATGGGCAGAAAACATTAGAATGCAATTTAGCAAGGAGAAATGCAAAGTGCTGCACCTAGGGAGGAAAAATGTCCAGCACACCTACTGCTTAAAAAATGACCTGCTCAGCAGCACGGAAGCAGAAAGGGATCTTGGAGTCCTAGTGGACTCCAAGATGAACATGAGTCGTTAGTGTGACGAAGTCATCAGCAAAGCTAACTGCACTTTATCGTGCATCAGCAGATGCATGACAAACAACCAAGGAGGTGATACTTCCCTTCTATCAGGCATTGCTCAGATTGCAGTTGGAACACTGCATCCAGTTTTGGGCGCCACACTTTAAGAGGGATGTGGATAACCTGGAGAGGGTCCAGAGAAGGGCCATGTGTATGGTTAAGGGCTTGCAGGCCAAGCCCTACGAAGAGAGACTAGAGCACCTGGACCTCTTCAGCCTCTGCAAGAGAAGGTTGAGAGGCGACTTTGTGGCTGCCTATAAATTCATCATGGGGGTGCAGAAGGGAATTGGTGAAGCTCTACTCACCAAGGCCCCCCTGGGAGTTAGAAGAAATAATGGTCATAAGCTATCAGAGAGCAGATTTAGACTGGACATTAGGAAGAACTTCTTTACAGTTAGAGTGGCCAAAATCTGGAATGGGTTCCCAAGGGAGGTGGTGCTGTCCCCTACCCTGGGGGTCTTCAAGAGGAGGTTAGGTAGGCATCTGACTGGGGTCATCTGAACCCAACACACTTTCCTGCCTATGCAGGGGGTCGAACTTGATGATCTATTGAGGTCCCTTTTGACCCTAACATCCATGAATCTATGAAGTGTTCTTTGTGGGAAGAATTTAAATTAGCCATGGCTAAATCACTAGACTTGTGTAAATAGGGAAGTATTCAATTTGGATTCAGATTTGGCTGATTCAGAGGACAGTGATTTGATTCAGAGATTCGGGTCACTGTCCTGAATCGATTTGGTTAAATCAACTTTGGAAGATTTGGTGCTGATTCAGAGAGATTCGCTGATTCAGATCGGCCAGGAGAGGCAGGGACAGCCAGGTGGTTGCAGGTTCTTCTGCAGCTTCTCCAGCTGTGCCTGCCTGTCCCCGGGCAGTGGGAGCTGTGGGAGAAGCCCCCATGGCTGCCCTGCCTGGCCCCAGCAAAATACTCATTGGTGCCAGTAGTGGTAGAACTGGGCCAGGTATATGCTTATATAATTAAAAAAACACAAAGACCCATATGAATTTATGTTCAGACTTAGACTAATACCAAGCATTAAATGAAGTTAGTATTGAACAAATCTGTGGCTGTTTACATTGTTAGTGTGTCCAGAGTTCACACACTTCTTAAGTATTTATCTTTTGCATAAATGAACATATCTTGTATGTAACCATTAGGGTAAAAGCAGCCTATAAGATAGATACATAAGTATTTTATCTTTCAGGCTTATTAAGACACATTTCATCTTATTTTCTTTATTAGAAAAAGGCTAACTGGCAATTATATAACTGGACATGAGTGTCAATATGATAAATTCTGACTATTTTTTCCTATGCTTCTGTATTGCATATATTGCATATCTGCATGGGCATTTTTGGGTGGTGATGATTCTTTTTCTAAGTATTCAATAAACGGCCAGAAAAGATTAGGATTTTTTCTTTCTTTCTTTTTATTTTTTTGCCTTTGGGTTCCTTCCTGGGACTCTTACTTTCCTCAGATTGCAGGTTTGATATGCTAATTTGTTTCTGCTCTTGGATTTCTTTGGGCAATTTACCCTTCTTTGGAGAAACATTCCCACTATTGGGTCTGTGTAAGCTTTTAGCAGTTGTAAAGACATGCAGCTTCAGGAGCCCATCCCTGCACTCAACAGTAAAACTGTGGTCTAAGTCTATAACAGAAAAAAACCCTCCATCATTAATCTTGCTGAAACAGGGCCAGAGAAATTCCAAAATACCATAAACAAACAGGTGGCTAAGGAGATGGAAAGATATATTCCCATGAGCCCAGGGCTATATGACTCAATCCCCGGTTTTAAAATGGAGATATTGGACCAAAATATCTCCTGTTACACAAATGCAATCTCACTTCATCAGACTATAATAGAATAACCCACAGGAGCATATAGTCCATGAATAACTTGTATTGTAGGTGCTGAAGATAGTTGGGCTTAACTGATTGTGTTTTTGAAATATTTTTCTATACCTCCACATTTCTGATTATAGGTCATTTACAATATCCTGTCGGTCACTGTAGTCAGTTTCCTTTTATTTAAATAATGCTAGGAACTTTAGTAGATAATATCAAGTGTTTTTGAATATATTGGCATATACTGTAAAATATAAATGATACCAATTACAATTTTTTTTGAAAGAGAGGAAAGGAGCATCTTTTCTATATTGTAGTCAGAGTTGGTTTATACTACACATCATTAAGGTTGCTGGAGACATCTTATTATAAGAACTGTTTCAAGGGCCTGAAATGGAACCCAACATTTCTGAGTCCTACCATTCCTCTTCTGGCAGCAAATATCTGTGACTCTCCATCTAGGGCTGTGCCACATAGATACTGCTATCAGTTGTTCTGCCAGCTTAATTGGTAGAGATCTGTGTGGGTAAAACTAACATTTTCAGTCCTTCAGTTGGTAGACATCAATGTGGGTCTCACTATGATAGTGCATGAGGGGATCTCTGGTGTTTTTTCAGTTTGCTTTTTACAGATCTGGAAACACCACCAAATAAAACAAATAAGCAAATTAACAAAATCACATCACATAAAATTAAAAGAACCATATTAAGATTGCAAGCACTTAGAAAATAAGAAATATCTGTGCAACCTAAAATCAGCTTTTAGACAAAAAAAAAGTCAAAACCATACCTAGCTGTATTATCAGGAGCATCACCTTTTAGTTCAGGGAAGTGATTCTTCTACTCTGTTCCGCATGGATGAGGCTGCATCTGAAGTGCTGTGACTGATATTGGGCCTCACATTTCAAAAAAGATGTGAACACATTAGAAAAAGGCCAGGGGAGAGCAACAAAAACGATTAGGATGGTTTAGGAAACATGATTTACAAGAAAAGTTTGGAAGATTTGGGATTGCTTAGTCTGGAAAAGAGATGACTAAGGGGGGATTTGGTAACCGTCTTTAAATACCTGAAAGACAATTATAAAGAGAAGGGCAATATTTTTTGTGGCCACCAGGGCTGGAGAAGAAAGAATAATCTTAAACTGAAATCTGGGAAATTTAGAATGGATATTAGAACTTTTTTAACTTTGAGGATTATTAAGCATTAGAACAGATTACCTATACAGGTTACAGAATCTCCATTTGTGGAATTTTTTAAAGAGAAGATTAGACAAACATTTAGATGAAATGATTTGGATAGGGATAATGAGACTTTATAGCATCATTAAACATTTGATTACATACACTGATCGTTGCTTGAGTTGGTGAACAGAATGACCTGTTCCAAGTATGAATGAGAGTTATGTGTAAAGTGTGTTGGACTCCTGCTTATTTGTTGCAGAAGTTGGAAGGTGTGCATTGAATGAAATGGTGGATTCCAAGAGAAGGAAAAATTTAATAAAAATGGCAGTTTAAGGTTGCTTTAAAGAATTGCAGTTTGGCCATGGAAGTGCCACAGAGTTTCTGGGTGACATTAAGCAGCTCTCATAAACTTTCTACAGCTGGTCACTAATAATGTGGCCTCATTTTTTGTGGTCAATCTCCGTTCTGTGCCTGATTTGCAGACTTGCTGATCGTTTATACCTGCAGCTGAAATCACTGAGAGTAATGCTTGAATAGCTGAAGAGTTATATAATGCTGTGAACTCTTTAAAAAAATCAGTTTGAAGCATCTCCAATTGATAGATGCCTTTCACCTTAATCTGTGCTGAATTCCTCCTGTGTAAAACAGTGAGAAGACCCCCTTCTCACCTCAGAGGGGTTGTGAAGATAAATTAAACAGTGTCTGTGACACTCTTATGTACTGTAGTGTTAAGTCTCAAAGAAAAGCCTATGGGGAAATTACACTGTATTACTATCAGGGTTGGAATAGTGTGCACTAATTGGAACTTGGGGTCATACATTGAACAGTAATATTGAAATAAAATGTTGAATAGCAGGTCTCTAACTAATCAATCTATCCTACATACTGAATGAAGTAGGGATCTGCTGGGAAAAATATTATGTGATCCTGTAATTCAGGTGTGTCAAACTTATCTAGCCCTGTAGGCCAGATGAGTGGCATGGGGCGGGTCTGCAGGCTGGACCCGCCCTCTTCCCCTTCTCATTTTCCCCAACATACTGGATCCAGCACCTGCTCCAGCCAGTCTGAGACCCACACAGCAGATCCTAAAGTGGTTGGAATGGATGCTGCATGCAGAGTAGTCTGGCCAGGGGTGTGTAGCATGAATCCCATACTTGCTGGATTGGGCACCACCCTGCACATGATACATGCTCTGGCCAGACTGCACCACAGGCAGATCCTACTGTGAGAATCACGCCACACACAGTGCACACTCCAGCTGGTCCGGGACTTGCACTGCACATGACACTCACAGGGCCACATGCAGCTTGGGTCCCAGACTGCCTGGAGTAGGGTCTGCATGCAGCACAGTTCTAGAGCTCCAGGAAGTCAGGGGCAGTCACTGTGTGGGGCACACATCCTAGAATGGGTACTACATGTGCACAGTCTGGCTTGGTCAGGCGCCACGTGTACTGCTTCTGGAATCCACCTATATCTGCCCAGCTGGACTATGCTGCACGCAGAGCCTGGTCTTGCCACTCTGGGATCTGTCACATGTGTCCTCCCATCTGGCACAGTTCTGGAACAGCTGGGGCAGGTACCACATGTGGCATGCATCCCAGGCCACCTTCTTGCAGGGCTGGTCTGGCATGTGCCATGCCCTGTGTAGGTCTGCTAAGACCCAGGGGAAGCACCAGGGGACTGGATGGCAGGGCTTTATGTTTGATACTCCTGTTGTAATTAAAGTGGCCATTAGATTATGATAAAATTGGGATTTGATGGACTTTAAGATGTGTATATGTTAATAAAGTTCTAAAATTTAAAATGTGTCTTAAATAATAACCTCTTGTTATTGTTTATTAATTTACTATTAGAATTAAAGGAATGAAATGTGGATTATGTTTTAATAAATGTTTTTTCTTTTATAGCTTGCTTTCATAAATTCTTCAGGAGCCTGTGCATGGTGATGAACTGTACAGGTAAGGAAAAATACACAAAATAAAATTTGCTGATGAAAATGTTGTAAACATACCTAGTTTTTGAGGGATTGGTGTTTCTCCAAATATTACCTGTAGAAACTTTACAAAAGCTATTGTGAAAACAGTGAAAATGCTGAAGTCAGTTTGTAACTTAAAACTGAATATCTGAAGAGAATATTCTAGTTGGAAATAGAGTGTATTCTTCCTATGCTTATATATACTTATTCTTTCTCTCCATTCTTTTGTGTAGCCCTATTTTCATTTCCTTACAGTCTGTGCAGGTATTTTTATTTTTTCCCCAAAATTTTGATAGCTGCTACCATTTGTGTTGTCTGCTGTCAGTCTCTGTATCTGTACTGGGATATGAATATCTCAGGTAGGGTTCCCTATTGATAAGCCCACAGGCAGTATTTCAGTACCATGAAACTAACACAACTCCTGAGGGCAAGGGGAAAGTGGAACAAATGCGGTAAACTAACAGTAGATTGACTGTTTACAAATATTATTTATTGAATTGTAATCAATATGTAAAGTTATGGCTTTGCTTCGTCTGAAAATAAGCATGTTTTAAGTAACCAGGATAGAGCACCAGCTTCTAAAGTCTCTTAGCATACCTGTAATGGGAAGTTGACTCATACTACAGCTTTCAATATTGCCTCTTTCATTCCTGTATGCCTGTCCCATTGTTTGGTAAAATTAGATATGGGTCCAGTAAAGCTTTTAATTCTTTGTTTTTTCATTGTTGTGCATGTTCATGATGAAGCTGCACATAATCTCATGCATGCGATATAGTCCTAATGATGCACCCTCTAGTTTTGTGATTCAGTTTCTGAAATTCTAAGCACTAGTCTTCTTGAGTGGGTTTATTAATTGTTGGAAGAGAAGAAAGCAGAGAGATACAGATGGAATTTGTTCTTTCATAAACTATTTTTGCTTACAATGGGCAAGTCTACATGTTCATTAATGTGTCATAGGTATAGCACATTAAGTTTAGTACCTGTAATAATAGGTACTAACTGAATGCACAGTAACTGGCACTACTGTGCAGTAGCTCCGGCGCACGCCTTTTTAGTGACGCTAATGTGAAGTAGACTGATTCTACTGTGCATTAGTGCAATAGCATGGCTTTTGCCATGACATGCTAATACACAGTAGAATTAGTCTACTGCACACTTAGCACCTTGTGTAGACATGCCTAGTGTGTACATAGGTATGCCTCGGAGCTCCCTGAAGTCAGGAGAACCCTTTTCCATGATTTGGGTGGACATAGAGCCAAAAGAAAAAAATCCTCCAATTTTAGAATCCATTTGCTAAGCAAAACATGTAACAAGGCCTAACAGATCACTTTGAGACCTAGGACAGGTTGGGATCTAAATCTATGTCTAGGACAGGTTGGGATCTAAATCCAAATAATAACAATACCACCAACTCAGAGAGTTTACAGCCTAATACATGAAGTGCCCAGGGGAGGCCTATAAGTAATTACTCTTTTAATGATTTTTTTCTCCTTTCCTTCTTACAAAGGTTAGGAGTCATTTGGCATTTATAGGCATTCTTCCAGTAGAAATGTATTTACTCTTTCTCCTGCAGAAAACATAACATAACAAAACATAACAGAGACTCTCTTGTGAGAATGAATGGTTGTCTGCTCCCCTCCCAGTCTGTTCCAGGAAGTGGATAGAGCCATGAAGTAATGCTCCCCACCTCTTTTCCAGCCTGGTTCTGGTTCTGGTTTGAGGAACATGCTAGGGGCTGTGGCCTGCTGCTCCCCTCCCATTCCAGACCAGTCTGGGAGTCCTGGAGCAGCAGGGTAAATCCCCCATACCCACTCCTCAGACAAATCTCCTTTGTCTGAGGAGTGGGGACAGAGTTTGACAGGCTGCTCCCTCTGCTTTTCTCTTGTCAGTGTGGACCAGTGGAAGAACAGTTGATTCTTGCTCTCTGCCCACTGCTTAGTCTGGGGTCTGCTCCACCGTTCCTACTGTGGGTGGCATTTAAAGCCTTTGATGTTGGGAACTAGGGGATCCAGGGAGAACTTTCCTTGCCATGGTTACTGGCTCTGCAGGCTTTAATTTATAGATGTGCTGAGCAACTGGGTGTCATACAGGGTGATTTAAAAGCCAGGGGGTTACCTCTTGACAGCTTATCCCATACCCAGGCAAGAGAGAGGACAGGCTATCAAGTAATAGGCTCCCCTAAAGGAATGGGCAGTCCAGGGAGCAACCTTCCACTGTCTCCTAGATGGAGAGTTCACCTGTGGACCTCTCCAGCCAGGAGGTTGGAATACACATATGCTCATACTGCAACATTGTTTTTATATTTGTAAGACTATCTCAGAAATTCTTGCCAGTAGACTGAATGTCAGTCTATTGCCATTGTCTGCCACCTTTAAGAATGCAGCAGACTTAAATTTCTATAAGGCTGTGTGTAGACAAAATGAGGGGTGTGTGTGCATGACACTTTAAAGCGAGTTAAATGCTTTTGCACCACTTTAATGGTGTTGGTGTTTTCACGCATTGTATCACGCAGTAATTCCAGTTGCTGTAGGAAATTCAGCAACGTAATGTGCCTTAAATGACTTGGAGCACAGCAAACTAAAACTCCTCCAGGGAGGGAATTAAACCCCTCAACCCCTCCCTGGCCAATTCAGCTGGGACTGGCCGTGCCTCCCCCCTCCAGGGAGTTTTAGTTTGCTGCCCTACAGCTGTGCAGCTTGGGGGCTCTGCAGGAAGCCTGCGCAGGCAGCCTGGCAGCAGCCCGGGAAGGCAGGTTCTGCCCAAGAAAAGAAAAAAGTGGCGAGCCTGATTTTTTTTTTTGTTTTTTTTCCCCTGGAGCCTGCCTGCCTGCCTGAGCTATGTGGGGGCCTGGTGCTTCCCTCCATAGCTGCAGTGCCCCCCGGGACCACCTGAGCCAGGTGCCTGCAGGCAGGTGCTGCCTGGAGGGGGGGCACCACTGCTGTGGAGGGAAGGACCAGCCCCCACCCAGCCCCGGGCCCACTCCGCTTCACCTGCCGCGCCCCCCCCCCCCCCCACCGCCAGAGAGGCAGGTAAGTACATGGAGATTAGCATGACATGGGAGTTTACTTGGCCCTAAATTGAAGCAGTGTTTTTAAAAATCCACTGCTTCAATTTAGGGGCCCCGTTTTGTCTATATACACCCTAATACATGCTATTAAGTTATGAACTGGATTAAAGTATTTTGAGAATACTTTTCATATTGCAATGAATCCATGGGACTCTTGTGTATCCTCTGCATATTTCACACAGCCATTCCTTACCTGACTTATTGGGTGGGAAGCTTGATCATGCTGTAGTTGATGAACAGAATACAGCGGGAGGAGCAGGGAAGCAAGCTATGAATGGACAGGCCTTTTCTTCCTGTTGGTCCATCACATACCAGCTTCCTCAAATAACTTAAACATGTGTCCAGATGTTTCAGACCTCTTTTCCCCTAAAATGCAAAAGTTCCTGGCTAGAGAGTCTTGCCCCTCCACTCAGGCTCAGACTCATCACCACATTTGAGATCACTTAGAAATTTTACTCCACAGTCAGATTGGTACAGACTGTCGGGGTGGGGAGAGGCGTTTGCCTTTCTTTATAGTAGTGGGTATGGCCCTCTTCCTTGGATCTCCTAAGCATATTTTAATACCCGCTGGCAGCAGCAGAACACTGGCTGCTGTTGTCCCCCTGCTTTACATGTGGCAAGTTAGGGTTCCATGCCTTATAGATATGCAACAGGGTTGACTGTGTAGTTTTAGTAATAGGTTAAATGAGGATTTGTATGGGATGGCTTAAATAAGGATGATCCTGCCTCAACCAGAGGGTTTGACAGGTTGACCATAGGGAAATCTGGGGCATCTAGGACACTGCCTGCTCTCCCACATTAGTGGCACTGCTAGAGGCAGAGGCAGAGTGGTGTGGTGCACCAGGCAGGCAGGTGGCTGTGCAGTGGTACCTGCCTGCCTACCTGGTGCACCACTCTGCCCCCTTGCCAGACTGCACCCCATGCCCTTGCATTTTAACTCTCACCAGCCAGCTGGGACTGGCCTTTGAAATCCAGGACTTTTCTGGCTAAACTGGGACATATGGTCATCCTAGGACCAGTATGTCACAGTGTGCAATGCTGTGGGAGTCAACAGGTTCACATGCCTGAGTGGCAAGGTATAGTGGAGGAGCTTGTGGCTGGGAAGCTAAGGGTGAATCAGGACAACTGGGCGCATGGTACAGTGGTGGGGGGGGGAGGACAGGGAAGCAGCAGTATGAGAGTCGTACAGTGTAGGTATACAGTGCCCAGATATACAGTGTAGTGCAGCCTGAGTATACATACATAATTTGGAAACTCAAATTTAGAAACAATTTTGAACACAAAAGTAAAAAATGAACATTTAATATTATGTTTTACCTAAAATATATCATTATAATTTATATTTAGTTTTATCCATATTTAAAAAGCCGGAGCCTGAATTGATTCAACTTTTGCAGGTTAGTCTAACTTCCTAGGCTGAAACCGGTTTGTAACAGGACAAATATTCACTCTGGTCTGAGGCAATGCAGGCACATGCCTGCAGTTACCCAGGCCAGGAGCCGGGGGTGCAAGGGCAGGCCCTTGGCTGCAGGGAAGCTATAGGGGGAGGCATGGCCAGTCCTAGCTGAATTGGCCAGGGAGGGGTTTAATTCCCCCTCTTTATCCAACCAGCAGGGACCTGAGCTGGGTCTGCCGGGTGCCCCACCCCCCTCGCTGCTGCAGCAGCAGGCACCATAGCCCCTGAGGCAGAGCGGGGCAGGGAGGAGAGTTAGTCTCCTCTCTACCAAGCCAGGTCTGCGTACCCTCACTGCCGTACTCCCTTCCCCCTCCCAGGGGTCCTGCTTGACTGTGCCCCCACCTCGCCACTGCAGCAGGAGGAGGCAGGGCCCTTACTGGTGGCAGCAGCCCCTGTTATAATGTGGGGGTGTGAGCCCCTTCCCAGCGGGTGCATTGCACTGCAGAGATGGCAGAGCTGTGGCAGCACCAGAGTCCAGAGTGGGCCAGAGCCCTGCAAGCCCCCCACTGCATAAATTGGTTTGGGCCAGATCAGTTAAGTCTGATACTGCATTCAACCTGGTTTATCTCAAACTGGTTTCAGGTATTTTCAAACTGGTTTATGTGCACTGAATGTCTGTTCTGTTACAGGTTTAAACCAGTTTCTGATGACTTAAAGCAGTTTGTGTATAATGTTTGTCCCTAGCCTAAGAGGAGTGGATTTGGAGCCTCAAAGAAGTAAAAATTTTCAAATATTCACTTTGGAAAATATGGTTTAAAATACCTCTGTGAGCTTTATTAATGAAGGCAAAAAATATTCAAATATCTGTGCTTTGAGCCCTTTCATTTCTTGTTCTTTTGGATATTCTGACAGATCAGTTTACAAACAAAAACCCCACACATTTTAAAGAGTAATCATGGAAAGTAAAAATGAATTTCATTTTTTACACATGAAATCTAATTTGAAGAGATAAGTTCATGTGAAGCAATTATGGAACAAAACCCATATTGTGTAATTTGGCTGTTCTTTCACACAGCTTCCAGTGATCCAATACATAAAATGAACTGCTGACAAGCTACAAGCCAAGAATTATTTAAACTACATCAGAATTCACTTATGTTTAGAAAATTAACAATCCACCTATTTCCAACTAAATCTCGTTTTAGACCCTTTTAAAGCATCTCTCTCTGCCCTTTCCCAGAAAGGACATTGGATTAGATGAAACTTTGTATGTCGGGGGGGGGGAAGTCTAGTATGCTCTTATTTTGAAGGCTTATGTGGGACTATTGATGTCATGCACAGGGATGAATTTCATCCAAAAAGAATAAATTTGATAAAATTTCAGCCTGTTCCTGGGTAATTAACAAACAAAAGGAAAACAAGTAAATGTTGTCAAATGGATGTTTCCTTATGAATTATTCACCCAGCTCTGGTTAGGATTCCATAAATCCTTTTGTTTGTACCAGTTTAGTCTTTAAAGTCAGTATCCTGATTTAAAACCCTGCAATGTTGTTCATTTGGTAATAGTTCTCACTGCTAGAAATAATTCAGTTCAAAGGCACTGTTGCTTATAATTCTCGGCAGTAAATCATTGCTTTTCTGTATCCTAATTCTTAATCAATAAAAAATAAGGCCTGGGACCATGTTAAATAAACATTAAAAAAAGTTCTCCCCTTAGGCTTGCAGAATAAAAATGTGTTACATCTGATTGTAAGGAAGTTCCTTGCAGACCAAACTTTTACTAATGACATATACTAACATAGCATTTCTGTCTTTCTTATGACACTAATTCAGGATATTAAGCATATCTGAAGGAATTCATAGAGTATAAACCTGGCCTCATTCAAGTCAATGAGAGTCACTGACTTTCAGTAGATGTCATGATTCTACACAGATTTGTTTTTCCTTTTTTTTTTTTTTTTTAGTGAGGTGGGTGCTATTATTACACAGGTTGGGAAAATTGGCCCAAAACATAAATAAATCAAATATAATTAACCATTACTTTAAGATTTCTGGTTTTAGGTCATTTGTCCAATCTGTGTGATCATAGCAAATCCCTCACTCCACACATCCTGCAGCTGAGCAAGCTGGTAGGATTCACCAAGATTGCTGCTACTCCAAACTGGACTATGTAGAGCTCTTCAGAATGATACAGTATGTGCTGATCTTTTCCTGCTGGAGACTGTACTCAGATTTCTCACTTTCTGATCTGCTCTGTGAGTCTCTTATCTGCAACACATATTTATTTTACCTATCCTGCTCCCATACATTTCAATGGAAAAACTCCCATTGACCTCAGCGGTGCAGAAATCAACCCTCTGCCCTTTTCTGTATGCACAGCTCTTCTTGGTAGCAATAGGAGCTTCACATGCAGAGCAAAGACAACAGTCATCCACAGTGCAGATCTGAAACTAGAAGTTTTGCCCTAATAAGCCGATCTGGGCAGTGGTCCCAGAAAACTTCATGATCAAGCTTCAAGAGTCCCAAATTGAAATCTGAACCTGTATCTTTGATGTAGCAGTTCGTGTTACTTAACATGTGCTTTGCTGTTTTAAACTAATTTTAAATTATTGGAACATTTTAAAATAAATACTAAACATTAGGACAATTTGCTCTCCAATATATGAGATCTGCAGTTAGCATCTACTTTATCTGCGAACACATAGACTTATAGAAAAAAACCTATATAACGAAGGCTTCAATCAGCTAGTCATTTCAGAAACTTCTTAATGAGTTTATCTACAGTCTGTGTTTGAATTCCACAGTTTAAATTGGTAATATTTAAGCCCCACTCCTGCTGCTAGATTTGTAGAAATGGGCCACTGTGCTAGGCAGAGCCCTAGTGAATTCTGTGGAGATTCATACAAGGGTAAGGGAGCGACTGAAGAAAATTCTAATCATTTCTTCATATCATGTGATATATGGTACATTGTTTAAAATCTCAGCTCTTGGATGTCAGTGGGTGAAAATGCCAGTTTTCTTTTTGAAAAATAAAAGTGTCTATTGTTAGAGGAAATCTGGAAAATGTTCGTGCAAAATATTTAAAAACCAGGAAACAAGATTTTTTAGAACATATTCAAGATTTGAGAGGGGGGGAACAGGGATCTGAATATGTCTTTCAATGCTTGGGGTTAATAATATTGAAAGTTCAAACAATAATATTCAGATAGATAGCTAGATTGTCAAATGTTTTCTTTAAGAATATGTTACTAGTTTTTTTCATATGGAAATGTGGCTGACAAAAATTAAATTTCCAGTTTATCAACATGCTTGAGGAGAAATAATTGCCATCTGTTGTCTTTAGTATTTGAAGGTCAAGTGTTTTACCCACAATTATATGTTCCTAACAATGTCTACAGTTCTACATTTTGTTATTACCTAAAGCAATTATTATATGAAACATACAAATATTAATAAACTAGAATAGTCTGTGTCACTGGAGGAAGGAGCAAACAGTTTACCAATTTACAGGCATGTTGACCTGTAAATGATTTAAATAAAGATTTAGCATGAATGACCCAAGAACTGGAAGTTACAACTTTGTATGTAAAATGTTTGTGTTTTTTATACATCAATATAGTAGCAAGTTATAAAAACAGCCTTAGTGGAGGCAAGTGAAATATAAACCTCATATCCGAGCTGTGCAGTCATAACTTCTGTGGCTCTGGCAGTTTCCCTGCACAAATATGGAAAAGTGACACTAACTTGTTGAATGTTTTAGAATTCTTCAAAATCTGAATCCACAGAAAATCTGTCATATGTCCAAAGGGATGAACATATCCTTAGCTTTAAGTGTATTTCATAGGAACATTTAAGGGAAAATGTAATCTAAATATCTCAGCTTCTGTTTTTGTACAGTGAATTCACTACTTAGAAAATTAAGAAATCTATTTATATTCATAGTCATTTAATTTAATTTTCATAATCTGAAACAAAAAACAAGCAATAGCTCCTAGATTGACTTCATTAAACTTAAGAGCAAAAAAATATTTCTCAGAAGTTGTTTTTTAAACCTCTCTCAGACAATTTTAAAACACGGAATATTAACAGTTTTGTATTTTGATGCATTGGAACATACAATTAAGCAAATAACAAGGAATATATATATATATGTGTATATATATATATATATATATGTTTATTTTAAAGTACAAAACAAAACAAAAAGCAAGATTAGGATAACTTTCTTAACAAGGAGTTAAATTATTTTCCTTTTTTTTTTTTTTGTACAACTGGCTTGCTGGAACACCGGCAGCTATAATAAATTGAGGAAGTTAAATTACAGAGGTTTATGTGCCAGCTCTGTCTTACAGCAGTAATATGTTATAAAGTTTGGGACATTTTGTTAACTCATGCTGGTTTTAGAACAAACAAAAAGAATTTTTCACAAATCACATCTAATTCCTCTTAAAACTGAGAGTACGTGTTAAAATAGCTATGTTAAAGAAAGTTATTTAGAGTTGCAAAGTTAAGCACTCAACCTAGGAAATACAATTTTTTAAATCTGACAATGCAACTTTAAAATCTACTCCTTTGTGCATTTACCCACTGCACTGAATGAAGCAAGAGGTCTCTAGAAAATATATTTTGTAATCATACTATTAAGATTTAAACTACAATGCAAAAAAACCCCAAACCCCTAGGTATTTGCAAGCTGTTTTGCATATCGTTTGAAATGTTTACTATAATGTACTCTTTATGAGGATGAACCTTAATGCTATATGGAAAAGAAATTGCAGTTTCAACAGATTATGGTTGCTGTCTTGTTTAATAGTGCCTCATGCAAGGAGCATATTTCCAAGATCGGCATTCATTACTGGTTTCCTTCTTCACGTTGATTTGAAAAACTCTAAATGGCTTGGATTCTGGCTTTTTCTTCTGCATGATACCTTGGCAGTTGAGATCAGCTAAATTTCACAAGCTTGTAGTTAGTACCACTGGATAACAGTGAATAATTAAAATGCGTAACCTTCAACGTAAGGGCTCACATCCTCCTTTAATCAGACACAAACCAAATCTGTGAAAAGGTCCACCCTCTGAGAAAACTTTGTAGTCTTGTCCAGGCTTTTGGAACAAAACATTTTGCACAATGTAGGGAGGGGTTGTGAGTGTCTGTTAATAAATTCACTACTTAAAGTGGTGTCTACATAAAAATGAGCTGTGTTTTATTGTTTCTGAACTTAGAGCTAACGAGTAGATGGTTTGGAAAACAAAAAAAGAAAGCGTGTGGTTAATAATAAGAGAAATCAATCTTTGAGGAGGGGTTGACTCAAATTATTGCCTTTATTTTTAAACACGAACTGTAGTACACTCTGCCTTGGTTAACATAGTCTGTTTTAAGCTGGAACAGTTAACCAACAATGCCATTGTCAAAATCAGGACCTTTTGTAAAAGGGTGTATTGATTCTGATGACATTTTGACAGAAGTCTGGCAAGTTTGAAAACCAGCGTGGTGTCTTGCCAGCCTGCCATTCAGCTTTTCTCCTTGGAAGGTTTTGACGCTGCAGTCCCAAAAAATCTGAGGCTCTCACCTCAGATGGGACTTGCAGGACTTCTCAGAGCCCCTTTAGGAATGACGACAGTGATTCCCATGATCATGATTCCTCATCAACAAGCCTACGTTTCTAGAGTCCACAGTTCCGGGGCAGCTCTTCTTGACACAAATCCCAGGACTTTCAAGGTTCATCACTGTTCCTTTTTATAAAGAATTTAGAAATTTTGCATCACAAATTAAACCAAAATTCAGAGTATCAAAAATCCTCCACAAAATGAATTGATTTTCTCCAGCCAACTCTAGCAGAAAGTAAGTTTGTGCACATCTGTCTTGTCTACACGAGACGCTACTGTTCAGTGGTTACTGCACATTTATTTAGTGCTTGTATTAGCAAGTACTAAATAAATGTGCAGTGATTAGAGTTACTTCACAGTAGCACTGGTGAATGTATTTTAGGTGATGCTACTGCACAGTAGCATATTAGCACTGTACGTGCTGTGACGTATTACTGCACAGTATTTTTCAGCTACTGTGCAGTCAGCATCTCATGTAGATGTGCCCACTGTGTACAGTAGCCTGTTTTTGTTTTGAAAAAGTTTTTGTGTCCCAGATATTCAGCTTTACTAGAACCTGTCCCACTCTACCCATAATGATTTTCTTCATTGCTTATCCATGGTTATTAGCTTCATTAGTGGTACAACACTTCTGGAGTGCATTGCCTATACAGAAAAATAAGGCAACAGTTTCTGCCCCAAGCAGCTTACAGCTAACATTCACAAACAGTATAAGCAATAATATGTTTGCCAAGGCAGGGGGGAACACAAAAGAGAATGGAAAAAGTATGAAAAGCCCAAGAGAAAAAATAATGCTAAGGGCAAAAAGCATACAGTTTATAGTCATTTCCTTTTAATTCCTTTGTTGAGGAGTTTATTCTTGTTGCTTTTAAATTGATGTGGTTTTATTTCAGTTATCTTTCTCCTATTATTCTTGTTTCTTCAGTCTAACTCTGGCAGGCTGTGCACATATGGTCAGAACAGTAGCCATAGGAAGGAACAGAGCAGAGACTATGGGGAGCCCCCTTCTCACTGCAGGTCCGCAGTTTCCTGATACATGCTTCTATCTGGAGGTTTTTCATCTCTCCAAATAGGCTGACATTTCTTCAATCCAGATCATCTTGCCTTGGAGCCAGCAATCTTTGCTTCTCAATATATATGTCTATGGTCCACAGATATAGTGCACTGGATTGGATCCATAGCATTTAAAACTTATTAGAAGTGACAAAAGAAAGGTAACAACTGAAGTTACTGAAATATAAAGGAACTAGATTGGTTAATGTAGCGTAGTTATATGTTAGACACTGGATATTTTATTTTGTTTCTGTGGATGGGTATTTTGTGGAAATTCAGTTTATTTCTGCTCCCCTGTAGATTGCAGTATTATTATGGTTATTCTTCATAATATAGACTGTCATTGCACTACAATTATACTTTTTGGCTGCTAATGACTAGTAATTGTTTATGTGTGTACATGTGCTTGTGTGTGCACAGATGAGCAGATCATCTACTACATCTATTAAAACTGTAACTTTTATTATTGCTTAAATATGTATTTCCTCCTTTGGGAGGGAGACTAAAGTGCTTTTGCTGCATTTCCTTATAGCCTGCAACATGTTTTGTCTCTGAAGCAATAAAAAACAAGGACAACAAGTTGTAAGATGTTAAATATTAATCATTCAAATGATCTGAGGCATAAATACTGATATTAAACCCTGCACGCACACACCTATTTCAAACCTATATTTATGGTAGTTATGATGTCACTCACTCTGGGAAAGATACAGCAACAGGCTTTCAAAGAGGTAGCAATTATCTCATGTTCACTTATACACAGTGGGCGCATCTACACATTTGCTAATGTGCTTTAGGCATCATAATGCACTTTAATTTTTCTAGTACCTCCAGTGTGAGGTACTAGAAAAATGCGCATTAACCTATTTTAATGCACATTAGCTAAAGAGCATGCTTTTTTATGATGCTTTAATACGCATTGAAATAGGCTAATGCACATGAAAGTGCACATGTGGATGTTCTTAGTGCTCATTACATTTTTAAACAATGGCTCTGCGCTATTTTTCCTGTTATTTTCTGAAATTTCATTTCAGACTTCCTTAATTGCTTACAGTGCACCTTTTAAAGCTTTAGTTCTACAGTTGAATACAAATATAAGGCTCTGCAGCTGTTTTAAAAACTATTAAGGACACCATGTTGCAGTGCTTAGGAAGGCATCCATACACACACAGCCCTGTTTTCCACCCCCAGCACATGGAGCCTGGTTAGAGCAGCACGCCCAGGAGCCAGGAGGAGCTTGGCAGTTTGCCCTCAGTGGGACAATGTATCCCACAACAAAGCACATATGCTGGGGCATGCGTGTGACACAAAGTGTAGCGGCACCGTGCCACAGCTCCTGCTCATGTGGCGCAGCCTCTGTATCTATGTATATGTATATACTATGAACATATCTATGTATATGTTCAACCCACTGTGGACAGCAGACAGCTTGCACAAAACCTAAGCACAACTTCAGCATTATTATGCCCTGGGATTAATGTCTTCAACTGAACAGTGCAGTTTACATCAAATGGGATAATGGGATATCAAATAGGATAAGTTATCAAATGAGATGACTGCTCAAGTTATCCCATTACTCCTGTCAAAGCATATTACTCTTTTAGTGTTCATCCAAATGCTTGCACCCCAATCAATTAGCACTTCAACTTCATCTGACACAGGAGATATTTCCACCACATTGGCCAATTTCAGAGCAGCTGAAGTGCTTTGAATGCTTGTTTGCTATCCATTTCAAGTGGTGGAGCTGTGATTCTACCTATTGAAATGTAACATTTAGGCATATCCTTAGATTCGGTATTGAAAGTGCCATGTATTATTTATTATTTATATTACAGTAGTTCAAAACCACCAAGGAGGGCAGTGAGCCATGCTGCTCTAAGCAATAGCATATCTGTGTTCACATACACAAATCATATTTAATTAATTACATGAACAGATTAGGAGGAAAATGATTGACCAAAAGGACCGAATTAGGATATCAATTAATCTGACAGACATAGGGGTAAAAATATTACTCTGAGTCCTAGTAAATTAATCAATCAACTTAGCTAGGACACCATAGCATTTATTTGCACAGTAGCAACAACAGCACTATGTAAATGTTTGTAACTACAAAATAAAGTTGTATTAAGGTCTGAGCCTCAAGCAGGACTCCATTTTTTTTTTTTTTACGCTTCAGATGATTGAATGAGATTCCTAAACTGAACAGAATGACTCCTTACAGAGCAATGAGTTTTGTATCCGTTTTCTCCAAAAAGATTTCTACATTTAGAAATATACACACACAAAAAAAATCAAACCAAGTGATTTTAAAATTTGAAAAGAACATCAACCTTTTTGCTTCTGTCTGTCAAATCCACAGGCCACAAACTTCAAATTTAAGATAGGCCATTTTTCAATATCCTAGATAAACAAAAATTATTTCCGCAGCTTCTTATAAGCCACTTTAACTTAGCAGAAGGCAACCTATATGTTATGTGTGCAGACGTATTTCTGCACTAGTAAATACATACATTTTCTGGCTTTATAACTTGATAAATACCTTTGTAAAAATGGGATAGGAGCAGAAAGCAGAGCTTTTCAAGTTTGTCCATGTGGAAAAACTTACAGTTGGCTAGCAAATACATTCAGAGAAATGCACAATTTAAAATACAATAGATATTTTGAAGGCATTGGAAAAGGAAAAGGGTTTTAAATCTGGCATTTAAATTAGGGTCATATCCTCATGGAAGAAGTCAAGTTGAAGTCAATAAGAAATATATATATATATATATATATATATATATATAAAAATCAATTGCAGGATATAGCTCAAATAAATCAACCTGGTAATAGTGAATAATAAATATGAATAGTTTATCAGGAAATATTTTAGAAGACAGTAAGGAGTTGTACATTAAAAAAGAAACCAGGAGAGAACTAATTATTGTAATATATGGCTGCTGAATTACAGATTGATACTTTTAAAGCATTGTGTATTATCAGAATAACAGACATGACTACAGTTTAATATTTTGAGTGTGCTAGTATTTCAAATATCTATCAAGGTTGCTGCCTACTCTTGGATTGGCCAGTGCTCTTAAAGCACAAATAAGGAACTGGAGGAAAATCACGGTAGCATAGTGGGAAAAATATGCTATTCTCATAGGTTTGTGTGAGGTTCCCAACACCATCATACTCAGAGGAAAAGAGATAGATGTACTTAAGCTAGAGAATAAAGTTATGCTCAGTATAAAGAATAAGCAAAACAATCTTTAACGATATAAGCAATTGTATGACTCAGAAGCCCCTAAAATTAACAGAAAATTAGAAGGTTTTTTTCAAGGAAATGGTGGTTCAAATAAACAAGATTTTTTTATCAAGATATTTTTCTGATACTTTAGGACCTCTGCACTTCTGTAGTGTTTCAATGACAATTTATGAGGGAAACTGTAAGAAAATTGTGACTTTTTAAAAATGAATTTAAATATTCTCTGGTATTTGTGTAGGATTACTTAAATATGCCAACAAGATTTCATTTGTAC
This sequence comes from Alligator sinensis, assembly GCF_000455745.1. NCBI lineage: Eukaryota > Metazoa > Chordata > Crocodylia > Alligatoridae > Alligator > Alligator sinensis. Next base: position 1,498,502 of record NW_005842053.1, read on the forward strand.
ATTTAAGTTCAATAAGTCCTCAAGTCCTCAGCCAACCAGTGAATGGGGTATCCACTGTTATGCTTTATTGTTGCTTCATTGTTATAAAAAATTGAAATATGAGACCTTGATACTCTCTGCCCCTTAATTTCTATTTAAAATTAATTAGAATATTGTATTGTGGAGGGTGCACCAATGTTTCCTATTTTAAAAGTTGGATCCTGTACATCTCATTGGTTTCCAAAATTATGTTGGAAATATCTCAAGAACAAGCTGCGTTGGAATCATTGATACTTTCTGGTTTAGGTTACTTTAAAATTCCATTAAAAAATCCCTCTTCTGTTGTTATTTTACAGTTTTGAGTCTAGTTCAGATTTGAAATAAAAAGTGATTGAAGGTTTCATTTTTAGTAACCGGTCTCGGCTAGCAAGGCCTAACGGTTGAAGGTTCTCATGGTCCATCCATCACTTAACAGTAACCCAGAAAAGAAAATACAATGATTAGAATTCATCAGAAATTTCTGATAAAAAAATTACTGTGTCCATATCTGCACAGCTTCCACCTTGAACAAGAGACCTGATTCAGACCATGAACAGGCATTCCAGTCTGCAAATGCTCCCTCTCCCCATACTTCCCACACCCTGACCCAACTGGAATAGCAGCAGTATCTGGATTCCTCCATTCCAGCCGTGGGGAAATACCTCTACTCCTTTCCTAGACCAGGGAGCCCTAGGTCTCAGGAGGGTGGAAGGAAAGCTGCTTTCTGAGCCTTTCCTGAACTGGGGTCCTCCTACTTTTGGGAAGGCTTTGGAGTACAGTGTCAGCTGAGCTCCTGCCTTGATTGAGAGGATTCCAGCTACAGGGAAATGCCCATGCTAAACCAGAGTACCCTTGGTCTGAGGAAGGCACAAGACAAGTGCATCTGAACTCCTCTTGATCACAGGGGAGTTGAGCTTGCAGGGGACACCTTCCACACGTCAAAAAGGAAGATCTTTCTTGTGGATGGGGCATGTTTCCTTCACAAGCAACTGAATTAACACCTGTATTCTGGCAATTTCTTTTGGAAGACCAGTGATTCTCCTGGTAGAAATGTATATGGCCTCAGTCATTGAACCACACTCTATTCAGTGGTGTTAAGAAAATGATGTTCCAGCCAACTATGATATATATTTCATATTTAAAACACAGGTCATTGTAAACCTTATTTGTATTTTCTTTATACTGTAGCATCCTTCTCCACAAGCCTCAGTCTTGGGCAAGGACACTAATGCTATGCACTGTTAAAATACAGAACAAAATGATAGCACAGGTCCCAAAATGCTTACAGTCTAACTTGTTATTCTTCTATAGCAGTCATTCTCAACTTCTTTAGATTCGAAGTACCTCTCACTGGATTTGAGGCACCCCTCCCTAACCTTTCTGAATTGATTGGCACCAAATTTCAAAAACTAATTCATATAGTACAGTTTGCAGAGGGGCCTGGCATTTGGGGTGAGGGATCAGCCAGGCAGGGACAAACCTAAGCCTTCCTTTATCTAGTTATCTCCTCATACCTTGTGGTACCCTTCAAAGGATCTGGTTGTATCCTGGGGTGCCATGGCACCCTGGTTGAGAATCACTGCACTGTAGTGAAAAAGAAATGTCAGTAAAGGGCTTGATTATTTTTATAGTCATTTGAAATGAGGTTTAAAGACACTGATTATTTCTAGACAAGGGGAAAAAAAAACTTTATACAAATAGGACCCTTTCAAAATCAGTCTTACTAAGTTCCAGTGTGTTCAGTGACTAAAAGTAAGCAATGTTTTTCAGTCAGTAACAAAACAAGTTCTTAGCTACATTTATTTCATGATTCAACATATTTCAAGATCCCCAATCAATCATTCCATGGTTATTTATAATATTTGTATAGTTTGTCCAAATCTGTTTCTTCTTGTTGGATATCAAGTGTGAACTGAAACTCTCTCTGAAACTCAAATTTGTTTTCAGCTACACTATACTATTGTAAGCTATTCTACAGATTCTGTCAGGATCCCACCAGGAACACAATTTGATGATAATATCAAACTTGCACCACTGTTTTCCAATAGCAAACATGTGTAATCCCTTAACATGCTTTGCATCTCAAGTAGGTCCAAGGAGGTGATCCTCCCCCTTTACGCGACACTGGTCAGGCCACAGCTGGAGTTCTGTGTCCAGTTCTGGGCACCCCACTTCAAGAGGGATGTGGACAACATTGAGAGGGTCCAGAGGAGGGCCACCCGCATGATCTGGGGACAGCAGGGCAGACCCTACAATGAGAGGCTGCAGGACCTGAACCTGTTCATCCTTCACAAGAGAAGGCTGAAGGGGGACCTGGTGACCATCTATAAACTCACTAGGGGGGACTAGAAGGGTTTGAGAGAGACCTTGTTTCCCCTAGCGCCCCCCGGGATAACAAGGAATAACGGCCACAAGTTGTTGGAGAGTAGGTTTAGATTAGACATCCGTAGGAACTACTTCAGAGTCAGGGCGGCTAGGATCCAAGGGAAGTGGTGCTCGCTCCTACCCTGGGGGTCTTTAAGAAGCGGCTTGATGCTTACCTGGCTGGAGTCATTTGAGCCCAGGTTTCTTCCTGCCCAGGCAGGGGGTCGGACCTGAAGATCTACAAGGTCCCTTCCAACCCTACTTCTATGATTCTATGAACATTCAATTAAAATCAAGAGCTATATCAATGTATGGATCATTATAAAATCAGTGGATTGGTGACTTCACTTGATAAGTTAAATTCAATCTTTATTTTTATTTATACAAATACTTAGAAGGGAGTGGATATATACTCCCTTGAGATGATAAACAATTTTTGAGGAAACACTATTTTTGTTAATCTGTCAGAAATCAATATTTTTTTTGCTTGAAATTATCATTTTAACATATATTAATAGGATAGTTTCCAAATTCCAAAATGAAATATCTGCTCAAGAAAGGGGCTCACACCAGAATGACCAATTGCCAGGTGATTAAGACATTCAGCTGGGATGTGGGGAAGTCAAGGTCAAAGTCAATACTCTACCTATTCAGAGCCAAGTGCCCAAGCCACCAAGCTATTTGGCTACCTAAAGTTGAGTTTCTCTTTTTGGCTCATTCCTAAACAATGTCAAAAAGGGTTGTTTTAGACCTAATGTGGAATAGGGAGATTTAGAAATTTCAAAAATATCTGTGGGCACCTCTACTCACTGGCAGGGGTGGGCAAAATGCAGCCCATGGGCCAGATGTGGCCCACCAGGCCATTCTATCCAGCCCATGGGGCCCCTAAAAATTTAGAAAATTAATATTTATCTGCCCCTGGCTGCCTGTCATGTGGCCCTCGATGGCTTGCCAAAACTCAGTAAATGGCCCTTCGCCCAAAATAATTTCCCATCCCTGACTCATTCATTTAATGCATGGCAGTTACTGTGCATTTAATTTAGTACTTGCTTAATGACATATTAACTAAATGCACAGTAACTAGAGTTACTGTGCAGTAGTGCTGGTGAATACCTTTTTAGTGACAGTACTGCGCAGTAGCCTAATAATACTGTGCAGCAACATATTAGCACTGTCCATGCTGTGACGTGCTACTGCTCAGTATTATTAGGCTACTGCACATAAAGCATCTCATGTAGACATGCCCTGTGGGATGGGAAATCTGTTTCCCATATAATTCTATTATACCTTTACAGAAGTGCATCTTAAAATATGCATAGTATCTAAAACAATGTCCTGAACACTTCTGGTATTAGGATCCCATCAGACACTTTGAGATGAGAACTGTTTACCCATGTCTATTGGCCATACTTTATTTCAGCTCAAGTAGTTCAACTATAGTACCAACTACTGTAATTTGCTATATTTGCAGTTGGCTATAGATTTGGTTTACCACTCTTTTTTTCTAAATCATGGTATATGTTTATGCACATTAAGCTATGAGTTACCACCTAATGTGAATTTTCCCTTTATTTCATCTCTTGGGAGACCCTGAAGCACTATACAAAGACCACTTAATTTTTTACCACATTGTCTGTATCCCAGAAAACACAACTAATATGTGGGCTATCTGTGGAGTGGAATGTGGCAGTTCAACTATGCTCAGCAATAGTACAAAATGGTGTAGGACAAGGACTGGAGAAAGCTTATACCTAGATGCAACAAGGTGAATTTTAAATAGATGGGAAGTAATTACCTCAGTGGGAATTTGGCGAAGACTTTAAGGAGTTCATGTACATAATCTTGTGAAAAATGTTCTAAAGCATTTAGTGTCCAGAAGTGCTTAGTTTTAGAAGCTAGCACTTACAGCAGTATAATGGATGCATCTACACATCACCGTGCTTTTTTGTACTTCCTTTTGGAAGTACTAAAGCATGGTGCACTACAGGTGGTTACTGTACTGTATGTGCAGTGCACAGGTAGATTTTGCCATTACGTTGCCATAGTGGTGCGCTATATCTGGGGAGTGCACCACTATGACAACATAGCTGGTGATCATATGTGGACACATGTGACTGCTATGTTGTCATAGCATGCCATATGGTGATATAGTACGTTGCTGCATTGTCATAGGGTGATGTGTAGATGTGCCCAATGTCACTTGGGGGTCCATGCAAATGAAGTATTGTTTCAGTTTTGTAGCTGTGAGATTTTCAGTGAAATGATATTTTTGTTGGCAAATGCCAATTTACTGAAATGAAAAATAAGTGCAGGACAGGGTATATTTTTACAAATTTCCCAATTTTAAGTAAATTGGGAAAAACATGTTTGAAGCTTTTCATTTTAGTATTTTCAGAGTGAAGATTTTAATTGTTCAGTTTGAAAAAAGATTTTTCATTATAAAGTTATAGTAATTTGTATTTAAACAAAGTAAAGGGTCAGAATCTGTACTGAATATTTCAAAATTTTCAAAAAGAACTTTCTTATTGATCCTATACTGATGATGTCAATACTAATTTGTGAAAAAATGGAAATGTTGACCTTTTGCCTTGATCTGGGAAGGGAAGAAATCTACAATTTGAAAAATTCTCATAGAATAGGAAAATTAATTTATGTCCAAATCTAATACATTTTATGTCACAAATCACAAAAGATTGTTTTATGTTATACTGTACTTCATGTGCTTCTTGCAAATCTCAGCGTCTTTAGTCAATAGAACACAAGCTGCAACAAGTCTGAAACTAAATGAGCATAAAAAAGTGCTTGCAGTGGGTCTTTGGTTTGATTTGTAGAAAACAGCAGAGGAAGAAAACATATAAACCTTTCTCCTAAAAATTCTGAATCTTGGCTGAAAACATACATTTCAGTTTCATAAATATGGAAGTAACAATTAAAATGTATAATGTAATACTTTTTGCAAAATAATTCAAAATGCTTTACAAGCATTTATTCTCTCTCTCTACAAAAACATTGAGCTATATTCCATTTTTGGGTAGGGAGGAGAGTGGTCAATGGATAGAGGATAGTTCTTGAGTGAAAGATAAATTGTACCGTGTATTTTTCTTTGGTGGAAAAGTTTAGCTAAAAAAGAGCTAGCCAAACTTTCCTATTAGGTCATTTCCCTGGTATTTTTAATGTTAGTTCCAAAAAGCCAGGATTCCGTTTTTAAGGCAATATGTGAAATATAAAGACAATGGTCAAATTAGTTTTCTGACCTCATATTTGTGATAGGAATGAGTTAAGCCTACTGGTATAAAAAATGTCTTAGTTCATAAAACATCTCCATCTGCCTCAGTTATATTCAGTTAGAAGCCAACTGATATGCAAGAGGGGTAAACTTTGCCCACCAGGGGGCCTATAGAGTCTCTGCATATCTTATAGCAAGATGTGCTGTATATGAGAGCAGGATTTCTGGAGCCCATCCAGGGTTTGCCCAAAGCTGGTTCTGTGTGAATTCACCATCCATTTCCCTGCAGAGCAAACCTCCAGATGGTGAGGAACAGTCGCAGGCATGGAGCAGCTCTGAAGCCATTCTGCAGCCTGGGGTAGGATGGCAGGCCTTGATATGTTCCCCAGTGTGCATGGAGGCTGCTCAAATTGTGTACTGCTGCAGTATTTGGATCAGAATGCTTGTTGTGGCATCTTTATCAGGGCAGCACTGTTCACTAAATGATGCTTTTAAGGAACTAGAGGATGTGTTTTCCCAAACTCAATATTAGAGCCAAAAGCTCAGTTTGAATAATAGGTGGGTTTCTGGCTTGAAGTCTATCTTTATCTGCCTTTGTCTTGATGACATATTAATGAAAGGAATAAGATGTAAAATGCATTTATTGTTTCCACACAACTGAAAGAGTCATAAAGGAATGTTTGTTTCTACTGTCTGAAATCGAATTAGCTATACTCATTGTTCTTCTTTCATGATTTATAATGAGGGGCAGAGCAAGATCACTTTAAATTTCTTCTTCAGGAAGTCTTGGTCAAACTGGTGCAAGTAGTGTA
>NW_005842053.1:1504952-1528122 GCF_000455745.1 Alligator sinensis
ATATGTGGTAGTATTAATGGTTCTATATGCAGTGTTTTAAAGTTTACGTAGTAGAGAGCATATGATGCCTTAATACAGTGGTACCCAACTTACCTGTTTCCATGGGCCAGATGAGTGGCATGGCGCCAGTCCACAGGATGGATCCAGAGCATGGAGCATTGTCATCTGGCCAGTGCAGTTGGAATTTGGCAGTGGAATTGTTGTAGCTCTCAGAACAACATTGAGCATAAATTTCTGACCCCATGAGCAGCACCTTTGGCCAGAAGACCATAGCTATGCACTCCTAATCTGGCCCATGGCACTCTTACTGCAGTTCTTGGGGTTGAGGTAATTGACTCTGCCACCATTCTTCATGCCGGATCCAGCCCATGGATTGTATCTTCATCACTCCTGCTATATATAGATATAGATATATCTCTGTATCTCTATATCTATCTATATATATACACATATATCTCTATATATCTATACATAGATATATGTATATCTATATATATATCTATACATAGATATATATATGTATGTATATGTATATATAGAGAGAGATATATAGATATAATTTTCAGTCCCCCTCTATATATTACATGTATTATGCAATTATATGTTAACTGTGCAATTAATTTAGACCAGCTACACATGCAGTTAATAACCACGCTTTAAAAAAGTCCAGCTAGATATGAAGTTAGAGTTGGAAAATGTATAATATCTTTATAGCTGGTTTCTATTCAGCTTTAATTTGAATATGCAGCATACAAAACTGGGAGCCTTGTCAGCTGATGGGGCTCCCAGCCATGGGGGTGAACCAGGTGCTGCTGCAGTTGCAAGTCCTGTCAGCTGATAAGACTCCCAGCTGTGGCAGTGTTTCACATGCTGCCATGGCTGGAAGTCCCATCAGCAGCACCCCACAAGCTGCTGTGGCTGGGAGTCCTGTCAGCTGATGGGATTCCAAGCCACAGCAGCACTCCACATTGGACGCTGATGGGATTTCTGTCCATGGCAGCATGTGGGTCACTGCTGCAGCTGGGAGTCCCATCAGCGCTGCAAGATTCACAGCTGTGGTAGCTTGCTACTAGTATGCCAGCAAAGGGGGAGCTTGGGGCCACAGTTCTGGGCTCTCCCTGCACCGATGATAAGGTGTGAAAGGATCTGATGCTGGATCCCACAATCATACCTCCTACTCTGCACATGTGACATGGCAGGAGATACGATTATGTGGATCATGCATCAGATCCTATCATACTTTTACCTGAATGTCTAGAGCGGCCCTCAGATACTTGCATAAACAAATAATATCTTTGGTACCTTTGGACCTCCAGTTTTAACGTGATCTGCTTTTATTGTTCTTTACTGCTGCTTGCTGTCTGGGAGGATCACTTACTGCAAAGAGTGCTAGGACATCAGCAGAAAGATCTGTAAAAGGGATGTTATGTTAGGGCTTTTTCAAGGGAGACAGAAAGGACAATGGAAAGAACACCAGTAATTGCTGGGAAAAAAGGGGAAAAATGCAGCTAGGTTTCAAGACACATCCTTTTTCTAAAATCATCCCAAATACTTGTCAAGAGGCAGATTTGAAAGTACACCTGATTGTAATCTTGGGGTAGCCATATTGGCTTTAGTCAAATTCCTGGTCACTGGCCCCAAAGAACTTAAATAAAAAAGGTAATGGCTCTCAGTATTGAGGTTGGGAGTAAATTGGAATTCTGGTTCTATGAGAAATCCCTACTGTTAAAATAAAAAAGTAACAATTCCATATTAAAACAAAAAATATGAAAAAAACTCCCAAACTATATGAAACCAAATAAATGCAAACTAGAAAAATAATACACCTTAATGAGCCAGTTTTTCCCTTCCTGGAAACAGGATGAAAAGACAAACACATCTCAGCTGTTAATTATAGGATCATCGGAAAGGAGGCCTGGAAAGGACCTCATAGGGTCATCTAGTCCAGGCACCCTGCTCATGGCAGGATCATCCCAAACTAAAACATTCCAATCAAGTAGCTGAAAGTTTCTAAGCATAGATTCCACAATGTATCTAGGTAGCCTGTTCCCATGTCTGACCACCCTCATAGTCAGAAAGTTCCTCTTAATCTCCAGCTACAATTTCTCCTGATGTTTGAGGCCATTGCTCCTAATCCTGTCCCCTACAGCCATAGAGCGAAGCCCATCTTCATCCTCGCTATAATTACTCTTGAGGTATTTGAAAACTGTATCAAATCTCCCCTCAGTCTTCTCTTCTTCAGGCTAAATAACTGCAGTTCTTTCAGCCTTTCCTCATAAGCCTTGTCTCTCAGGCCCCTGAGAGATGAGATTTACAAGGAAAGGCTGAAAGTCTTGTAGCTTAATGCATTATTGAAAAATTATCATATGCTATAGTGATAAAATCATAAAAACTGGGTCTGGAAGGGAATCTAGATAATAGATATCATCTATACCAATCCTCCTGTGGATAATTTCTCATTCCATAATTTCCTGTTCAAGTTTGTTTTTAAAGTTTTGTGGAATAAGAAGAACTCACCCTGAGGTCAACAATGGACTGTCCAGGGAGGTTAAAGGACCTGCCACAGGCTTGTGTCTCTTTCTGGAATTGATGTCAGATCAGTGTTCATTCATTCTTACATGCAGTGTATACAGGAGAGGGGCACTATAAGCAGGTGATGTTGTATATGACTTTGGTAGAGGAGCAAGTGAATAAACCTTGTATGTTATAATCTATGTTATTTGGTCTAATGATGATGTGGTCTGTGTTGATCAGGTGGAACAGGTGGCATCTGGGACTGAAGCAAGGTCTGGTGCCTTGGGAAGAACTGGAGTTAAGTAATCAGTTGCTGGAGAAATACCATTTGAGGCTGGGGTCTGCCTGTAATCTGGGGCAGGTTTGTTCCCCATGGCCACCTTGAGATGTTTTCCAGGAGAGGTTGGAGGCCATTAATGATATATCTAAGGTTTTAAAGCTTGGAGTTATAAGTGACAACCAGGGGGATTTTGTTTTCCTTGTCTCAGGGTTGGTATTATAGCAATCTGGCTCTGCTGATTTGCTGATTTAATTGGCTTCCAGTTTTAGGATTGTGCTGTAAATGTAGTAATACCTGCTCCAGATCCTTAAGGTGTGCATTCCAGGTTGTAACTTAGAGTTTGGCTATAGATAATGGATCCAGTGGTATGCTTAGATTAGCGGCTCTCAACCTTCTCAGACTTGAGGCATCCCTAATTAGACTCGAGGCACCCTTCAGACAGTGGCAACTCTTAGTTTTTCACTCTGTTTTTATCAAAGTATTCAGAAAGACCGCAACAGGTCATAACATTTTTAACACTATAGATTCCTTTTTTAAATCTATGGGTTTATCTTATGCAGCCTGTTTACACACCTAACTAGGGTGGCCATCATAGAGGACTTTCCAGTTTTTTGCTACTCTGTCCACTGTACTCTATTGATATGAAACCCGATGCCTTTATGTCCTCTATTTTTCTCTTCAACAGAAAAATAGAAGACATAAAGGCATCCAGTTTCGTATCAATAGAGGACAGAGGACAACCAGACTGTCCTCTATGATGGCCACCCTACACCTAACAGTGCTAATATTGCACAGCATGCCAGGGAGCCCTTGAAAGGATCTCAAGGCAGCCTAGGGCTCCACAGCACCATGGTTGAAAATCACTGGCTTTGATTGAGAGCTGCTGGCATGGAGGTAGCCATAGCTTTTAGATGACAGGGATGAGTTGATCACTATCCTCTTTATCCCCTTTGTGTATTTGAAGCTTGTTCTGAAATCCCTCCAGTCTTGTCTTTTCTAGAGATAGAATGATGAGCTAGAATAACATAGAAATTTGGGGGTTCATATGTCTTGACAGCATTGATTTGAGTTAGGCTACCAAAGTGTCAAACTCTGCACAATGTTGGAGACTGGAAACCCAAGAACCCTAGCTCAAACTGTTTGCATCTGCCATGGGACTCATTCTGATGGCCCAGCTGAGAGATTATTAGCCCTTCCCTGACTTCCCCACAGCCAGAAATAAAGCAACACAAGAAGAAGTAAATTTAGCAGAAACCATTAGATTGAAAAACCATGTAGTGTGACAGCATGAAGCGGAGAATGGACAACGCGACAGGCTCAGATCCCTTGCATTCTTTTCTTAACTCTGCTACCGACATGCTGCATAGCATTGGTCTCCTTGCCTCCTCTGTCTATTCTTCAGTATTTCTATCTTCAAAACAGTGAAAGAGATGCTTGCTTATTATAATTGCTAAGGCACATAGCCCAGAAATAGTTTATACACAGTGTGCCATTGATTGAAGAATATTTAATTTAGTATTACATCATCCTTGTTCTTTTTATTAAATAAAGAATTTGCCAGCTATAAAACTGAAGGATATCCTATTTGTAAAAATGAAAAAGGATATACTCAAAGTAAGTAAAAGTCACTCGCTAATCCTAGAAGGTCAATGAAATGCAGATGAAGCCCTTGAATCTGGAATTGGATTGCAAACCTATGTAGAAAGTGTGAAGAAATCAATAAAATCTGTTAGATCCCTAAATGACTTAGCAAACTGAGCAGTGAACGCTATTTCAGCATCTGATCTGGAATAGCTTATGATCAGCTACAGGCAATAGGAAAGCTATATGCTATATATTTTGCTAAACCATTCCACTTCTCTTTTAACCATATTATTTGTAAGATGCCACCAGGAATGCAGAAGACATGCTAGCCTGGCAGGAATAAATTGTCGTCTGATGTGGATTTGCATATTTGAAGGCCCATTTGGCTCGTAGTTTGGAATCTACCGGCCTCCCCCTTGAAGCATAAAGCATGTAGGTTTCATTGATGAATCAGGCATAAATACGTATATATATATATAATATCTACATATATCCAAAAAGTGTGTGGAGAATAAGATGAATACAGATGTTGTAAGAGTTTTTATGCACAAATCCAAATAGTTGTATGATTTGTGAATTTATACAAGGTGGAAAAAAATTCTCGTAAACATTATGATTATGGGCTATAGGAATACATGGAAAGTAATGAACTTGTGGTGAAAGGAGGATCTGCGGCAAAGCTCTTTCTATCACCATCCATTTGTTTTAATGTTTTATAACAATGCAGGACATTCACCTGATGCAGCCTCCTGTTGTCACCGAAATAACATTACCTTTTAGATCTCATAGACTATCGCTAACAGTTCAGAAGTAAAAGAGAAATGAAATATGAGAAGTCAGCAGCTTGTGTAGACATCATTTTACTTTTTCTCAGCTTTGGTGGCATTGTAGACATTCTGTTGGTTAGGAGAAGCTTCTCCTGCATACCAGGCAAGACCTGACAGGTTGTCCCTATTTGTGGTAACATGGAGCTTTCTACTTACTGTAAAATTGTGTTTGGGAATATTCATTTGAATTTTAGATGGCTGTTTGATATGATCATTTTTGAACTCGCTGTTGTTTGTGAATATTTCTTATTTGTTCTGATGAACATTTGGGGAATGGTTGTTTTTCTTATAAACGCCCATGCTTGTCTCTTTTCAAGATTATTCTTGCATGAAGAATATTTGCTGTTCACTGTTCTCTGTTTGTTGCTTCCGTACCTAAAATAATTCTTTTTCCCTATAGCAAATGCAAATAATGTTATGAGACTTAAGTGGCTGATCACAAACCCCAGATAACAAATAGTCAAAGCAAAATGTTGGCATATAATCCACAGACTGGAATTTTAAGACAAATACATTTTAAAAGTCTGTTCATCGGTGTTTCAAGAGCCGAACAAGGGCTTACATTTACGATGAATAATTACACCAGTTTTCCTGCCTATTTAGTTCTCTGACTCTAACCCTAAAACTGAAGAAGGAATTGGGAAGGCATTGTATTACTTGAAAATAAAATGAAGGTGGAAGCAAAATGAGGAAAGTTTACCCTGCTGATTCAGAGCTCCTAAAGTCACTTTTTGGTTTTTTATATATATTTTACAATCATTTCAACTTCCCCTTTATACTAGTGCCTTTCAAACTGAGGTCCACAAAGTGAAAGGGTTTATGTTTTTTCCTAAAGTACTGTGTACTGCTGTGATAGTATATACAAAAGTTATTAAAAAGAAAGAAGTGTGATTCCCAGCGCTTCTGTTTCTTGACTATTTTGTGTCTAAATTCTTAACCTTAAAGTGTAGCAATTACATTTATGATTTTGTTAGTTTAGTATTTAATTTCTTCAAGGTTTTTTTTTTTTTTTAAATCGAGGAATAAAAAGAAAAAGGGATGTCAACATTACCCTACCTTATTCCTGACTCCCTCTTTTCACTTTTAGTGTCCCTCTTTTTCTGTTTCTTTCAGTTTCTATTCTCCTTAACTCTTTCCTCCAGCTTTAGCCAGGGCTGTCTGGACCCCAGGAGATGTTTTCCTTTTCCTCTTTACCATAGGAAAAGAATGTCTGTATGCTTCAGTAATCCTGACTGGGGCTAAGTTGTTCTGCAGGTAGTTACTAAGAGCTCTCACATGGTTGGACCTTCCAGCAACATCAACATTTCCCCTCCCCTTCTCTCCTCTTCCCTAAGTTCTCATGTTCAGATCATGATGGCTTCTCTCTTCATTGTGCCCAGGCCACCAATTCCTCAGGTTACATATGGGTAAAAAAGCACAACAATTTTTTCCTCCCTTTTTGGTATCATTGCAGTACTTAGCAGATAAGGCCTTCTTGGATTCATCTAGATGAGTAGTGCTCAACTTTTAATTACTGCAGGCTAACTGAGTGGCATAGAGACAGTCCACAAGCCAGATCCCTCCTAGGGTTGATGTGGCTAGATTGGCCCCTGCAGTGCCCCAGCCTGGCCCTATGCATCTGATCCAACATGTAGGGCCATGCTGTCTGACTCCCCACAGAGATCTGGAAATTTGGCAGCAGAGGAGTGGCAATTAATGCTACCATTGCTCCCCCATGATCAAATATATAGACCCATGGGGACCCTGGCAAGCCAGATGACATGGCTCGGCAAGCCAGATGACATGGCTCCACAGGGCAGATCTGGCCTGCAGGCCAGGGCTGAGTACCCATTAGCAAGATCATTAATTGTTGCTTGGTATGCATATGCAAACATGATTTTAAATGGCTGTTACTTGTTCAATATTAGCCAAAGACCTACTCTTTACTGAGGATTAGCCTATACACTTAAGTGTTCTCCAATAAAAGGTGATTCTAGAGGTGTCAATTGTCTCTTCCATTATAAGAAAAAATGTTTTGTGTATAATCTTCAAAGATTGGAAAACATCCCTGAACATAAAGTTGTTTTTCTTTATTTTCTTCCATCTTTAAGACGTTGCAGGCAAGAATCTGTGCTCAGTTTATTTTACCTGAGCAACCCCACTGTCTTCTAATAAAGTTATTAGTTTAACTTCTGTAATTGCACTAAAGGTTAACAGAGTCACACGGGTATCACCAATGGCTTAAAAAAACAGTAATCTGGCCTACAGCACTCGTATTGTTAATGGTGATATATATATAATGGAAGGAAACAAGCTCAGCTGTTATTTCTCAGGGCAGGTCTACAGGTTTGGCAGTTAGAAAAAGAGTTATTGAAAGAAACAAATAAAAAAATAAAAGTCATTGAGGCACATTAGACATGGCAGGAACGTCAAGTGATTTTTACAGAAGCACTTTTTTAGGTAGCAGTCACTTCATGTTTTAGATTGAATTGATCAGCTATTTTTGAGTTACTTGAGAGCCAAAAATATTTGCTATAATATCATTTAGTTTCTATAATACTTTTTTTAGTGATGGAACTCAAAGAACTCTGTGAAATATCAAACTGTCATACCTGTTTTTGCAGGAGGATCAAATAAATTATATAAACTGACATGATAAGATTGAGATTGGGACACAGGACCCATGATAAACAATCTTGCCTGAAGAGCTTTGAAAATAAAAAAGGGCATTTGTCCGCACTAATAATTCAAATTGCTTAAATAGTTTAATTAGCCCTTCAAAAAGTCTGTCTCTGGGCATCTGAAATTTCAATCTAACAGGAATTTTTGAGAAAGTTTATGCCATCCCACAACATCCAGGAGCCATCCTCCTCATGCTGGAAGGGGCAGAGGCTATCTATTTGAAAAAGAGAACAAATCAACAGCAGACTCTTGATTATGAGCCATTAGAACAAGCCTTTCAAAGCTGAAACAGGCCTGATCAACAAAGGTACACACCAGGGTGTACTTATTTGATTAAGAGAAAGGGTGATACTAGGATTTATCTTTCTGTATAGGTGAGATGAGATGTATCGGTTGAATTGAGTTCTGCTGACTATCACATGGATGTTGGCATTTAATATTCATTTTTGTTCCAGTAACTTTTAGTATGAACCCCTGCTACTTTGGATAAGCTCCATTGTTATAGAAATTGAAAAAAATTAAGATAAATACAATGTCAGGAAGGTTTTAGATTGAAGGCTGATATTCTCAGATGCAAACCCTATATACTATGTAAATGTACATAGCATATATATGTGTTTATATACAACAGATATATTTTTACGTAAGTATACATTTTATACACAATTGTATTGTCTATATATGTATTGTGTATCTGTTTTAGGGTCAAAGCATAAGGTGGTGATAAGGGAGAGTTCATCTGTTCAGGCTATTTATTCTTGCATCTTTAAGGTCTGATAGTTATGATTTATAGAGGTTTGATCCTAATCAGGGACCAGTTGAGTTGCTATAGCCATTGCTTAATTCTCAGACAAACAGAAAATATCTATTCAAGAGATATCAAAGTATTGTTTCCTCCAGTTACTCTTTCCTGGTCCCACCTCACCCCCAGTCTTTCACCTGCCATGACTCTGATGTTTGTTTGTTATTGGGGGAGAAGTCCCTGGGGCCAGGAATAACCTCCTGGGTAGCCTTGTCTACCTGGTCTGACCAGCCCTACTCGGGGCCTTTGTTCTCCCTCAGCACTTCTCATTTAAGGTGGTGATGGCAGCCCACATGGGGGTCCAGCCTCACTGTGCCTATTCCCTTCTGGCTTGGGGTTGACTTCTGGCACCTATAGCAGGGGAGTGCACTCAGGGACCTCTGTTCGTGGCCTCCTCTACCCCTGTAGCCATAATCTTGTCCTCTGGTTTCAAATTCAAAATTAGGAAAAAACCCCAAAACCAACAACACAAGCCAGCTGTTTCATAAAACAAATAGTCTCCCACCCTGGGGTTAAATGTTGCCTGCAGGCCCTACCTCCACTGGAGCCATCTCACCTCCAGCTCCCCTGGGTAGCTTGGGTGCCTGCCTGTTCAACTCCACCAGTCCCTCTTCTATCTGATACAAGCAGGGGATTTCTACCCTTTGCATGTTCAGAGATTAGGCTTATATCGCCCAGCCCAGCCTCCTTCTGGTCACATGACTGGATCTTCTGCCCCCTTCCCCATTACTCCAGGGACCAGGTAAAACTAATTGCTTCAGTAGTTGCCTGGCCTTTTTAGTTCCTGTCTAAATCCACCTGGGCCCCCACTCCTTGTTGCCATTCTTGGCCCAAGGGCAGGGTTTTGACTTCATAGAAAGGAGGTGTGTGAGTTTTCTCATACCCCTTATACTAATTATACCCATCTGTTCTTCAATCTTCACTTTAGCTTGCTGCTGATCAATTCATTTTTTCCCATTGCAGCATGTCTAACATCCACTTTTTCTGTCTATTCTTCCTTCCACAAACCTCATCCATGCCTTGATAATCTTCTTCATGAATAACTCTCAACTTTTCTGTCCTTGTCTCAATTTCCTCTGTTCTGTCAGATAAGGGACTAATACTAAATTAGTCTTCCTCTCCTATTGCAGTAGCCTACCCATCCTTTTTTGTGGCAATTATTCCTTGACCCCCTCTACAACTATTTCAAAATTCTCATTCAGTCATTTAAAGTTAGCGCAGTTCTACCTCATTCTAACCCTTTCTTGTTCAGACCCTCTTTCCTTCCAATTTTATCTTCATGCTTTACTCTGCTGTTCTCTTTGTCCAAATACCTGTGGGACATCTTTCATGCTGCTTGCTATGCCTGAAAATACCGTTTCCTTGCATCATAATCACCCTCTTTTTCTTCAAATCCCTTATCAAAGCCACTTTACTCAAAATCTATTATGCAATTAACCTTTAGTTTCTTTAAAGCAAAAAATAAATAAATTAGAAAGATATAACTGTAGTTAAGAATTAGGATGGGAAATGCTCTCCAAAGAAGCCTTCACATTATTCTTTGTTGTCTTTTCTCTACTTTTTACTTCTCTGCTGCCCCTCACTCTATCACTTTCCACCTTTCCTCCCAACACTGCCCTGTTGTTTCCTAACCATGTTTCTCTTCTTCCCCTGTAAAGGACTTCATCTTTACTTTCACACCTATCTTATTATATACAAATGTCAAATCAGTGATTTTTAGCCAAGGTGCTGTGGCACTTTGGGGTGTCTTGAGATCCTTTCAAGGTTGCCATAGGGTGGCATGCAGTGTTGGCGCAGTTAGGCTTGGAAACATGTTTCACAAAATAAGCACAGAGAGATTTCAAATAAAAATCCTTAGTGTTGAAACATTCTGACCTGATGTAGTCTGTCTCAGTTCTTTGCAACAGAAGAATTGCTCTATTATTTTCTGATAGTCAAAAAATGAGTGAAAACTAAGAGCTGCCATTTTCTGAGGGTGCCTTGAATCTCCAGACTCATGCCTTGGGTCCAAACGGATTAAGAACTATTGTGTTAAAGTACATTTGGCTGTTCCTGCCTCCTTTTTTTATATATATACCAAAAGGGTGGTATTTATTTTGCTTCAGTTTCGACCCTGAGTGAGAAGCAGCATTCATTGGATATTTGTCAGTTTGTTCACAACACTGAACTCTGAATGAATTCTCTTAAATAGTCCATTTGATATCCTGAAATAGCATAAAATCGTTGTCCCCAGCTTTACCTAGTCAGAAGTCTCATTTGGATGCTTTGTGACATTTTACATAAAAGCAATAGATGGGCAGAATGGAATTTACAGTTCTGAAACAGAGGATCTACACCTAGTACATTGTTTTTCCAATAACCTGTATCTTTTATAAATCCCATATAATTGGAACTTGCCTCAAGAATATCTGGATTAATTGTATTTTAAGGAAAGAGATGGTGCACTTTTCAAATATGTTGGGTTACAAACTTGCAGACTGGCTGTCCTAGTCACTAGTGAAGATAAGAGGGCTAAGATGAAGATTTTTGTGCTGTTGGAAACACAACTAGCTTTCTCAGGAGACTGCTTTGAGGAAGATTGCAGCAATATTGCATCCCCATGGCTACTTGTGGGTATTGCTCTGCACATATATAATTTGTGCTAGATAAAAATCAGGAGGTAATAAAGAAGGAAAAAAGAAGAGCTGAGAGATCTGCTATATACCACATTTTATATCTTAGGGAGAAAAAATGTCCAGGGAATGCTGCATTAACTCAGGAAAAATGACTGCTGCTTTAAATCAGAAAACTTACATATACTAAGTCCTTTGGTTTGGGAACCATTTGGGTGTGTTATGAAGTAAAGTTGCAGAGTAGGCATGTTTACTAGACCTTTAATTGCTACATTTAGTAGAAAGGCTTTTTTTTCCCTCCCCCCCCCGCCACCCTCCGCCTTTTTAACGACAAGAAGCCAGAGTTTGCTGTGCAAATGAAACAGGCTTCGCAAGAATCAGATTCACTTTGGACGACTCTTCACATTCCTAGTCATCATTACATTAGGCAGCACAATTCCATCTCTGGTTGATGGGCAGAAAAAGTGGGCAGCCTGCCAGGTAGACGTTTCCATGGCTCCCAACCCCCAAAGGTGATGCGTTTTTCAGCTAATTCAATGAGGAGTGGGCTGAACTTTGGGTATAAACTAGACAATAGCTGCCTTCGCAGTATCAGCAGAATGGTTTATGGGAATGCACTCCACATTTGGCAGAGAATCATGTGACCTTACGGCTGAGATTTTGTGATGGTGCCAACGGAGACTTGGAAAGCAGCACCCGTTCTGACTTTTTTCTTCTTTTCTTACATGGCTCAGAAAATGGTGGATCTTAATACTTGACTTTAGCCAGACTCAGCAAGCGATTGAGCTTTGAAGCACAACTTTGCCTTTATTCTGGCTTTTTTGGCACACCACCAGGAGGCTGTCCCTTTCACGCCTGATAAATTCTGCTTCTTATCTCTAAACAGAAAAAAAAAAAGAAAATATAAACAGAATATTTAGGCTTAATAACTGAATTTGAAAACGACATGTTCTGGTGTTTTTTTTTATGGCTGATCTGTGGTTTATAACTATCCTTTTGAGTGTCTGAAGAATAAAAGTTTTTACTGTTTAATGAACAGGCATTTGAACTGGGCAAACGGGGAGAAGCATTGAACATGAGATCATTGCAGCATAGTGTAGCAAACTGGCACCCTGCCTTTTCACCCCTTTGCTTCGGCAGACTTGTGCAATCCCCATGTATAAAATCAGCGCAGGGGATAGATGAATTTTCTGGGCTCTCCCACCTCTAGCACTGTGCAGGCAGTTGCGGCGAGGATTGGTGCAGCTTTTGCGCAGTGCTTTGTGCTTGGAATTCCGAGAAGAACGAAAAAGAAGACAGGCATCCTGGTTCTATTCCGAGAAATAACAGGAGCCTAAGAAGAAACAAATCTGAGTTTGTCCTACATACAGGAGTGATGAAAAAAAGTGACTCTCCTGCTTCCAAAAAAAAAAAAAAAGTCTGGCATGTTTAACTCCAGAGTCATCAGGATGTGTTAGAGCTTCTTAAAACAATATAACTAAATGAGCCTAAGTGATTTTTTAACTTAAAAAAAAATCTTTGTTTTGTTTTATTATTGCTTTAATAGCAATATATGGCAGTGGGTGAAAACGTACCTTTCATATCAGGTATAGCTTCTTTTTCTTTTCTTTTTTTTTTCGTTTTAAACATGTTGTTTCGAAACCGAGTCCTTGTGTATTAGATTTAACATAGATGACTGATCACACTTTTTCTTTTACTAACTTTTTGTTTCAGCATGTTTGAACTAATACTGCTAAAAATAGAAAGTAAACAAAACAGCAGAAATGATATAAATAAGTGGCAGGCACATTTTATCTTAGCTAAGCACTGAAGTTTTGCAAAGACCTTAATAATTACATGTATTCAGTATAAGCTTTGGTTATCTGTAAGAAAGTGGTGGGTATTTAGAGCTGGTTGCTAAGGAAAGTAAATTCTTTTTTTATTTAGTGTGACTCATGCTTTCAATTCCTAAAGAGAGAGAGAGAGGGGAGGGGGGGAGAACTTGTTCAACTATAAGAAAAGATCACTCTTGTAGCCAATATATTAAAGTTATAATCGAGTTGGTTCACTTATGAGTTTCTTACAATTTGTATTTAAATCCATTACAAAGATTTCAGTGTTATAAGCAGGGGAATAAAAGGCACATTATTGGAAGTTACATGAAGCAAGCCTGGCTCACAGCTAGTTACAGTGCCTATTTTAAGATATTTGCTAAAGTAGCATTTGTCAAAGAATATCTGAAAATAGCATTTAAGATATCCATTCAATATTTTTGTGAAAAGTGCATGCAAAGTTACTGTAAGTTTTGACCATAGGTGCTTTTTAATTGTTTTGTGTGACTTCAGAAATACATTGCTAGGCAAATAGAACAGTTTTTAACAACATTCATTTTGGCTGACACTTTATAGTAGGGTCACCAGATCAATATGCTTTATGTATTTCAGTTTGATTTTTAATCTTTGCTTGAGCTCTTCAGTACTATATTAAAAAGATACAAGCCCCCTGGTAGATAGTACTCTAAGATTTAAAATGTTCTTTTATTGAAAACTTTAATATGCTTATTAAGGCATATCATATATTGTTGTTTCGTATAAAAGATTTATAAACATCTTACATTTCTTCAAACTACAGAAGTATAAGCATCTATTTGACAAGTTATAGATTACTAATTAGATATCAGCTGCTTAGATTATGTGCTGAATTGTGGTACAGTATATATTGTTGCCTGCAATGAATTGTGGGAAATTACTAAATTGAGAATATATATATATATATATATATATGAATAACAGCATATATATATATATCAGCATATATAGGTGTGTGAGAGAGATCTTCATTCACAAAAAAGGATTTACTATGTGCATAGTAATTTTTCCCCCAGTAGCTCTGTTAGAATACTTTCATATGTCAATAATGCTTACTGGAATAATGAAAATTTATGTCTACATTTGCCTAAATGAGCAGACATCTTTTTAAAATAAGCAAAGTAATTAAATAATTGTTTCTAAGACTTTTTTGTAACTAATGCTTGCTTAAAAAATATATTTTAAGTGTAGCTGAACTGACCTGATTACTATTTTCATAGTAATCTACATACTACATTAAAATCTAACAAACATGTTGAAACAAATCCTATTTATTTCCTACCACCAACACTCCTCTACTTTGGAATAATCATAATATTACAATATTTGGAGAAAAAGAAAGAAAGACATACAAAATAGCAGAGTCACAAAGTCTGTGTGCTCACTGAATGTCTTCCCATGGCCTTGAGAAAGGCATCAACAATATGTTGATTCCGTCTTTTCACAATTAGTATTAATACTGTTTTACATGTCTCAGATTATCTTAAAAATAATTCTTCCAACATTTCTCTCTCACCAATGTTCTTGTTTTAGTGATCGGAAAATTTAAAACAATGGAAAACGATGAAGTTGTTAACAGAAATCAACAAAGGTAATAAAATGATCTCCTTAAGCATGTTTTTAATATTTTTCTGTTACTGGAAAGACTTGTGGCAAGAATATTAGAAGTATTAATTTTAGAGAAGTTTTTTTTAACTTAAAAGAAATATAGAAATATATTCTTACATATAAACTTTGTTTTGATTTTTCTCTTTAGGGAATAGGGCACTAGTGTCTACTTTTATAATATTTTTCCCCCATGTAGATTTAAAGGAACCTAAAAAAAATCAATATATAATCCGAGTCTTTTACTGTGTGTGTGCATGTGCATTTGTGTGTGTGTGTATGAAATGCAGTGGTCAATGTGTTTTTTTTATGAAACACTGAATACCTTCCAGTCTTTCTTAGAAAGGGAAATCCCTGAGTAGTACTCTTTCATAGCATCCATTAATAGCAATTGGTAAGATATGTAAGCAATCAGTATCCATATGTTTGATACTATGATAACAATTTTTGTTTCATCTCCTTTGTTGCAATGTATTTTAACTCTTCAGCTTCAACAGAAAAAAATGATAGTATGGTTGCTATTGAACTTATATCAATTTTGCATAGAAGAATAGCAATGCATTGAAATCATTACCAAAAAATAGAAAAGTAAAAAGAAATGGAGGGGGAAAAACCCAACAACATACAGTAGACATTCTAAGATTTAATCAACTAAAATGTTCAAAATTACAATGCCTGTTCACTGGCATTCAGTCATTATTACCCTTATTGAATTAGACACATTTGTTGCAGTTTTTCAGATAATACAGTATGGACCTGATCCAGTAGCCCCTATGCTAGCAGTTTCCTTATCTTAAACAGAGTACTACTGCATTGTAAAGATTTGGGTCTATAGTGGGAATCTATGAAAGAAGATACTGAAATCTAGTTCAGAAAGAAATTTCAGTATTTTGCTGACACTAATATTAAAGAGACATTTCAACAGCCCTTATTTTAAGGGATACACTCCTGGCAATATTTTTTATATATTTTTGTAGTTATACTGTTTGAAAATTACATTTGCATATCATTTTAAAAAATATTAAAATGATAAAATGCACTATTTGGAAGTATGCTAACTTAAAATATGTATATGATAAAAATGCATCTGCATTTCATCCACAGAATTACTAAATATTTTCTCAAAAGGGACTAATTTTAGTCTGTTGCATGAGGCACTGTATGTTGTGTGTGCAGATATTTGCATCATAATGTTTTATCAGTCACAACAAAAAAGTTACATGTTTTATGAGTTAGCCCTGAAGTGTTATAAAGTTGTTTTTACAGTTGTTGTATTATTTATCAGGCAGCAGTGTTGTTAGAAATTTTAGTGGACAAAAGATATGAACTAACTTCTGTGATTCATTTAATATGCATTGCTTAATCAACAAGCTTTTGTGTAGGTAGTATCTGAAAACACTTCAATCTGAAGAAGTTTTTGACCAGTCTTTAAAGGGTTATCTGAAAGAGCCCATCTGTTATACATGGTGGCTTCAGATGTTGTGGTTTAATGTTCATTATTGGTTTGTAGTACAATATCAATGCTAAAATATTGAACCCAAACTTTTACCATTCGTATTGTTTCATGTCTTCTTATATGGCCTGATCCTGCATCTGGTTTCATGAAATACATCTATTGAAGTTACTGAGATTTGTGGCTGCACCAAGCAGCAGCATTATGATCAAAATAATGCTTGTATCCATTTGTGGATTAAAAAAAAACATTGTGTGACAAGCCTGTAAAATGTGTATTTCTTTCATAATTTCTGTTTAAAAATAAATAGCAGAGTTTCTTTCTTTTTTTCGTTTTGGTGAAGGCCATGGCCTCAGATTAGAAATACATATTTTAACTAGGAATCTTTACAGTTAATTTCAACATTGCTGCTCTCTGACCTCATCATTATAAAGGCTTCATACATTATTTTTCCCATGTCTCATTAAATGGAAGATGTTAGCTGATGGTGCCAGTTGGCATAAACCCGTAGATCCGATCTTGTGGTAAAATACACCGCACAAGCTCGCTTCTATGGGTCTGTGTCAGTGTGGTTATCTGGCAAAAGGTTATACGACATGCTACTTTGTGGTATTTAAAAACAAGCCATGCTGCCTATGTGACTGTTTCAAGCAAAAGTAGGTTTGGGAGTTTTTAATCCACTTGTCTTTCTGTCCTGCTTTTCTTGTTGGTTGCCTCAATAGTATATACTCTAGTGATTTTTAAATATGGCTAATTAATTTTTTTTGTTATCCCTTGGGTTTTTTTAAAGCACATTTGGCTTAATATCAGAATAACATTTTATCGTTTGTGAGAATTTTTTTTCACAGAGCTTGAATAGAAGATTCTGTATGTTTGTTTCAATAATATAATCTATAAAATATTAAGTTCAAATATGCATTTGTAATTTAGATGGCTACTTAAATTTAATTTTAAAAAAGAGGAAACAATCAAAATGAGTTCTTCCAGAAATGTAGTTGGATTTTCATCATGTCTTTCAAAATTTTACTATAAAAATCTGCACAAGATATATTATGAGTATGTGCACAAGAGAAAAAAATCTAAAACCAATCTTTTAATTATTACATTAAAAATGGAAGATGATTGAAAATAGAGTTAACTGTCTTCAACATTTTGAATGCCCATCAATCAATATAGAGAGGACATATGTATGTGGCTGCCATATTTGAAAGAAAGGCTGAAGATGTGAAGAAGATTTTATGGTCACCGTTGGAATCTGTGTGCATCCGGGTTGAGGTAGTAGGTTGTATGGTTTAGAGTTACACCCTGGGAGTTAACTGTACAACCTTCTAGCTTTCCTTGGAGCACACTTGAGCCATCGAGGAATTCATCATCATTTTAATCTGATCAGGGGAATAAAGGTATTGTGTGTCACAGCTATACAGAATAACCACTCTAAGGCATTATTGATGTTAAAATAGTTCTGATTACATGATTATTTCATTTACATCCTGTTATGAACAATGCTAACATGTTCTCCTAATGGACTGTGACTCCACGCTACAGACACTTAGAAAAAGACTGATGATGACTTTAATTACATTATCAGCAAGGCTTTAAAAGTTGATTTTAATCTACAAATTCATTAGACTATCAACTATTCAGTATCGTACAAATTCTCTCTAGGACTGGCTAATCCTAACTGGGTTAAATGTTAATGGCTTTCCTGCTACTATATAGAAATGGTATCTTAAAAATATACTTTCCTCTCTTTATAATACTCTGGGTTAAACATTGCAGAACTTGGATAAGAGAGGCAGGGAGCACCTTACCACAGGGTGCACTGCATCCCTTTTACAGTAAGCTAGTAATGTTAGCTGGTACAGTTGAAAGTTGTCTCATGACTCCAACTGGCACTGCTCCCTTGATGGAGCAGTTAGCCTATGGAGGTCTAGAATTCCCTGAATCAGAGAATCATAGAAAATTAGAGTTGGAAGGGACCTCAGGAGGTCATCTAGTCCAACCCCCTGCTCAGAGCAGGACCAGCCCCAACTAGATCATTCCAGCCAAGGTTTTTGTCTAGCCAGGTCTTAAAAATCTCCAAGGATCAAGAGTCCACATCTCTCTGGGTACCTGTTCTAGTGCTTTACTACCCTCCTAGCGAGAGAGTTTTTCCTAATAGCTAACCCAAACTTCCCAGGCTGCAGCTTGAAACCATTGCTCCTTGTTCTGTCATCTGACACCACGGAGAACAGTCCAGTTCCATCCACTTTGGAACCACCCTTCAGGACACTGATTTGTTTAAAAGATTGGACACAGTGTGCAGTGGCGGAAAAGAATATTTTTACTCAGAACAATAAGTGTTTTTCAGGGAATGCAAGCAGGTGTGAGTGTATAAATCAGGGATTGTTTGAATTTACCCAAAGTATTGAGTATTCTTCCTGGGGTTTTTTGTCTTCCTTGTGCTATTTTTTTTCACTTTGAACTGGGTATTGACTGATGTTTCATCAGATAGGTAAACTAATCAAATCAAAAAATCACATCTAAACTTTGTACAGTTTTGAAATGGGTCTGTGTCTTAAGAACTGATCTCAAGCTCAGATTACTAACTAGAAGAAATACAAGGCAAAGTCCAAGCCAAAACAGGAATATCCAAACAAGGGTTTTCACAGTTTTGTCAGGTAGAGGCAGCTTTCTTGATTAAAATTGAAAAAGAATTAAAATAAGTATATTATAATAATAATCTTAAAATATGAGTGGAATATGTTATTTTTTCAATAATTCTTCTGATGTCTTTTCTTAACAAATATCAATTTTTTTTGTAAAGTGGTCAGTGTTATACACTGTTTATTATATTATATACCAATAGTCTCCTCTTTTTTTTCAAAAAGAGCATTATGTTATATCATTCTCCAAAATTATTTAAATGTGACCATTAGTATTTTATATTAAAAAAAAACTTGAATGCACTTTACTTCTTCCATCATAAGGCCAATGCCCATCCACTCTGACTTGAATCAAAGACTGAACTTTTAGAAATCAGAATTTTTAACCAAGCTATAAAGTTCCAGCATCCACTGACAAGAAAAAAGCACATGTCCAGTTTCAGTTTCAGGCCTGTATTGGTCTCCAGTCTCTTGGGGATTCAACAGGAATTGCAAAGCAAGAGAGTTTGACCCACAAGCCAGAAATTCCCTAGGAGAAACTTTTGATTATAGATGGTGTGTTTTGACTCTCTCTGATAATTAAGTGTCTCTGTCATGCTAACAGAATATAGTCCTTTCTACTCCTTCCTATCTTTGTACTCGGATGTGATTTACAGTATTGTGCAGAACAACAATTACTCCAGGGAATTCCTGCCATTATACATTCTGATGAAGATCATACTTACCTAATAGTGCTTTAGACTCACTATTTTCCGGGTGTCTCCCTAATGCATCTGTGAGAACAGGAACCCCATGTCAATGAGAAAGCTGGGATAGGGGGTAGTCTGAAGATCATCAGTGAGGAGAGACTCCATCAACTGAAATCTTAAATTTCTCTTGTAGCCAGAGGAAGCCAGGAGAAAGACTGGCTGGTTTCCAGCCTGCCACTTGTGACTCAGGAAATTATTATCTGGCTCCTATATAGACCACAAGTGATCCAGCAGGGAATTCAGATCCTTTCTTTTGGAGAGAGCTGGGCAATTTTTTTGTTGTTGAGTAGTCTAACTGCTGAAAAATGCCATTCTGGTTGTCCTACCACTATTCATGAAGCTGGGGTGAATTTTGCCATCATTTTAGCTTAAAAAAATACAGGGAGCTAGATTCAAAAAAGGAGGGAAAGACGATGGTGCTACTCTGCTTCAGTGCTAATGGGATTGGCATAGAATATTGAATTCCGAGCCTCAAGTTCTTTTCCCAAGGGGTTTGAATTCACATCTCCAAACTCCAAGGTATGTATTAGTACCCAGGTTGAAGGTTGTGTGGGAGATGGAAGAGGGTCTCTAACTTCTTTCTCTTCAGGCTGTTCCTTTGCATGGAAAATTAATCAATATTCCCTGGCCTGAGTGTCTAGGCTGACAGTCAGGACATGTCAACTCCTGGGAGTTGGGAGGTGTAGGTTGAACTCTTCTTAGTCAGAGGATAGAATTGAACTTAAGCTGCCCACATAATACTCTAAGCACTGAATTATAGGAAAACATTTTGCACTCAGTGGCTTTGTGAATCTAGCCCTTTGTTTCCTTTGCTCTTATTAAAAGAGGCTAGAAATATAATGTTCAACCTAACCCTTAAGTTCAGAAACAAAATTTAAAAAAATCATTTACATAGAAGATGATGACAATATTATTATTTTACTTTTCTCCTCCGCTAACCTTTGATGAGATACCCAAGAAGGGAAGGAAACACATTTTTTTATTCTTATTTTAAAATGAATTTACCCTTGCTAATCAATGTCTGTAACAAAGAAAATAGGAAATACTATCTGTATGATAGGTAGCCTGGAAATTAAAGAGCTGTTTTATGGCCTTTAACCCACAATCCTAAAGAGGGGGAAGTATAGAACTGCTCCAGTAAGTTCAGTAGCAGCCAGTGTCACTTTGTGAGCAAAAGTTAAGCAGAGTTGCTTGTAGTGGTGATGGGATAGTTGATTCTTCAGCACAGGAGGCTGAAAAGGGGCCATTTATAATCTGAACTAGCATGTTTAGTGTGGATTCAAAGTCACCCTATGAGTCACCTGTGTGATGTCTTTTCATTTTATTTTCTTTTGTTGCTTAAGTCCAGTGGAAAGACACAATGTAATTGCTGTTTTCTCGCAACAGGGCAATAGGTGTTCAATCCTTTTATATTAATTCTCCAATTAGTTACAAGAAAAGAGGGCATGTTTATACTAAACTGAACCAAATAGAAATGACTGATGCAGAAAATGTGGGAATACTTTTCAGTTCCTGAAATGCATGATCAAATTATAGTTGTCAGACACAGGTTTCTGCACAGATTTTCACTGTGCCATCATTGGCTTTAATGAACACATTTTTTCCTCTGTAATATTCAGTGCATTATTTTGATAAAAGGTATTGGGTTACATACAAAACTATATAAGAGGCCCCCTCTACATGTTATATCTATTATGCAATTACCCATTTAATTGTGCAATACGGTTAGATTGCCTACGCATGCAAATTAACTGTGGTGCTTAAAGAGGTCCAACCAATTATAAAATTATTGCTTGAGAATGTAATAACTTTATAGCTGGTTTCTATCCAGCTTTAGTTTGCACACGTTGGCAGTCCCTGGTGGCTGGGAGACTGCAGCTGGTACAATCTCCCAGTTGCTGGGGCACAGCTGAGGGGACTCTCAGCCTCAGCAGCACCTAACAACTACAGATACTGGGTCCTGGCAGCAGGACTCTGGGTCCCTGCAATTGCAGAGTGCTGCTGTGATCTCCCAGTCCCACAGGTGCGTGGTACAGAGGGAGCCTCCTTCTTGCTGGTGTAGGGGGAGCCTGGGTTTAGAATCAGTACCAGTTCATCTACTAAGCTCTGTTGGTAAAACTAAAACTAAATCTGTCTGATGGGTCTCTTTAAACATGAATATTACTTTTGCTCAATGGATAAATGCAAACTTGAAGCAAAACCTAATGCTTGCATTGTATCTTACACCAGTATATAGTTATTTCAGCTTTGTCTGTCCTCACTGAGTAGAAATATTTATATCAAAGTGATCTTTTTGGCAGTGTTTTCTTTTGTATGAGGTTTCTAGAGATTTTAGGTATTAGATTTTAGTTGCTAATTGCTTAATTATAATTTATGTGAAAATTTCAGTTTAATTTCATACTGTATTTCCTTCTCCCAACCACCTCTTTTGCATTACTGATTTGTTCTTTTTGTAATGTTTATACCCTAGGAAAGAGCCTTGTGTTTCTGCTACTAAGTTTTAAGAAGCTGCTTATAAAATCTGCAAAGACACACAAATCTCTATTGTACCTAGGAAGATGGGCACATAGAGTAAGCACCTGGAAGAAAAAAATAGATACGTTTTTGTCTCCTCTAAGAGAAGAGCCCATAATACATTGTATAGGCCTCTCCTTGTTCAGAGAGATCAGTTTATTCAAAATTTGCCATGTCCAGGCTCTATATGTATTCTTCTGAAAATGTAATTTTATTATTAAATTTGAACCTATGCACTAATGTCCTTAGGTCTGTACTATGTGACTGATGTAAGGCTCCAGATTTGGAGCTCTAAGCACAGATGGAGTGTTCACCCCTTGTCATGGCACAGCTGAAACTCCACTTCCACATGGAATTCTCACCCCTGAATAACCCGGCTTATGCAGCGTTTTGGACTCCAGCTTTTGTGTGGTTTTTTTTCTTTTCTTTCCTTTTCTGGGTGTGGTTGACAGGCCTGAGTGCATATGCTGCTGGCGTGTTCAAGCCAGCTGGCCAAGTACACCCAGGAGGATGCAAGTCAACCACAGCAGACTGGGTTCCAGATTGCCCACATCAGAGTTCAGGCAGTCCCATTTTTTGCCTCACAATCAATGAGTCATTTTCATTGTATTGCGTTTTTCTACATGTATATATACTAATCACCTACTGTTGTGATTCAGCGGTAGAATCTTTGTCTGCCACAAGGGAGACCTGGGTTTGATTCCCAGACCCGCATGTAACTACAGCCATTGAGGCACCAAATGTCTAGACTTGGTCTGGCCTTTGGATACTGTCTCCATTTTCTAAGGGGGAATTGAAGGTCTGGGCAGCCTCCGCTCATTCATACACCTGCCTAGGCATACACGTTGAAGTTCTTGATGACCTCTCATGCATATACCATGATCCAGAAGGATCAACAGTTGCGTACTATATTTAAAATAATAATGTAAAAATAAATAGAATATAGTTACCATTTATCAATTATTGCCTTACTCTGTGTATTTTGAATCCTTCAGCCGTTTGGGCTGAAGGAATCCTTCAGATCCTTCAGATCTTTTATCCCTAATGTTGGTTTTAGGCTATCTAGGAAATATATGC
>NW_005842053.1:1528153-1544088 GCF_000455745.1 Alligator sinensis
CTTTTCTCTTGTATGATTGCCCATTTGTCTCATGACTCTGAGCTTCAAGTTCCTTTCTTCACTGTTCATTTCATACTCCTTCATTTGATAATGCTGATTGTACTAATGATACAACTGTATAGACCCCAGTCCTTCCCCGAAAGAGTAAATTAGGAGTTTGCAGACAGGCAGGAGAGAGCCAGGGAATATCAAAGGAAGCTGGTAACAAGGTGGGGGAAGATTGTTGATCACAGGTGCACAGGGAAACAGATGCTTAATCATGCCAAACCTGAACAAAACTGGCAGGGAGGGATTGTTTCTGCTATTCTAGCCGTTAGGCTAACCACTACACACTCCTCCCACTGCCTGATTACTCCGTTTTTATGTGGGTGGAACATATTCAAGCCAAGACTTTGGATGATGAGTCTCTTCTATGTTTGATTGTGTCTAGTCTGAGCCCACTGTTCCGGTAGTAGCAGTAGCAAGAGAGAACTTACACTTTTAAAAAATAAGTGACTACCAGTCCCTACAACATACTGTGTGTATTCCATATTTCAGGGCTATGTTCCTTGGGGATCTGAGAGGAGAATTAACCCATGCAAATTCTTTATCTGCCACAGCAGAATTTTGTGTGGAGGGACAGTTGTCCCATTCTATGTTTAATTTACAAAAAAATAAATTCTGATGTCAATTTTTCCAACATTCTTTTGCAAGCATGCCTCCACCCTGTCCCAAAGTGACTGCCTTCTTCAAGGGAAAATAGCTTAATTTCCATGCGTGTTCAGGATTGTGGCAAGGCTCTCTAAATCCTAGTGATGTATACCTGTTGAACATTTGCATAGAAAGGTTGATTCAATCCTTGTGTAGCACAGGACTGGATTCCATCGCAGCCCCTGAGGAGAGAAGCTGGGTGTAAGAAGGCAGCATGTGCAGGGGTAAAAGTGTTTGTTAAGATGCACTACTACAGTGTAGAAGAATACTGTTCACTGAAACTATTTAGCTTTCAGCATGAAAGCATTATCATTTTTTCTTGTTTATGGGTTTTATTGTTACATTCATTGCCATTTCTAAGTATGAAATTTTAATTTTTAATTACAAAAGCTGGGCACCTATTTAGGATATAGATTTTTAAGACAGCTACATCCCATTGTCAGAAGTGATTTTAAGAGTCTAAATTCTATTAACCATGAGACTTATGCTTTCAAGCACCTACATGACTTCATCAAAAGTTTCTTAAATTTCTAATTCCTATACTAGTGGCCTGATTGGCAGAATTTTAAGTATGTGGCCTGCTGTGGCTTGTGTGACAGGTGCTCAGGATCTAAAATTTGGGGCAATTTTCTTTTAGCTACCTAAATTTGGATATACAGCACATGTTTGCGGCACTCAAATTTGAATAGGTCTTCCTGTCTTTCCTGCGGAAGGCAATATACTGATTGTGTAGCTTGTGAATCGAAGATTTAAGAAGTAAGAACACAGACAAAAGAGCATGAAGGAAATCAGTAGCTGAGTACTGGGGTTTGCAGCTGGTGGCAACTT
Organism: Alligator sinensis; assembly: GCF_000455745.1. Taxonomy (NCBI): domain Eukaryota; kingdom Metazoa; phylum Chordata; order Crocodylia; family Alligatoridae; genus Alligator; species Alligator sinensis. Next base: position 1,529,672 of record NW_005842053.1, read on the forward strand.
TTGTAAAGATTCCCAGATAAAAGAGTATTTTTATTTTCAGAGACATGCTGAACATACACGTACAGAAGTACATTTGTGCATGTAACATAGGACTTGCTTCTGCTGGTAAGGGCCTTGAAGGAGGCTGGATGATATAAGGCTTCTCTAACCCTGTAAGGAGTTCCTGATACTTCCTAGGCCTTAAACAGTTGTGTAAGGGGAACATGTGGTAGCTGGCACCTCAGAACTGCAAAAGAAGCAATATACTTCTTATAGAATCATCTTATCCCTATCCTGTCAAACATGCTGAGAGGCAAGTGCTAGCCACTGGATATACATACTTCTTCTCTGGGAAACAATAAGCTCCATATTATCATGGACTCTCTTGAGTCATACTGTGCTGTAGAATGCTGCTACTTCACTCTGACACCCCATGCAGCCCCTTGTGAGGGAAGGTCTTTCAGAAAATGATCAAGAATATTTTTGTAAAAAGAATACAAAATATTAGAAAAGATTTGCAATCACATTGTTTGTTTGTTTAAGCCAGTGATTCCCAAAGGGTATATGGGAGCACACTAGGTGGAAGTGTGCCACAAAATTAATACATTATCAGTATCAGATCCAAGCCATGGAGCCATGTCATCTGAGTTGCAGGGCACCCCCTGGGTCCAGAAATTTGGTGGTGGGGGAGGGATGGCAATGAACACTGACACAATAATCAAAAGCCATGACACAATCTTTTGATTAGTCTTACTGTTTTCTTTGCCTAGTGTGTTATGTTTATATATATACAATAGCAAATTAGTGAACGTTTCAATAATTATAACTGGTTTTGCTTTGATTTTAAACTGAATCATATAGTGCTAGTCCTGCAGCATATCAACAAAGCTTTTAGTTTCTCTTTAACTGGAGAAAAATATGTGTTGGGTTATATGTGATGATGTGCCACATCATCTGTCATAGGCGATGCGTAGGGAAGGAACGGGGGGGGAAAGGCATGTGCCCCCCCCCAAGAGTGCTGGTGCCCCCCCCTGAGCGAGCACTCGGGCTGGTAGCGGGCATGGAGAGCGGTAGTGCCCCCCCTGAAATTGGCTCCACTGGTCACACGTCAGTGGCAGAAGTGCTGGTGACAGAAGTGCTGGCACCTCCGTTGCTGCCGTGCCACATGTGGAGCTGCCGGCACTTCTGCCACCGCTGTGCCACTGTCTGCCCCCTCCCCCTGGTCACTGGCTGGCTGCTGGGGGACCACCCCACTGGTTATGCTGCACTGGTGAGGCACCAGTCGCTTATGTCATCTGTATCCCACTTTTCAAAATCATAGATCTGCCTATGGTCTTATAAACACACACACACATACACACCCTTTTGGGTGTAAGAGTAATGTGCGCTGCCTATTTCATACATAAAAAATGTGCCACAGGTATCAAAAGTTTGGGAAACACTGAGTTAAGCCACTTGTTGTCTAAATAGGTTTTTGGGATGTTGTATATATAATATACATAGATAAAAACCTTGTTTCAAGTCCCAGATACCAGCCCTCTATCAGAATCCAACAGCATTAGACCCCAAATCCAATACATAGTTATCTGAATCAGTAGGCCAAGGGCAGGAGAATCCATACTAACTTAGGGCTTATGAAATATCAAGCAACCATAGTGCCATATCTTTTAATATGCAGAGATGTAGTTTTATGTTAAGGATACCTTTTAATATAGAAGAAGCCAGGTGCTTTATTACAGTATAGGGCCTTTGTTACTTTATAATATAGCATGACACTAACTTAATGATATTTCCTGTTATGCAACATGTTTTGTAAGGCTGGCTTCCAGTTTTATTGACTTGAAACCTTCAGCAATAATTAAAAATAGACAATTCAAGACATTGCCATTGCAATGTGGCAGTGGTTCTGTCTGGGCTTACTTTCTAATGTCCCCATTGCTGTTCCTTTTAAGGAGATTTTCATATAAAAATAAATTGAAATGGGATTAAGTTTGACAATTTCTACTGATAATTCAGGATGTCAGGCATTATAAAAATGTTGTAATAATCCCAGAACCAAGCATTAAGATCCAACAACGTTCAGGGCTAATGATATACATCAAAAAATACAAATGTGTTAAGATATGGAAATGCATAGAGCATCTAAGTAACCTTAACTCTGCCCTGTAAAGATACAGTTGAGGGAAACAATCTAATGCAGACACTTTAGTAAGATGTAGTTTATTCCACTGTAGGACCACAAACACTAAAATGCCACAGTCATAGTCATATGGGCATTGCATAGTTTCAGGGCAGAATTTAGTTTGGTTGCATGCCCTACTTGGGCCTTAATGGAATTAACATGCCTGAACAAGAAGGTAGGTACTCAGAATAAAAAGCTTCAGTTCAAAAGAATAAGTAACTCCTCAGTTCTGTGTGATGTATAATTAATCTGCCAAACTCATTACTACAAAATGGCTTTGAAGGAAATTCTAAGCAATATTGAAAAACTTTAAGCAATGATAGGAATAAGAACAGTGTTATCTGCAGTTGCATTTTGAATAGCAGTCTTCCTGGGTTACAATGTGAATACTTGCTGGGGGTCTCAAAGCTCTTCCTTACTGTGATAAATTTTGCAATTAGATGCATTATAGAAGAGTTATGCCATCGACTGCTGATTACTTCCAGAAAGAAAGAGCTAGTCCTTTGGACTGTGTGGTTTTTCTGTGTTCATATATTTAATATGGGAGCTATTAAAATGCTTTTCTGAATAAATGTATTACTAAATATATTGTCAAAAGTTTAAATGGATGAGATATGGACATTTAAAAGCCATTTCTACTGAATATAAAATAGAATGAACCTCTAGCTGTGGTTGTAAAAGTAAGATTTCTTATTTGTCTCTCACTGATCTTCAGGCCCCATCAAGGTAGCCACAAGCTCTTATGATACACCAGGTTAAGAAGTAAATTAAAATGGGGCTTCTTCATATGTGTAGCCAACTTTGGGAATAGTTGGGAAATAAATATTTTAATTTTAATTCCTTCTTTTGATACTTAGCTAGCCATTGAATAAAAACAAAAATTTTTGTAGACAGAATTCATCATCAATGTGTGACCTATGTCAGAGTTTCTCAAATCATGAGTAGCAACTGAAAAGTGGGTCACAAGAATATATGAAAGGGTTGTGTACAAACTTAAAAAATGGATTTTCCTTTAAAGGAAAAAAAAAGCAGAAAACCATGGGTTTCCTTTTGCACTCTGGAAGAGTTCCAGTCTGCAAGGGGCTGCTTGGGACTGGGAGGGGCGGGGGGGGAGCAGGATAAGGGTGACCAGGCGGGAGGCACTACATGCATGTACATATACACACATGCACATAGTGGCCAGGCAGCATGGAGAGCAGCTCTCACAGCTGCCTGCAGGTAAGTCTGTGGGGTGGAGGGGACTGTCATAGACCATGTGTCAGGGGAGCCAAGGGGACACAGGTGATGCGTTGCCAGGTATGAGCCCCCCCGCCCCCGATTTTTGCACCTACACTAGGCATGGGGCTACAGCCTGGTCAGACAAGCATGGGCAGGAAGAGAACAAGTAGGGTGGTGAGACACATTGCTGTTCCCACCTCTGGGACCCATATGCCAGCCACGCTGCCAGCAATATGAGAAGTAATGGATGGGGAGGGTGAGCTGTCCTCATCTGCTTCCACCGCCAACTGCTTGTCCTATCCTCCCCTGCCATGGCCCAGCTGCCATTGCTGCCACTCCCTTCAGGCATCAGCTCTATCCTGGTTGGTAGTGCAGGGTGCCTGAGTGGAGCAGTGGTGGCAGCAGCAGCTGGGCCATGGGACAGGAGAAAGCCACAGCCCAGCGAGTGGCTGGTGGTGGGAGGAGGTGAGGGCAGCATGCCCCTGGTTCATTACTCCTCACACTGCTGGTGGTGCAGCTGGTACAGGGGTCCCAGCAGCTGTGGCAGCAGCAAGTCTTGCCACCCTCCTCTGCCCTCCCATGCTGGGTCCTGCCAGCTGTGCCACTGAGGTGGCTCCTGCTTGTGCTGATCCAGCCAAGCTGCAGCCCCATGCCTGCTGTGGGTGCACAAATCTGGAGGTGCACATTCCCCCCCATGCCTCCCCACACATGCATCCCCCCATCCCACACACTAGGGGGCTCAGAGTGGAGGGGGAGGAGGGTGCAGTGAATCAGGCATGAGTGGCACCAGCAGGGCCAGAGGCTGTTTTCTTCTTAAACTTATACTGGGTTGGAACTGACCATCAATGTTTACAAATTGGTCCTGGTACAAAAAATGTTGAGAACTACTGACCTGTGTTACTGTGTTTCTGAATTTGAATAAGAGGATTCTACAGACTGGTCAAGGTCAGCCAGCTGTTTCTCTTTTCAGTTGAATGTGATACAACTGTCCTTCAGCTCAGTAATAACAATAAACCCTCAATTTACAGTGTCTCTTATAGATAAACACTATAAAATGAACATGTAAAGACTCAAATGCATTGTTTACAGGGTAAAATCTTGACCGTCCACTGTCAAAGTTTCTTTCTTCATGACTAAATTTACCCAAATCCAGTGAAACGCCATACATTTACATTTAACTGCAGTATTATATTAGTATGAGCAAATCTATTCATGACTATTGCTTATTAAATGAACAAGTGTTTATCCTGACAGTGCCATATTCAGACCTGGCACAACTCAGTTGATTTAATTACCTAATTCAGACCTCTATTCGCCTGGTAGAGTAAATTCTCTTTTTCATTCACTAAAGACAGAGAAACATGTTTCTCATCCACAGGTTGTTCTCATGAAACTCAAACCTATACAAATTTCATAAATAAAAAATATGTTAACACAATCTGTATTTTGTTTTTATATTAAAAAAAGCAACATACTAAAAATGATAAAGCATCTGGACTAGACTTATTTTGATGACATTTTAATTGTTCTTCTTCACAGGACTTCGTAACCAATACCATGAAATTATTTGTCTCAAGTTTGCATCTTAAATTTGCATCTTAAATATATGCAAGGGCCACACACACACACACATGCACACATGCGCAAAATAATATCTGGCTGTTAGGAAAATCCAACCCCCTTCTCCTCCTGGTGAAAAAGAAAAACACCCTTTCTCCAAATGTAGGTGTAGGTATGAGCATGGCCTTAATAAGGGGAGCTGAAATAAGACAAAAGGCCAGTGTATTTATAGACCTACTTTTTTGGGCCTGCGATGTGCCAGAGACTTGCTGCTTTGGAGCTGATGCACACTGCGCTGTGCCACGTGCATTTTTATAAGCTGCGAAATGCACGTCAGTGCTGAGAAAATGGTGGCAGTGCGCTTTTGAACTAAATCACCTTCTATGTGTTTTAGTTCAAAAGTGCACTGCTATTTTCTCAGCACTGACGCACATTTCAGCTAAGACGCATGCTTTGCTTTAGCACAACTTGATTACTTAAAACCTGATACAGTATAATCCAGAAGATGGCTACCACCTTACTCTGAGAAGTTGTTGTTCCCTTGTTTGTTGAAATTTACAACATATGTAATTTACAACTACTAGACTTGCTAAAAAAAATCTGGTAGTTGTTTTATACATATATTTAAGATATCTTATGAATTTATAACCTGAAATAGCTTAGGGCCCAATGTTCACTCTAATCACAGTGGGAACTTCCCTTAGTTGCAGTGCTTGGTCATTTGTTAATTAATGGAAGCCATTAGAGAGAGAGTTACTATTGCTTCACCCAAATCCAAAAGTAGGGCAATGGATACGTCATTTGGAAAACATGATAAAAATCCATTTCCATTTAAGTCATCAGGAGTTCTGCCATTAACTTCAGTGCAGTCAGGATTAAGAAAATTGATGGGAAATAATTAAATGCAGCCTAGATTAAAGAGGTCTAAGGAGGAGACATGAAAATATTTGCAGCATGAGGATGAAGTAATGAAGATTTAAAAAAGTTAGAAGTCTTATGGAGAAAATAATTTACATACAATTTTGTCATTTTAAAAAGAAATAGAAAAACCAAAATACCAAGCAAAATTTGAGGTGTTGCCTTTATTTGGCATAGTCAAGGCAAGTGTAAACCATGGAGTATGGAGGGCAGTCAGTTGAAGTACACAAACTGACCTGTAATCACAGATAGTTAATCCCATAGATTCCTTCCTACCTTAATACTTGTGAATCTGTAAATTCCTTAGTATACTTTAGATAGAATAACCAAAAATTAGAAATCATTGGTGTTCATTTGAAAAAGTACATCCCTAATAGCTAATTGGTAGGATGCCAGTCAACAAGAAACATATACTGCAGGGTAAATGTTGCAACCATAAACATCTAATAATGCAGGAAACATCATATCACTCTTTTCCAAAATTTTCCAGCAAAGCATTAACTGGAAACTACCTATGTGGGGTTTGAGTTTTGGCTAACATTGATTATTTGTCAGATGAAATATAATGTCTGAGGAAATATCCTCTATACATGCTACTGTTCAGTGACATCCACTAAACAATTACTATAATCCATGTATGAAAGAAAGGAACAGCTATTCACTGTCACATTAAGACTTTATTTCATAGAGATATCAGTAATGCACTGTACACTGTGATTTATTTGTAGCTATAAGATGTACCAAAAGGTAAGACATTTCAAATGCATACCCTTAACAACAGAGAACAACTAGGAACATGAATGGATATGCAGTGATTTGAAAGCATAAGATTATTCCCCACAAGGCTATTGAAATTAAAAAGGGGCACTGATGTTTGGGAAAGCAAGCAGCCAGAATTTTCATATCAAAATCACAATCCCTTTTGCCTTTCTCTTTCTTAATACTTTTCTTAATATTGCTAATTTTAAAAAATGATTAATGGGAGTTAGTTAAAAATCGTGAACATCTGTATACTCATGATTTCCCCTGGGAGGGCAGCAACTCTCCCACGAGAAACTCAACGTCTGTTCATGGCCAATGCCATACCAGTGCAGTGTTCTATAAGGAACAGTGGCTGCTTGTACGACTGTAGTTAAATCCAACTAGAAGACCTGAAGAGCTTGGGACTTGATTGATAAGAGATGTCCTTTTTCCCTGTGACAATGAACTACAGCTGTGATTAGCTGGAACTCTTCTGGAGAAGATGTGTGACAGAGCATCCTCCATGACGAACATTCCTCCCTGGAACTAGCTGCTTCTTAGGAGTCAATAAAAGATCCATCTTTTGTCTCAGACATTTATATTTGTGTAGTTCTCATAGTAAGAAGGTAAATGAGAGGCCCAAACCCTTTTTTCCAGAATAGATTAACAAGCATGAAGAAGAACCCCCCCTGCCCTCCACCCCCGTGTAAAATTCTACTAACTTTTTGGAACCATGAAGAAACAAGTATAAAATATGGACTTTAACAACTCATGACTCTAACTTGTAAAGAAATCAAACATTTAATAATGCATAATTACAATGTTTAAAATCTGTTTTCCTCACCATGAGGATGGGCCTGATCCAGACAAATTTGAACTAAGTAGTATATACTCTACCATTATTCCCATTGATTTCAGTGGGACTAGATGAGGAATAAGATATTCATCATTGTGGGTGAGTAGTGTGTCAGGATCTTGTCACATGTTTACTTGCAACAGTAGTAAATCATTGGACTGTAGTGACCTATTAACGTTAGGGTGGTGTCATGTGTTCAACTTAACACTTACTGGACACTTCTACATGTTCATTAATGTGCAGTAGTTACTGCACATTTAGTTTAGTACTTCCTTAGTGAAGTACTAACTGAATGTGCAGTAGCTACATTTACTGCATAGTAGCACCACAGGGGTTGTTGTTTTTTTTTTTTGTGATGTTTACTGCACAGTAACCTAATAACACTGTGCAGCAGGTTATTAGCATGGTTTTTGACTGGCATGCTACTGCACAGTGTTATTAAGCTACCACACAGTAAGCGTCTCATGTAGATGCACCGCTAAGTGCAGTTAAAATGCCAGTAGATGCATGTTTAAGAATTTTAGAATGTGTTAAATGTCCTAAGAATCAGGTTCTGCATTTAAGGTATACCTTATAATCAGAAGCTGTTTGGAGCAATGGTACATATTTTTAGTGAGACAGAATGCTTACTAGGCCCCCCCACCATGCCCATGGCTTCCATGCCTTTATCAGGTGTGTTTTGTCTTACCATACTGTTCTGGTCTATGTGTATGATTCACATATCCTGCTTCCACACTGTGTATAGCTCCATGACTGTTCTGATAAGACAAGCTTTTGTTTTTCCTTATGTTCAGAGCCAGCCATTTTGCTTGGACTTCATGAAAAAAGTGAGCCTCCCTGGCTAGGGACAGACATTCAAAAAAGCCTGAGCCTGAATTGATTCAATCTTTGCAGGTTAGTCTAACCAAGCTAGGCTAAATCATTTTGTAATAGTACAGATATTCCCTCTGGACTGAAAAAATGCAGGCACATGCTTGCAGTGGCTCAGGCTAGAAGCCCAGGGGGCACTAGAGCAGCCCTCCCCTCCCTTCCACAGGGCTGAGCTGAGGGGGGCATGGCCAGGCCCTGTCAGGGCACTGTGAGTAGAGAGGGGGTCCTCTGCCTTGATAACAGAGCACTTATCAGCTCTGTTATCAGCATTTTTCACCCCATCAGAAAACAAAGCCTCACTCATTAGTTCAAGCTCTTCTTCAACAGCTTTTTCCAAAGATGGAACACAAGGACATTACCAGGTAGGCTGTTGATTAGCTCCAGAAAGCCCTAACCAGACACTGTCCTATCTGCCTTATACAGCATTAGCTAGCATACCACATGCTGGCTACGGTCTGTGCTGTGGGAGAGAGGAGGAAGGGCTCTCTGCTTAAGTAGTGAGTCGGGAGAGGTGCAGAGGGGGCTGTGGGGAAGCCAGCATACACTGCTGTGCCTGCAAGTCTCTGCCAGAGCTGCAGCCAGGGAGCAGAGGGGAAAGGCCAGCCCTGATGTGGAGCAGAGAGCCCCTCCCTGCCCAGAGAGCATGCTGGGGAAGTCTGGTTTATCTTAAATCAGGAAAGGGTCTGGGACATATTGCATAAACCAGTTTGAGCCAAATCAGTTAATTCTCATAATACATTCAACCAGGTTTATCTCAAACCAGTTTCAGCCATTTTCAAACTGGTTTATGTGCACTGAATGTCTGTTCTGTTACAGGTTAAATCAGTTTCCGATCACTTAAACCAGTTTGTATAATGTCTATCCCTAGCCCTTATGGCCCTCTTACCTTAAATTTTTCAGTTTGAAGTCACGTAAAAGCTAGGCCAACACTGGCCTTCAGTGAATATTTTTTTTGTTCTACAAATTATAACAAATAAATAGGAGTTCTTACTGTATAATGTCTGCAGAGTTCAGCCCACACAAACTAGATGATAAACACTTACTTAGTATTTTTAAACAGTTACATGTCCCATTAACAAATGTTCCTTCGTTAATAAAGTGTTCTATTGTTACATTTTAAGATTCAAATCAGAATTGAAAGAAAACTTACCTAAAACCTACCTTTTGAAATGAATCCAACTCTTTAAAATGAGTTATAAAGGCTACAGTGACAACAACTGAATAATATTCCCCAGCTTTGTTTAAAACTGAAATATTGCAGTTCTGCAGATCCTTATATAAAACTGACCATACTCCTATCCCTCAACAATAATGTAATAATGGAATGTAATGGAATAATAATAATAATGGAATGGAATAATGTAAACAGAGACTGAATAGTGACTAAAAATTCTTTAAAATTTTCTCTTTTAGTGATCTCTGATGTTGTAATGTAGGCAAAGAAAAATATCTGCCTGTGGCACATTTGATGAGATCCTTACCTCTGCTCTGGTCTCCTTATTCTGGGAAAATGTCCAGAGCAGCATAGAGGTCCTAAAAGTCCCAGATGCAGGTAGAGGAAAGTTCTCCTGACATTGGAACTGGAGTCTTAAAACAGCCATTCAAGACCCCAAAGGTGAGGCTGGAGGCAGAAAGGAGGCATGTAATACTGAGAAAATTCTATGTAGTACTGGGCCTATAGGCATCATGGAAACAGACTGTCATAATTTACGGCTATCTATATTATTTTAGGTGCTGCAGAACAGCCTGGTGTAAAAAAGATACAAATTATGTTAAAACTGTGTTAATCCTACCTTCCCTGAACTTCAATATCTAGTGAAAACTACAAAGACTCTAACTGCAACATTCAGATCTCGGTTACAAGTGCTTTGTAGTTTTGGGATGGTTTTTTGTTTGGCACATTTGAATGAGTGGGACCAGCATTGAAACTAGAACCAGAGTTCAAAGTACTGCCCCACTCAAAAGTTAGAAATAATTTGAAACTAGGGTTCTGTAGGTCCTTGGATTTTAGTACTCTGCAGCTGCATTTACGTGAGACGCTGACTGTGCAGTTGTTACTATGTAGTCATTTAGTAATTGCATACCCAAGTACTAAATGACTGTACAGTAAACAGTGTTACTGCTCAATAGCATTCTTGCATGGCTTTGTGGTGATGCTGACTGTAGAGTAGCTCGTTATTCCTGCTTGGTAGCATCATGTTATGGTTTGTGCCCCGCAATGCCACTGCACAGTACCCCACAGTCAACATCTTGTGTAGACGCAGCCTGTGGTCATGTCTACACAAGATGCTGACTGCTCAGTAGCATAATAATACTGCATAGAAATATGCCACAGCACAGACAGTACTAATACACTACTGCACAGTATTATTAGACTATCGCACAGCAGTGTCAGTTAAAAGACGTTTGCTGACACTACTATGCAGTAACTCCACTTAATGTGCATTTATTTAGTACTTGCTAATACAAGTACTAAATAAATAAGCAGTAATGACTGCACACTAGCATCTCATGTAGATGTGTCCAGTATATACAGACTAGTCTGTATTCAGTACTTTGCCTATACAGAATATTGCTAGTGCTGCTTAGAATTACCACTCCTTCCCCAACATTTGATTGTTGTATATCAGAAAAAGTAATGGAAAGCGGACTGTCCCAGGATCATTATTTTTCAAGAAGGAGACAATACAACATTTCCATTAAATAAGATTGCTTTTGGAAAAGTTCTATAGCTAATATGAGCAAAGTTCATGCAGACTTTTGTTGATTTTATCTGGATAAATTACAGGCTTGATAGGAATTTGGGAGTAACAAATATTGTGACTGTTTTAGGAAGCTTCTTCAGATAAAACCCATGGAAAAATATATAAAACTATAAAAGTAAAATTATAAAATGCCAACATGATCAAGAAACTAACCAGCACAGTTTCTGTGAAATAAATTCATTCCTCACCATTCTTTTAGCAAGTTATTAAAACAAAAGGAAAAGGAGAACCAGATGATATAATTTTCTTGAACTTATATAAAAAAAAACAACTTTACACAAAATCTATCAGGAAATGCTATGAAGGAAGCTGACTGGTTATTGAGAGATGGAGTTTTATCATGGATTTGGAACTGGCTAAGAAACAAAACACAAAGTAAGAATAAATAGTCAGTTTTCATTATGACAAAAATGTAACAGTGGGGTGCTGCAATGTTCCATGCTAGGGCAGATGTTATTTAATGTATCTATTAATGATCTGGAAAAAAGAGTAAGCAGTGAAGTGGCAACATTTGCAGATGACACAATTATTTAAGCTTGTCAAGTCCAAATACAACTGAAAGGAACTTCAAAGGGAACCACCAGAGCTACATAAAAGGACAATGTAATGACAAATGAAATTCAGTTTTGATATTCAACCTAGTACCCATTAGAAGGAATAATATGAAGTACATATGCGCTTTACTGGGTTGTAAATTAACTGTAACAACTCAGGAAAGAGACCTAATGATCATTACAAACAGCTCAGTGAAAACTTTTCCTCTGTGTTCAGCTATGATCCAAAACGGGGATAGGGGAAAAGTGTGATGTTTGGCTATGTGCTGAAGAGATGGAAAATAATACTGAAAATATTATATGAATGTCAATATTACCACTGTATATTGAATACAAGTTCAGTTTTGGTCAGTCTTTGTCAGAAGATATGTAACAGTAATATATGGGAGTTCAGAGGCAGGAGAACAAAATAATTAGAACTATGAAATGTCCTCCATATAAGCAGAATTAGAAAACATTGCAACTGGTTTAGAGGGAAGAAGAGATATGATAAGGTATACAAAATGATTAAGAGTAAAAAATAAATTAATTTGTTTCTGTATTCGACTTTTTAAGTACAAAAGTAAGGAGGTAATAAATGAAACTGAAAGGCTGAAAATTTAAAACTTCTAGAAAATAATAACATTTTCCATATTGAATAATCATTCAATGGAAGTTGCTGCCACAAGAAAGCCCTAATCCTGCAATCACACTTGACTGCAAGGCTAGGGACAGAAATTATACATAATCCAGTATAAGTGATCAGAAGCCAGTTCAAATCGTTAACACAACCAATGTTCAGTGCTTTTAAACCACTTTCAAAATGGCTGAAACTGGTTTAAAATAAACCTGGGTGGATGTAATATCAGATTTAACTGATTTAGGTTAAATTGGTTGATTGAATTTCAGTCCCAGATCCAGATTCAAGTTAACTCAGGCTCCCAGCATCCCAAGATGCTTTGCATCTGCCCTGCAAATTACCCTTCGCAGGGTGGGTGGGTTAGCTTTGGCCCAAGCTGTCTTCTCCAACTGAGCAGGGATGCATGTTCTAGTGCTCCTTGGTGCCTGGCCTGGGCCACTGCAGGCATGTAGCTGCATTTCCAGAATTAAAAGTGAATGTCTGTTCACTTGCTTATTGGTTCAGTATATGCAGCCTACACTAATCTGTGATGACTGAAATCTGCAGAGGATGTTATTCACCTGGGGGTTGGAGAGTAGGAGACAAAAACAGCTTGGTCATTGTTCCAAAATTTGAGGACTGGGGCTGAGTGGGGGTAAGGAGAGCATAGCTCTGGGGCTGGGGAAGCATCTGGGTTTTCCCAGCCCTGGGGCTGTGCTCCAAATGTGTATAGACATTCATTAGTTTGGGCTAACCCATCCCCAATCTAACTTAGTTCACTAAACTAGATCGGACCAGTCATTTTTTGCCCTAACCTCCCCAAACATCTGTACATATCAGCACTTAGCAGATTGACCTAATCCTAATTGAGGTCCAGCTCTACAGTGGAGGTGATGAGCCCACTGGTGCTGTTGATGACAAAGTCCATTCGGGGCATTCCCACCTGCGTGCGGTAGGTCACCTGCCCATTCAGACCCTCATCAAGGTCGATGGCTACCATCTAGGTCAATCTAAGTGTAATATGTGCATGTACACTTACAGAGTAGGCTATAGCACTCTTGTGAGCACGCCCATTGCCTGCTTTCATTTTTTAACTACTACTCAGCATAACTAAGGTTTACAAAATCCAGCTCATGGGTATCCAGTTGGGTTATTTACCAGGTCTCCTGAGCCTATTCTTCATCTGTATTCTTCCAGTTTCAAGGTAGAAATAATAGGAATTAATTATATAACTAATATTGTGAAATGGTAAATGAAATAAGCCCCTCTGTAGGAGGCCCAAGCTCAAGCCAATCATGTAGAGGCCCAGCTCAATAAATGTGGTCAGCTTCCCGCAGTGTATACATTTATGCTCAGGGATAATAAAAAAAAATAGATAATGTTGTAAATAAGTTAGTTTGATTTAAAAAAAAATAGAATCACACATAGCCAGAGGGAATATTTTTGTTAAGGTAGCCATACTTCAGTCCCTTTTTATATCCCTTGTTTCATGGGTGCTGAAGCGTGAGTCTGTCTGGCTATCCTGTTTTGTTATATGGATTTTTAATTTGGTATATCTGGAATATACTCAAGTATATATGAATATATGATATTGAACATCAAGTGAATATCCATATTTGCCCTAAGCTTTTTTGTATGGCTGGCTCATATATCATCTTTTTGTCAGAGTGTCCGATATTTCAGTGACAGCCTGAAATCCAAAAAAAATATGAAACCCTTTGTAATATCTATTTTTAACTCCAAGTCATGTCCATACACTGCTCTCCTCTTAGCCTTCTATTTATGAAAGTTGGCCTTTGCCCTCCATGCTTTCAACCACTTATAAACTGCCATTATAGCTACTCTAAATTACCTGTCTTCAAGATTAAACATGTTTGGTTTCATTTGTCTTTCATCATTAATGAATCTTTCTAATCCCAAAATAAGCTTACTTGTCCTCCTCTATACCATTTTGTAATATTTTAATATCCTTTTAAAACTCTCCTCCTGGAAAGGAGTGGTTGCATTATTTATGAGATGGTTTCACCACCTCCCTTCATCACCTACCTTCTCAGGCTAAGTTTTTCCTACCTCTTCTGTCATTCAGTGGGGGGTCTTGTCTTTACATTATTCTTCATTATCAATTTAGTAATTTTGCTTACCCAGTATATTTAAATTTATTATAGAACCTAGGGAA
>NW_005842053.1:1544119-1554778 GCF_000455745.1 Alligator sinensis
TTTATGTCACCTGTATCATCTGAAGGATTATTCCCTATTGTATTGGTCTAAGCTACTTTTATAGGACTTAGCCTTTTCCTTGGGGCTGTTTCATCATCAGGAAGATTTTTCTAATATTCAGCCAGAGATTCTCATTCTAATTTTCATCCCAGTACATGTATAGTCTTTTTATATGCAAGATCTTATTCTTGCCTTTAAGAACATCCCTGCAGATATTTGTAGATTCTCATAGATCATGCAGATATTTGTAGGCCATGCATACTCTTCAGCTAAGGTACTTAATATATTTATTTCTCTTAATATTTCTTTCTCAACCCATGCTATCAGCTGTGAAATCATTCCTGTTGTTCTCTGAAGTCCCTCCACACTACCAGTACATTTCTTGTCATGAGAGATCCAAAATGGAATGCATTATTCCAGGTTTATGAAAGCCCTAGTAGTGGCACACTTCTGTTCTGAGACATTGTGCACTAATACTCAAAATCTTACCTGCCCTGTCACATTTCAAATGCAAGTCTTATGTGCAAACTTTTGTTGGGCCTGTGTCTTTTTCATCACTACTCTTTCCATGTTTCTTCCCTCACTGAATCTCTTTGGCCCCCTTTGTATGTTACACTTAAGGCATGTTTGACCAGTTAATCATGCTTTAAGTTGTGACTCAGCTCATCTTCAACCAATTAAAGATATGATAAAACAAGCAATAAACTACAAAGTTATTCCACAAAGAGTGTGTAATAACTTTGTAGCTTGTTCTAATCACACCATTAATTCAATGTGTGGCCAAGTATTCCCCTGTGACTAGGAGCCCCATCAACTGAGGGACTCCCAGCCACTGGGGCGCAACACCCACTGCCAGCCCCGCAGCTGATGTAGTGGTGGCAGCATTCCCAATTCAATTCTCTCTCAGTTCTAATATCCAGATAATTAAACCTGGTTACTGTCTCTAATATTCATTTGAAATAAAGATCAAATTCCTGCTACTTATCTTAAAAATAGATATCACTTCAGCCTTCCTCCAGTCACCAATAGTGGTCTTAAGCAAAGTTAGCATTTAACAAGGCCTGTCCTACTAGGTGCTGTGGTATTACTATTATCTCCTGCTCTAAGTAGAGGGAAGTACTACAGTATATCATATGTCATTATGGGTAAATTCTGATTTTTTTAACTGGAACTTTTACATGTGCTGAGACTGAGGACATTGTATTCCCCTTTAATTTCCATAATGAATTCTATCTAAAATCAATATAAATATTATTGAGAAAAAACCTCATCAACTATTTTTGTATAATAATTGAGAAGAAATGGCTTTAGTAAAAGACCAGGGTATGATCTTGGTGCAGTATCATGGAACAATGGGGAAAGAGAATATATTCTCTATACACTCATGAGATTTACTGCAACAGAGTAGGTGGTGAGGGCCCTTGAGGCACTGAAGTACCTAAGAAAGGTAAGTAAGTGGGGTGAATGAAAAGCCTTTGTCTTGACACAAAAAGTTTTGTTGCTTTAGCTTTCACTAGCTCCTAGATTTGGAAAGCAAAGGGTAGAATGTAAAATAAATGTCATTATATTTCATCTAATACATTTTCCTTCTTTTGGAAATAAGTAAAATGTACTGTATTTACTAGGGCTGTGTGAAATTTTGCTGGCTGCTTCATTCTGACACTGTTTCAACCAATTTTGAGGTCAAAACAGAAAAAATTGGAATGAAACAAAGGCCGTTGAAATAGCCTCGAAACAAAATGAGGCTAATAGAAACATTTTGAAAGTTGAAACGTTTTGACCATAGGCTGGGGATGGGAAGTCAGTCTACCTGGCCTGATTTCGTATCCCCTGTACAAGACCCGGCAGGGGACAGGAGGCAGCCCAGGGGGGTTGCTTCCCGATGCCCCACACTAGGTCACACTGGGGGTGGAAAGCAGCCCAGCTGGGCGATCTAGCCCTGGGGATGGGAAGTCAGGCCAGCTGGTCTGACTTCCCATCCCCAGTGAAACTCGAAACAGTGGCAAAGCAATCTTTCTGTTTCAATGGAATGAAACAGAACAGCTGTTTCGACTTGAAATGAAATTCAAGATGAAACACTGTTCTATCAAACCATTGAAACTCAAGGTGAAATGGAACAGTGCCATTTTGCACAGCCCTAGTATTTACTGTAATACAGGACAAGATTCCCCTCCCTGTATTGGCATTTTGAAAAAGCCTTTTGTTTTATAAATGCATACAATGAAATCTCACTAAGTATATTGTGTATCATTAAACTGCTGCCAAAAGCAGCATGTGCTTAGCAATAGAAACCAACTATAAAGTCAATTAAATGTAGCAAATGGAAAGCATAACTATAAAACACGTGGCCCACATTGGGCAAACATACTGATGGGAACCTACCACAAAAATATGTTAGTGTAGCCCACCTAAATAAGACGTATGGTAGTGCCCATTAAGCATAGTCCCCCTTATCACTGGCTCTTTTTCAAGTCATGGTGAGCCACAACACTGCATACCATTCACCCAGAATCCCTCTGTTGGCCCCTGTCTCACCTTGCCACATATGATTAGTGCGGCCCCACTCTCCATGAGATGAAGCCAGATCAAGCTGCCCTGCTTCTCCCCTGAAGATAAGTTTTTGGAGCATCCCAGGACACATGACAAGAACACCTGGTTGCAGTCAGGAGGGACAGAGGGGGTAATAGGCATGTGGATCCTTTGTGGGGGGTACCTGGAGTGTACACACATACTGAGCAGTGCTGAGCTGTGTGGTCACTGGGGGTTGAGATGCTTTTAACTCTGGTGGGGCCCAATCCAATGAACTACATGGTAAATCATGAGTGTTTGACTTTGGACTAATATCATGCACAGTTCTTGGCCTGGCAGTGGAGATACCATGGTATCAGTCCAGGTGGTTTTCCTGCTGTAACTGGAAAGAAAGATCCCTTTTTTCATTACCTTATAATGACTTTGTGTAGTTCAGGGTAATAACCTGTCCATGTACTGTAGGTATGC
Organism: Alligator sinensis; assembly: GCF_000455745.1. NCBI lineage: Eukaryota > Metazoa > Chordata > Crocodylia > Alligatoridae > Alligator > Alligator sinensis. The sequence continues at coordinate 1,547,117 of NW_005842053.1, forward strand.
CCCCTACAAGACTTTACTATAGCCTCCCAATGGGAGGATTTCGACTACAATCCTATTTTATGGAGATGGGGCCTTTCCCCCTAGCTTGTTCCTTTGGCCTATAGGTTAAGGGTAAGTGATGCTCAAGGGTATATTTGAAGCCCTACGCTAAAGAGTATAAGAAAGAGGATACTTGCCAGTAATAGCACCACACGGATTTGAATAACTGAGTTCTGCTCAATTGATAGGATTCAGAACTGATTTGGCTAATTTGACCTGGAATGCAAAATTAAAAAAAAAAAAAAAAGTTCTCAGACTTTTAGCTAAGATCAAGTGAGACTGGGGTCATCTATCCCCCAAGTTTTCCAGTGCCGGGGGCTTCCGTGTCAGATGCCTGCCTGGATTGGGGAGTATTCAAAGCCCTTGACCAGTGGGCCTGAGAGGGAGGATACTTGCCTGGTGATAGAACCACACAGACTTGATGATTGAGTTCTACGCAGTCGAATTTTGGAACTTGACTATTGTGTTTTGCCCAATTGGGTTTTCCTCCTCACTTCCAAGTGCTTAGGGAGAGCAGGGACTGACAGTAAGGGGAGGAGGAAGGGGCTGTGAGGGGAAAAAGGTGGGAAAATTCAGAAAACAAAGGGCTACCCAGATTTATTTACCCTGCTGTAACAGTGGGAGGGGGACAAATTCAAGGCAAAATAATAATTAGATTCATACAAATTTATAAATTTTCCATATATAGAATCTAATTATTGTCTTATAATCAGGGTATTTTCTATTCAAGTAAATATGTAACTACATCCTATACATCTTTACTCCCATACCTGAACTGTATAAAGACCATATAAAAATATTTTCCTTTTTTGCATCAACTCATAATTTTGCCTCCACAACGAAAACCACACCTATTCCTTTTTAGTATTCTAAAAGTAGAAATCAACCTCTGATAAGCCTAAAGAGCCTACAGGATCCTAGGAGACATGATTATGAACACAAATAATCATAATGAAGCCCTAAATATTATCACAGTCTAATGCCACATGGCTCTTCATGGTTTCCTACTTTTCTTTCTAATTTTCACCAAACAGTTCCAGGTAATCAGTAGGATATATATTTTTTAAGAAGTAAAAAAGGATTATAAAAATATATTGTCTTGAATATCTCACAAAGACATAAGGTTTAAGTATATTAGGTTGGGCAAAAGCCAGGGAAAATTGCAGTGAGATTAAAAATGAATCCATTTTAAGCGTCTTTTTGTTATTAACATTCAAGGTTAACAGATAGCTTATGCTAACAACAGATAGAAAGACATATCTTCAAGATACTTTTTGCCAAAAAATCTTGTCCAACATCTTTCTCAACTATGCAATTGGTTCAATAACAGAAAAAAAATATCTCTTGAACATTTCCTGACCACTTCTGGACCAACACAGCTACAACACTAACCCAGCTTGTAAATAGAGGCAGTTACTTAATTGGACAGTATGTGATATGATGTTAATAGAAAATTCATTTGGTGAAAATATGAACATGGTAATGATCTGGCATATAAAGTCTAAAAATCTGCTGCTGTACAGTAACCATGTAAAGTACCACATAATAGAAAAATGCTGTAGAAATCACATTATTTCCAACCATTTACAATTATCTGTAAGAACTAGTGTAGAGATCCCTCTTATAGCTATGCCTTTAGCTTGTAAATGCAAGGATTAATGCAACTTTTGCTTAAAATACATAAAATAGTCCAACTCAGTTTGTTAACTGTTGTAAGTAGTTACTTGACCAGGCATAAGTATGAGTCAGGTGTAATAGTCTGGTCTGACCTACCCAATGAACACTAGAGCATTCCTGTGGGACATTTTTGAAAAGTTATAACATCACAAAGGCTAAATTATCTGAATTAAGCTGTTTTTGCATTAATATGGATCTTGCAGTGCTTTAGTTATACCAGTGGATGTGTATTTTCCAAGTCAGGCTGCCATTCTGGTGATTCAGATGCAGTTTGCAGAAAAGGTTTTGACACTTAGAAATTTGGTGACATCAACTATTTTGTATGTAACCATAAGTAATGCTAACAGTGATCATGGTTAAATCTCTGTAAAATCTTTATAATAAAATCTGTCTGTTTTTCCTTGTAAATAAAATAGTTACTATGGTATTTCCATCCAATAGAAAAAAAAGAAAAGAAAAACTGTAAAGATTTTCATGATTTGTAGTTCACTGTTTTGTCACAATGCTATATTGAGAAAATTATAAGCGTAACTTTCCTTGTGTATCTTCAGGGAATAGTTTTACCTTTAAAATAGATTTTCATACCCTTTACAGCATTAGTAGCAGTCACTTTAGATATAATTAATAAGCCATTGTAAGTAGTTAATTTAGAGTTTCCTGGAGTTACAGTTCACTGAAGAATGTACTGCCAAATCACCTTTGATTTCTTAAGGATATAGGTATCATAGTTAAAATATTTGTACTTCAAACTAGAGTTAGTGAAGAGAGAGAGAACTATGTTAAACAAATATAGAAAACATCTTAGTATAATCACGTACCTATAATTGCTATTAATTATGTAGTATTTTAATATAGACATGCTTGGAAACCTCAAACTGGCTAAACAGTATATATACAGAGTGCCCTTCCTGCAGTGCTTCTCTTCCTTAAGTGGGATGTTGAAATGTGCTCACCATTGGTTTACCTTAGTGTGGAGTTGTTGTTGAGTTAGCCAAATGCAGAGTGTGTTAAACACACACATATGCACAAAATTATATACAAGCTAAACAAAGTGGTGAGAGGAAGTATTCCTCCTCTTCCATCAAAACCAGTGCAGTTCATTCCTAGTTCACTTCTTCCATGTGGCACTCTGCTTTACAGGAGTTCCACAGTTTTAGCAGTTTTCCAACCAGCCCATTCTCTTTACAGCCACCTCACAAACCTCTGGTAGAAACAAAGAACTAAATGATTACCCTATTTGTCATCACACGTGTCATTTTAAGCAGGGGGAGAAAACAAAATTTGTGGGCTGCCTTAACACTTCTTGTTTTTGGACATAATGGAAAAATAAAAAAAATATTGAAGAGAATGTGTTCCATTTTTATGAGTCACCCATATTCAGGTTGAAACATGATGGTGAAACTTGCATGGACTTCAGGTGGGATAGATTTTACCTAGTTCCTCAGGAAAACTACATTTGAGTCCATTTCTGACCTGCCTCAAATGATTTTGATCCCTACTGTACCAGGGTTTTTTTAGTTGAATTCATTTTTCATTTATGGTGTAGCATGGCCTTAGGAGTGGATCATTGCCAATCAGCCTTTCGTCATGTGTGCAATACTGATGCTATTTTTCACTTTACCCCATTCTGGAAGAGTATGTGTGAGAAGACATAGCAGTACAGACATTCCCTAGAAAAAAGGAAATCAGAAATAGATGTCATGTGATATACAAAATGACAGATGTGCCGCAAACTGACTTTCCTTCCGTGTTGTGGGCCCTAACTCAAAAGCTGATGCTAGCAATATTTTCCATGTTCATTATATACAGGTATCATGTAAAAAATAAGGTAAAATGTATCTTGGGCTAGTGTATTTTGTTATTTACTTATGTATGTTGTTGTAAGTATAAAAGAAACTATGAAATCATCATAAAATTATAGTAATTTTATATCAGAGGGAACGCTACATCTTGTTTATGCATATTGTATAGTAGCTAAACTGTTTGGGCCTGTCTTTCACAGAATGTTCTGTTTTAATACCACAGTTCCTAGGCTGATCTATTTTACCCATGTTATAACTTACTGACTCATTGACTTTTCTCCCTTGCCTATACGTCTGGGTTTCTCTGTCCATATAGCATTGTTTCATATTTTGCTTAAAACAGTACATTTAGTACTATAAAACATGTTAAGATATGATATGTATAAAAGTTATATAAATGTGCATAATTAAATGTTTTATGGAACATTTTTTCAGTGGGCTGAGGTAGGGGCACCCATAACCTTGGGATAAGCAGGGGGTTGGATAACTGGAGGGGTCTCAGCAGATTCTGAAGTCTAAATCCAAAGATCATGAGTTCATTCTGTCAAGCAGATTTGCTAGATCTCCATCTGCCTGATTCACACTGCTGGTCTTTAGGTTTTATGCAGTGAAAATATGTAATTGCCTAAAGACTTATGCCTCAAGCACTACCATGACAATTAGTTTTACAAAAAAGCCAGGTCACTAGGTATTTCTATGCTGTCCACTGTGGCATGGCATAGACATCCCCAAGCCTACTCTCAATGATTTGACTCAGATATTAGAAGCTGGTCAGCCATAATAGCAGAGAGATTTCCAGAGAATAATTTTGGTAGTATGGACAACAACAGACACCTGCTTAGCTGCGAACTTTGGGTGGTGGTAGTCATTAGAGGTGTGCGAAATGACCCGTATTCAATTTGGATTTGGATTTGGCCTGAATTGGGGACAGTGATTTGATTCGTTGATTCAGATCACTGTCCTGATTTGATTTTGCTGAATCCGAATCTGAAGATTCACTGCTGATTCAGAGAATCAGCGATTCAGCAAATCAGCGATTCGGCCATAGACACAGCTTTAAGTGTCTTTTCTACACACCTCAAGGTACCAGGCGCAGCTCGTGAATGCTACAATGATGGGGTGGATGGAATGTCCCACAGGAGCGTGGGGGGCGGGGGGCTGTGCTCAGCGGTGACCCCAGAAGTGGACCGGATGTATGGAGTGCATGGGGGAACCCCCTCCCATGCCTCCCTGACTCAGTAGTTGGCCACAGGGGGATCCCAGGTGTCCCCCCAGATCCAGGAGGCACAAGTCACTGAGCTGGGGGGTAGGAGGGAGCCCCGACACGCCCCCCAGCAGACCCAGAAGTGGACCAGAAATGCTTCTGGTCCACATCCAGGTCTGCTGCCAAAAGTGCTGGGGACTCCCTCGTGTTCCTGAGTGATAGTCCATCCAGCCCAGCATCTCAGCATTCACAAGCTTCCTGGTGCCTTGAGATGTGTAGAAAAAACATTTAAAGCTGTGACTATGTCCAAATCATTGGATCTTTCTGAATCTCTCCAAATCTATTTGGAGGGTTCTGATTTGATTCAGAGAGATTAAAGGGTCTCTTGATTTGACTTGGATTCATAGATTTGATGGCTGAATCAGGCTGAATCTCTGCCAAATCAAATCAGTGACTGAAGCTTTGCACAGCCCTAGTAGTCCTCATTATCCAGATCTCATGTATATGAAACCCTATGGGACGTTACTATATTTTAATAAAAGCCCAGCTGGAAGAACTGAGTTGGATAGTAAGTGACATTGGATAGTATTTCCATGGTGGTAAGATGGAACATGAAGGAAGGAGATAATAGGCATGTCTACACGTGCCAATTTATGGTGCATTAGCCATTTTTAAGGCACATTAAGGTCAGTGTTCCCTCTAAGCTATGTGGCCTGCGCAGCTGCGCAGGCATGCTCATCCGACGCTGCCAGGCATGCCTGCATGGCTGTGCATGCCACGCAGCTTAGAGGGAACACTGATTAAGGGTGCGGATCTACACATGTGCACCCTTAATACACCTAAAAAATGGCAATTTTAGGCTATTAGCGCCTAAATTTGATACCTGCTTTTGATACCTCCAGGTATCAAATTTAGGCGCAAATAGCTAAAGAGCATTTATGCATGTGTAGACACATTAAGGCACATTAACACTGTATATGTTGAGTAACTTAGTCCAAAGTCAGTTGACATACACAGTGTTAATGTGCCCTAGCACATACATGTATAGATGCATGCCTAAATTGCCTCAATGAGCATTAAATTGAGGCATGCATAAAAGCACATGTAGAGATGCCCAATGTTAACTATGTAAGATAGTAACTGTAAAGTACTCATTGTAACTAAACAGTGGGAAATGAATTTTCATTGTTTTCCACCAATCAGTTTCATAGACTAGAATACTAAGGAAATGTATTTATTATGGAATTTTGCCTTTTTTCTTTGTTCAAATTTTTTTTTAAATTGTGATATTTTTATCCTGTTGTTGCAAAAAAAGTGTTAAATTAGAATCAAGATGCAATATATATCAATAACTTCAGGGTAAATAAGGAATATTGTATTTATTCAAAAGCCAGTCCTTACAAATGTAGGAAATTCAGAGTGCAGGTTGGAATCACAGAATCATAGAGCTGGAAGACATTTCCCCAGGCCATCCATTCCAACCCCCCACCTGACAGGATCAGTCCTGCTCAAACCATGCCATACAAATCACTGTCTAAACTGTTACTAATACTACAAAAGCAGTCCTGCTGCACAACTACAAGGCATGACACCCTCCCTGCTACAACTGAAGCAGAGGGACAGCGGTGGCCAGTGTCTTGCTACTGCAAGGGTTGTTAAAATGTGCTTGAGAGATCCAAGGAAGAGGGTTATACCCTCTTCTACAGAAAAAGTAAAAAACCTCCATAATCTATACCAGCAGAACCATGGGGTAAAACTCCTTCCTGATTCCAAATGTGGTGATCAATATGACCCTCAGTGGAGGGGCAAGACACTGTAGTCAGGAACCTCCAGGTTTTAGTCGCAGAATTGGCATGCCTGAGTCAAAATCCCCAGCCTTGGCTGCAGCCAGAAACCAATGCTTCTGAGGAAGGAGGAGGAGGAGGAGGGGGAAAAAAAAGAAAAGAAAACCCCTAACACCTGTAGCAACATGAGAGGAAAAAATACCAAACACCCTCTAACCTAGGGACAGCAAGCATTGCTCCACATAGCACTAACATCACACCCTGTTACTGGATAATCAGAACTTGCCTGTCTGCATCCCATCCATAAACTTATCTCAGCTCCTTTAACCTTCTTTCATAACTTACCCAGTTATAAAGTTTTGCTTTGTTCTCCTGCTATTGAGCATGGTCTCCCCCACTATACCTCTGCTTCAGGTTACAGAGCTTTTCTCAGTATCTCCCAATAATCTGTTCGGGGGAGGATATATGCGGGTGGCCCCTGGGCTTCTAACTGGCTCTCTTTACAGAGCACTCCAGGCACAGATGTTAAACATGTTAACATAGGGAAGTACGCAATTAGATACCCAGACACCTTTAACTGTTCCCAACAGTAATGATATGTAGTGTTGATATGATTATGATTAATATATATTACTGTCTGTGAATCTCATGTTAAATTAAACTTATTTTAAAGTCAGATATTTTTAGATGGTTTCACCAGGGCTAATGACATAAATTACATATACACCAGTATAAGTGGGCAGAAACTGGTTCAAATCTGGTTCAAACACAACAGAACCTCAGTACATATAAAGCACTTTCAAAATGGCCAAAACAAGTTTATGATAACCTGGATGGACACAGTATCAGACATAACTGATTTAGGTTAAATCAGTTTATTGAACGTATGTGCCAGATCCCCTCCAGACTCAAGTTAACTCACAGGCTAGGGACAGACATTAAAAAATCCTGAGCCTCAAGTGATTCAATCTTTGCAGGTTAGTCTAACCTGCGGACTGTGAACTCATTTGCAAGTGGGTAGACATTTGGCTCAAGCCAGAAGCCTGGGGGTTCTAGACCAGCCCTCCCTTCCACAGGGAAAGTTGAGCTGAGGAGGGGGGTCACAGCCAGGCCCCAGCAGGCCCACCACAGCAGCTCTCTGACAGCTGGGAGCAAT
>NW_005842053.1:1554788-1585656 GCF_000455745.1 Alligator sinensis
CCCAGATAGGACTCCTTCCCCTCCTCCCTGCCCTCCACCACCATGGGTCTGGGAGGGGTCCCTGTTCAGTGCTGGGGGGATCCTATCCCTCCTCTTCCTACCCTGCTACCACCATGGGGTGGGGAGGGTGCTCTGTGAATCTGCCTTGCCTGAGAGGGAGACTCTTCGCCTTGCTTCTCCCCCATCACTGCAGGGTGGGGAGGGGGTTTTCTATGGGATGCTTCCCAGCCCCAGAGGGGGACTCTTCCCCTTACTCCTCCCCCCAGGGCAGGGGGGAGGCTCTGTTCCATGCTAGGGGAGAATTCTTCCCCCTTCTCCTTGCCCTGGAGGGGCAGCAGGAGCACAGAGCTCAGCTGGGCAGGATGTGGCTCTGTGGGGTGTGAGGGAGGGGAAGAAGGGAAGAATTAACCCCCTCCCTGCCCACTTTGCCTTAACGGGGCCATGCCAGCTGGTGTCTCTGCTAGGGCCAGTCCCTGCTCTGGCTAGATAGCAGAGGGGAGGAGGACGCTCTGCTGTGGAGCAGAGAGCCCCTCCCAGCCTAGAGGGCATGCTGGGATGATGGGGGTGTCTGGTTTACCATAAACTAGCAAGGGGTCTGGGACAGACATTGTATAAACCAGCTTGAGCCAAATCAGTTAAGTCCGATAACTACATTCAACCAAGTTTATCTCAAACTTGTTTTGGCCATTTTGAAACTGGTTTATGTGCACTGAATGCCTGTTCTGTTACAAATTTAAACCAGTTTCTGATCACTTAAATCGATTTATGTGTAATGTCTGTCCTTAGCCCCAGTCCCCCAGCATCCCAGGATGCTTTGCACCTCTGCTGCAAACCCTGCCTTACAGAGTGGGTGGGCTAGTGTTGGCCCAAGCTGTCTGATCCAGCAGAGCAGGGAGGTGTGCTCCAGCATCACCTTCCCTTCCCCCAGCCCCTTGCTTCTGGTGCCCACTGCAAGCATATGGCTGCATCTGTAGAATCAAAGGTGAATATCTCTTCACTTGCTTATCAGTTCACTCTATGCAGCTTAGACTAACCTGCAAAACTTGAATCCATTCAGCTTTGGGCTTTTTGACTGTCTGTACTTAAGTCAGAGGACAGAGTAAAGGTTATTTGGGGACCTTAACTTTCCATAAAAGTTATAAAAGAAATAAGGAGAAAAAACTCCAGATGAGCAGGGAGTATGGCAACATGTAGGAAGAAACGAGGCATAGATATAGGTGAGATGAAGCCTTGCAGTAAGGGGAAGAGATGACTATGAAGAACAGAAAGATATTCTGATGTCAGAGGAAAAAACAGACTTGTCAGCATTAGTTCAGTTACAGAGAGGGAGAAAATGGGGTGGTTAATGTAGGCAGAACTAATTGATTTTTTTTAAAAGAACTAGTTTGTAGGAGCTAGGAGAGAGAATGAAATCATCATCCATGCAATTACAGCCAAATCCTGTCCTCATATATTCAAATTTCCCATTTATCTTGTTGGGAGCATACTTGCATCTGTGGACACAGTCTAGTTTGTTTTTTAGTTGTTAGCTGATGCTCATAAATCTGTGTACAAATAAGACCTAGTGCAAATCCTCATATAGGAACAATATTTATATATTCTTAGGGTCTGCTAAGCATGAAACTCCTCAGCTGTATATACATTTTCAGTTTCTGTTCTTTGAAAAATAATCAAAACTACAGATTTCATGAGCCTTCAATATTCAGTTTTATTTACCTCTCAAAGATTCAGCTGATTTGTTGTGTGATTGCTTTTCTGAAGGAAATGATGCACTGTAATCAATTTATTGTGTGCAACTTAAAATGTCAAGGACATTTTCATTAGTTAACTAGCAGTACTCTTGCTGTAGGGGATTTTGCTGACTTTTTTTTAAGTAAAGCTATTTTAAGGACTTGCTTCTTTAAGATATATGGTCCAGCATGTTTAAACAGAGTAGATGCTTACTATTGTCTGTTTTTAAAAGAATCAAGCCTGAGCAGCATTTTGGGGAATACTTGAGATAGAGCTCCTATGCTATGTTTCTGGTACCTTCTTTTATTGTAGAGCTGTTTTCTTTACGATTTTTTTCCATGATAAATACAACACTAAGGCATGTGTTTGTCTTGGTTATTGACAGTGCATTTCAAAGGAAGCGATCCTTGGAGAGATTAAGCATCCTGGTTCCAATAAAAAATAGCATGTAAGTGGTTAATAAAATAAAACTTTCATAGGCAGAAAATGTATTAGATCTTGTCCTTGTATGTAAGTTAATTTGATCAAATGAACAATTTTTTGTGGAACTACATGTAGATTGTCTAGATACTTAGGCTGATCTTCACTGTCGGTCGAGTTTATTTAAAGAGCTTTTCTAGTCACCTTTGAACCCAAATGATTTCTCCAGATGTACAGAAGTGAACAATGTAAAAATCTTGCTGCTTCAGCAAAACAGGATCCAGCTGGCAGGGAACTGGATCTGCAAGTCATTGGTTACAGCTGTGTTTCGATTTATGTGATGGTTGAAAAAATAAATTACCAGATTAAATGGCTAGAAAGAGAACTCTTTGTTTAGCCCTTGTGTGGGGACTGAAAGTGTTTATGGTGCTGTTTTCTACAGAGCCTTTGCAAAGTAAGCTGGACAAATAGACTTATTCAAAACTTCTCAGAAATGTTGCACATTCAGCTTTATTTCTTTACAGAAGAAAACTGTATGGTTTTGTGTAATGCTGTCAGCCAGCAACTGGTTTTAAGGTGCCTGGCCTTTGAGAGTGGCAGTAACATTTCTTTCCTTTAGGCATTGTAGTTTATCATTGGAGGGCAGGTTCCTTTAGTTAAATGCTTTAAAATGTGTTTATTGGCATGCACACAAATGCATGCAGAGCCTGTGTCAAACTCATAACTTTTTAATAGGTTTACTATTCCAGCTTTGTATATTGCTTACCTCTCACTTTGCATAATAATATTGATGTAATTGTGACTCTGGTTCACAACAATCCAGAGACTAGACAAAATGAAATCAGAATTAAATGCCAATAGTGTGGACGATAGAGTATTTTATTTTAATGTTCTAACAATTTAGGTGAATAAGTTCTTCAAGGCTGTGATTGTCTTATTGCATGATAACCCAGTCCTGAAAAGATTCACTTGCTTCATTTTATGCACATCAAGTACTTTTGTTGACTTCAGGAAGACTACTTGGTGTGCATAAAGCCCAGGATTGGGGGCTATGCTTTGCTAGGAAGCATGTGCATCTTATTGCTATATAAGATGCCAATCCCCCAATGCATTGGAAGCCCTCAGTTCTTACCAACAGTATTGTGAATTCAGGATGCTCAGTCATTAATTTTTGCAGTGAAATCCTGATCCATCTGAAGTCTGTGGGAGTTTCCCCTATAGAGTTAAATGTTGATTCATGCTGAACAGTACCCTATTCAACAAGTAGGACTACTTGTGGAGGATATGGTACTCAGTGGCTCTGTCTACACATGCGCTTAACTGCAGAGTAGACTAATTAGCTGTGGAGTAACACATCACTGTCTATATGTGCAATGCTGTTAGGCCATAGTAAACTAATTAATGCCACCATAAAATAGTACTGTTGGGGACAGTACTATCTTACAATGGGGTAATTTACTGTGATTAAACACATGTATCAATGCTGACCACAGGTGTAAATTGTTCCTGGTCAGCCTAGCCAGTAGGGAGCCACACTCTTGCCTGCCACCTAGCAATGTGGCTCTGTACTTTCAGTACCCGGCCAGCCCTTCTGCTGTCTGATGCCACCACCCAGAGCCCACGGCTGACCCCCCATGTTCACTGGTAGCAGGGCAGGAGTGGCCGTAGCATAAATTGTTCTGCCCTGGCTCAAACTGCTTCTGTCTTGGGCACACATGTAGATGCTTTACCTAGAGTAGTTTACTCTGGCTCAAACTGCTCCAGAGTTTATTGCTTTGAATTAATTGCACATGTAGATGCACCTAGTATCAATAAGAGTTTTGAAATATGGTTAATACTACTACTAGTTTTAATAATAATAAATGCTGAATTTTAAGAACAAGTAAATATATTCATTGCTGAATTATAGAAAGAAACGTACGGGGGCGAAAACCAGGGACGGTTCTATTAATTTGTAAAGCTTTAGATGGCCTGCAGCAATAATAGTTTACAAACCCAGTGGCATTTTCAGCATTTGTTTCTATTTGTTCAACAGTATTTTCCAGCACTTATTTTTAGTAGACAATTTCCTTTCATTTTACAATTACAAAGCTGTCTGTGGCAATGGAGTGATATCGGGTATATTGTATCTATTAAGGCACATTTCTAAACAAATGGATAGATTAATAGGGAAAATGATGGTTATAATTATGCTATAACTGTCATTCTATCAAGATCTAATTACTTTTCTAAATACACTTTGCACAAATCTTTTCAAATGGCTGTCTATATCCTTTTTAAAATCCTACAAAATGCTGACAGTAAGGAGAGCTAAATACCAGAACAAGAGTTCTGTTCCAAGTAAAAAATGAAATAAAACAAGTTGGCCTAGTTCCACCACAAGCCTCCTTCAGAAATACCAGGGGGAGGCTTAAAATATTTTTAATAGAATATTTCCCCCTTTCCCTCCTCCTACCCCCATACTCCCCGAGCAAGATTATTACATTAAGAACCATGCGACAGAAAGTCGTGATGATGCAGAATAAATAACCATAATGTATCAAAAGCAGACAAAGGTGTGATTGATCTGTCTGGAATTGGCAGACTCTTTCGCTGTGTCAGGCTGTTTTTTTGATCAATGAAGGTATAGCCTCTGACCCTTAAAAAAATCAATGCAATTGATTGAAAGGGAAGGGAAGTGAAGTATGAGAATGCAGGATAGACTTTCACCTTCACTGTCTTGAACATTTTAAATATTCATTTTTGCATGCATTTACCACCTTGTTTTTTAAATTCTAGTTCTAAAATAATTTACTTTTTCTCCAGTCCAGTTGTGAAAACTTTTCAAACAAACCTCTTGAAGTAATGTCTCTCGCAGTTGACGTTTGTCACAAGAGTATATCCTTTCAACACACTAATAGGCAACAAATTGTCTTTAAAAAATTTGGACCTGAGCATTATCCAGTATGCATGCATTTGAATGTGCCCTGCTCACACAGATTGTCGAGATAACTTCACTGGGATTCTCCACTTTGGAAAGTTACTCCAGTGCTAAAGTGTTTGCCGGATCAGGTCCTCTAAATGTAGCAACAATGAAATGATCTTCCAGCCTAGGAAAGTGGGACCACAGGCAGAAACAAAACAGTTCAGTTAAACCCTTTCTATCAATTGTATGTTTTCATCATTTTCATTATTTCTGTTATATATGTTCTGTATTTTCATTATAGCTTCATTGTAACAAGTTCATTATTACAGCTAACTAGCAGTCTAGCTCGTTGCCAGATCTGTATATTCTTGTGTGTAAAGGAAATGTTTTAAAAAATGTTAGAAAATATATTTTACTAAATATTAAAAAAAAAAACAGTCTGGGAGTCTCAGCCTCTTATAAGGATGACTACTCTATATTCACAAATTAGGAAAACCAACAAATCAAAAACTCAAACTTCTCTGCTGCAGTCAAAATGTGTTTTATTAGCATTTATTGTTTTGTTTTTCTCTACCAGGCTGTCCTGTCATATGTGACTGAAGCAGCATTAATCAGTAATATGAAGAAATAAATAAAGCCAGATTAAGAATTGCTCATAAATTGAGCAATTAATTCACTCAACGTTTCATGCTTTTGGACCTCTAGAAAATCAATAGGTCAAAAAATAAAAAATATAGCACCAGTTAGTTTTTTAATAAATAATTAAAAATGATTTTTTAAATTGAAAATGTCAGTGGCATACAACCAGATTGCATACACATTCATATACTTTCAAAGTAATTCAGACTACAATCATTTGTGTTGTCATATGTCTTTGTTTTAATTAAGGGCAGGTAAATTGGCAAGTCAGCAGAGACAGTAAAACAGCATTTCCCAAGTACAAAGAATTCTTGCAAACTTACAAGGGAAAAGATTGGACATTGTCCTTTCCATTTAAATAAACGCTTCTTCTTTTTCATTATTATTATTCATCTTCTGCTTCTTCAGCTCTTCCCTATAGAAGTAATTATAGAATTTTAAAAATAGATGACGAGCAAGTGAAAATTCCCTTCTCAGGAAAAAATGTTACTAGCAGAAATAACATAAAGTTTGGGGATTCAAAAAAGTGAGACAAAGGGGTAGTTTTTATTTTTTCCAGTTCATCCGGCATCTTTATGAGGTATTTATCCCCTTGCTGTTTAACAGTAAGGACAGATTTAATGAGCAACTATATAAAGTATGGTGTGTTGAATAGATATGTATATATATATATCTATATATATATAGATATGTATATATATAAAAACAGGTCACATTTACAGTTTCACTCTTAAACATTCACAAGAACAATATATTGAAAGAGATACACTGAGAGGCTAAACTATAAATCTTTTATTAATATTATCCATTTATTTGCACGGAGATGGAGCAATTGCATACCCCAATCATAACACGCAGAATATAACAATCAGAACCCAGACATCAAAATCACACATTTGGCATCACTTACATTTCTCCCTTCTTTTTAGAGAGCACATTCTAATTCCCCTCCAAATAGTATCTCTTTCTTGTCGTCCTCCTTCCTCTTTAACATTGTTTTTGTTGTTCTAAAAATATATATGCTACATACAGAAAAGAATCTTACTAATATTACAAGTCACTTTTAGCCCCAGTGTCTAAACCCCCCCCACAAAGACGCTATTGCATACTTGAATGTACTTTGACATCTGACAGCCGTGTCCAGCCTCACTGAGTGCTCATCCTTCCTGCCCCCTCCCATAAGTAATAGCTGGGGAGGCTCCTCTATTTCTGGTGGCTGCAACAATGGCTGCTGCTTGTCTTGCTCTTTATGTACTCGTACAAACTGCGTCTTTTCAGTGTGGATGTGAATGCTGTCCCCTTGTGGATGATGCTCACAGTCTTAAGTGCTGCCTGCATTGTACTACTCAGGAAAGCTGAGCAGCGTATCTGCGCGTCCTTCATCTGGTTAAATTTGGTGCCTAGCACATCACATTCATTTTTATCTATAAAGGACAGTAGCAAGGTTCCTTCTGTCTCATCCAGTTGTCAATAAAGCCCCCTCCCTGAGAGGATGTGAATCTGAAGTAATTTTTTTTCCTTACGTAAGTGATCATTTTGTCTGCATGTCTAAATCAAGGTAGAAACAAAGTTGTTTCTGGCTGAGGAAAAAGCCCCTTATTATCCCAGTCAAAGGGCATCTATACCAGGTCCAATTCCTATTTAAAAATAGATTTATTTTTTTACTTCTATTAATAAGGCCGCCTGGATCATTGAGTCAAGCAATTGGTCCTTAATAATAATATATCCTGCACAGTGCTACAGCTGACTATTGTCTTGTTTCAGAAAATGTGATCTGATATACAAGGTATAGCATAAGAGTTCCACACCCTGCTTCTTCAGGTATACTCCCCCTTGATCAATTTTCCTAGACTTCGTTGCATACATCTTTTGTAGCACGACAGACTTTGAGGTCTTATGTCTCCCTTGCTCCCCCACCCTCCTGGGAAAACTAACCAGCATCAAAATATAACTAAAGCAGTACTCTGCTGCACAGGAGTACATTTTGTCAGACGGCGCTCCTATCAATGCATGGACTAATGCTGTCTCTCCTAATAAAAACAGACCTGCAATAAAAAACCCCTGCAGTTCTGAGTGGGAACAGAGGCAATACATACAGAGGCTGATGATGCTTTGAATGGAACAGGGGCATTTTTTATTGTGTGTGCTGATGGGAATAAATCAGGTTGTAGTGATTCAGATTTTGGGATATATATTAGTTATTTAGTAACACAGGTTGGATTTTTTCCCCTAAAACTTTTCAGACATGTGTATGACAGTTGGCTAAATCACTGTTGAGACAAAACTTTTCCTGATCTTTTCAAAACTTCCACAAGACATTTAAAAAAAAAATAAATTAAAAAATCAAGGGCATTAATTTTTAAACAGAAAATATTACTTGCACAAAAGCCTCTGCTTCCTTGTTCAGATCTGACAGTTCTGCTTTCCTAAGTTGCATGGATGCACAACGTAAAACCATGGGGGGAAATTTTTTGGAACTAAAATACCCATATTTAAAAAAAAAACAACCCACAATACTTTTTAACCTTCATTCACAGACTGACAACTAATTTTTCCTAGAGTCTGCTTCACCAAAAATACATGGTTTCTAACCAGGTTTTGAGGGAGGAGCTCTACGATAGGATTAGTGAAGAGGGGTGAACAGCTTCAGCTAACTCCAACTATTCTTGTTGTATTTGTAGTCTCCAAGGAAACAGCTGAGTTGAATGTTAATTAAACAGCATTCTTTGATCCACCCAGCCACTCCCAGAGGCATAATAATAATCATATATAAGTGCACACATCAAATATATAAGGTACATTTCTAAGAATGCATCTAGCTTTGCCATATTCCCAATTAGAACATTTGTTGCTGTCGTGATCCTCTATTATTTAAAACCCAGGGAAGAAAGCTAAATTAAATCTGGATAGTCCATCTGCAAGATAGGGTGACAGAGCAAGCATAAATTCCTTTTTAGAGATGTATAAGGGTTAATGATTAGAAGAGTAGAATCAGGAAAGACCTTAAGCCCAGATCTATGACAGTGGTAATTGAGCTGATTGATTACGACATCTCGTTTCAGACGACTATTGATTTAATCTAGTCTGCATTCCCATTGGCCCCAAAGGTGCTCCCAAGTGAAGCTTCAGCACTTGAACCCGAGCACTCTCCCTACTCACTGTCTGGATATAAATTTACAAAATGTGCAGCCATTTGTAATTTACATTTGTCCCCACGTTTTTACTCAGACACTTCTAATTTCAGCAGGTTTGTGTTTTTAACATTGAGTCAGAGGCAAAGAGAATGGATGGCACAGATTATAGATGGAGGAGTAAAAAAAAAAAAAAAAGATGTGGCTATGTGGCTAGTATTTGCATCTGTTGTTTCTGATTCGCAGAGCTAGCAAAGGCTGCTTTCTGGAGGCAGTCCACAAAGCTGGGCTATCAGTAGGCAGTTTGCTGTACGCGCACGTTCAATTATTAAAATAGTAGACTTTTTTTCTGTCTGATAGCCATAGCGAGGTCATGACATTAATTTATCCAGGGTATTGTGGGTAACTATACAGAAAAAAAGCATAAAGGGCACAGATGCTGGAGCAGCAAAAAATGGATGGGTCTGAGCAAAAGGAGATTAAGAGGCGATGACCAATCTAATGTACGTATAGCAGTAAGAAGCCGGCATCCGTCACAGACTATTGATGGCAATAAGTATTTTAAGCCATGCTGTGCATGTGTTAATTTTTTTTTATACTTCAGTAAATGCTAAACTGAATGCTGTAATCCTGTATTTTTTCAGTTTCCCAAATCTGATTTCAGTCTTGCTTTTGTTGTCTCATGCTTGGCGTTCTTCTCTTGCTCTCTGTCTCTGTCTGTGGGTGTGTGTCTGTCTCTGTGTCTCTCTCTCCCTCCCTGAGATACCAGACTTAACTGTTTCCTAAATGTCTACTTTTTTTTTTTTATTAATTATCATTCTAGTGATTGGTCCTGTGTATGTCTACAAACTGGGCTTAGGATGCATTCCCTTATGGTGTTGCTTCCTTTCTCTAGTAATGGGGTTTATAATTTGTGGGGTTTATGTTTTGTTTTGCTTTTTTTTTTAACTTTTCTGCGAATGGATGCCCTTCACATTTGCTGCCACAGTTATGTTGCCAAACTGCTACCTTAGTTGGTACTGCAGTGTAGCACTGCATGCTGGGATCTGTCTCTGTGGGTAAGCTGGGAATTTCTACAGCACCAGATAGCTTTTAGAATTGGCTTCAGAATTGCGTACCACTCATTCCCCCTTTTGGAAATGATTTTGTTCTGCAAATCATGGTGGCATGGCTTTGTCTGGAAAAATAATTCAGAAATATTGTTCATGGAAAAAAGAAAAGATAGCAAGTTCATTACACTGTATAGCATGGAAGTACTTTCTATTAAGAACAAAGTAACAGAGTACAAACTCATACAATAATTGTGCTTCACAAATTTGTATAGCATGTGATACAACTTTGTCTGCATTTCATATAGCAAAGCTTTGTGTTTTGTTTTATACTGTAGGTATTATATATGTATTGCATATAGGTGTGTGTGTATACATACACACTCGGAAACGTATATGCTATGCTGTATATATATGTTACATATTATTAGTATAGGATACATATTGTGTATGTATATGGACATTATTCACACATAGGTGTCCACTATTTTGTATGTAGGATTGTACATACAGTTTCTGGTCTTTCTCATATAACTCTCTCTTGCACGCACACATGCACATGCGCACACACATGCATGCAGACACACACACACACACACACATGCACTGTTTTTATTGGGGGGTCTAAAATAAGAATGGCTAATGCCCTGTGAGGTGTGGGTTTAAAACTAGAAACTTATGATTTCAACACCATTCTGGTGATTCAGATGCTGCAGTGACTTGGTTAAAACATGGCAATTCCTGCAAACCGAGACACAACTAGTACCAAAAAAGAAAGAAAGAAAGAAAGAAAGAAAAGCAAAAAAAAAAAAAAAAAGCAATAATGTTGATTAATATTAAAATTAGTCATTTGAATTTTTAATATAAAAAAATGGATCCTAAAGGCTTTTGAGAGTTGCTGTGTCCTTTCTGCTCGTATTGATTCAAGGAAAGGAAAAAATGAAGAAGGCGTAGAATAAACTCTAAGACTGTTAAAGAATTGCTGGCATTATTTCTCTCTACATCACGTGTGAGCCTGGGTTGCCTGCTATTCCTGAGGCAGAGGATCGAGGATGAAAGTCTGTGTGTCAGAGCCTGTTTTCACAACTGCATTTGGAGATCTGTCTTATTGATTAGGAAAAAAAGGGGGTGGGAATAGGAGTGTGAGGTGAGGGGAGGACCGACTGACTACTGGCTTATTGCAGCTCAAGACATTTTCTTCCGGAAAGATGTCAAACAACTGAGACACAGCAACAGAGGAAGTAGAAAGGTGGAAAAATAAGAAGAGGGACCCTTTGGAAGAAATGAAGGCATTTCTTATGAGAGCCTTGAGGCTTTTTTTTTTTTCTTCTAACATCTGACCTGCAAGGGCTAGAGTGACAGCGTCATGCAAATGCTGCAGTCCTGCAGGTCTGAGAGAGGGTGGATGCTAGAGAGTGAGTTAATGTTAATGATGAGTGCAGTGAAAATACCAGCCGATACCACCCCCTCCACACACAACCGCTCTGAGTCAGCATCCGCTGCTTTGCCTTGCCTTTTTGTGTGTCTGTGTGCGTGTGCGTGTGTGTGTGTGTGTGTGTGTGTGTGTGTGTATCCGTGTGTCTGCGTGCGTGTGCATGGAAGGTAAAAGCCAGTCAGTCAGTGAGAAGCAAAGGTACGTTTGAGAGCAACTAAAATTCTGACTGATTTCCATCTTCAGAGCATCAGATGTATTCCCTAAGGAGGATGGGTCTATGTGATGGGGGTGGTATAATTATGTTAATGTCATATTTATAGAGGGGAGAGATTTTTCATTCTAATTATTGGCTTGAAAGCTGTGGTCAAAAATTGCTTGTAAAACCATGCTCAGTTTAAAGCAAAGGAATGAAATGAAATCTAGGGAATGCTTGATTTTTTTTTAAATTGTTTTGCTTAACTATTTCATGTCTGAGGCATAACTGATTGAATAGTGCATACAGAATGACAAAAGGAACGCTCTTATATAATGTTGCATTATATCATTGGCCAAAATATTTAAAGTAATCCAAGATGTACTGAAATCCGAGGTAACATTCTGGAGGGGAGGGTGAGGAAGAACAAGGGGCGGGGGGCAATTAGCAGATCTTTTCTTCAGCATAGCTTTCTGTACAGCTTACTTGTAAATGAATGATTCACCTGTTATACTAGAAGAGATTCTAATTTTTTTTCTTTCCCCCACCCTTCTCTTTTTCCATTTAAAGCCGAAGCACTTCTCGAAGAGCACTGAGTTTTCTATACCAGATTCTACTTCAGTGGCCAGGACCTTTATGGCCGCTGATCCTGTTTGGCTCTGGTTCTGATGAGAAAACACCGTGGATCCAGTCCTAAAGTAGAAATTTTCTTTTTTCATTCCGCAAGCAAGGCTAAACCTCGGAGAGGAGAATGAATGTGAATGCAGTTCGAGATTGTGGTCGTGTCATTAAAAGTGTTCGGCTTCCGAGCAAAATGGGAAATCCGATCAGTTGATCTTCCTGTACCAACAATATTTAAAAGTTGTATGTGGTTCGAGTGACCTGGCTCGAGCAACAGCAATCTCTGTATGTCAATATTTTCTGCGGTTTATGGAGTGAAAAGTAGTTGCTGGGTTGGAAAGGAAGAAGCTGCTAATATCAGCCTGTAGAAGGATTAAATGTTGAATATGGGGAAAAGGCAAAAAAAGTAAATATCTGCCTGAAGGCTATCGTGGCACTGAAGATGAGTTTAAAGTGCTGTCTAATCTAGGGCCCACCTTAACAGCAAGACTAAACATATAATGGGGGAATATTTAAATTAGAAACCCATTAACAAGCATTTAATCCTTCTCTAAGGCACTAGAGGAAATAATATAAAACTGTTATTGTACAAATCTATTAGAAGCAGATTTTAACTCTCATTTAGGCTCTTCTTTTTCAAGTATTTAATATAGCTACTCAGGAATCAGGATAGTGAACATTTTTCCTGTACTCTCCCCTTCCTCCCCCCCCCTCCCCCCCCCAGAGTCATGGCATATATTCTAAGAAACATTTTATTAAATCATATAATGTATTGTTTTCACTGTATGTGCATATATTACCTGCTTGTTTGATATTTTCTGCCCCTACTTGGAAATATGTTTAACTTTTTTTAAAATAGCAAGAAAAAAAAGAGTTTTACTGAATGCAATTGTGACGATACAGATTATTCGAAGAAGAATTCTACTGGATCACATTGGACTTTTCCTAGTCCCTGAGACCCTAACTTGTGAGGTTTTTTAGCAACAATCACAAGTCAGGCTCTTGGGACCTAGGCGGAGGGGAACCAGCAGCTTTGGACTTATTGATTGTTTTTCTGCGATATTAAGAGAACCAAAGGAGACATTCCTGTCCAGGGGAATTATTAATTTCATATGTTAAGAACTATTACTAAACAAAAATATTCGTATCCACTGTACACAATAAAGTGGTTTTATGAAGATGCTACATATTTGCATGTTTGGAAACCTGTATGGTACAGGGCATTGTGTAAAATCCGGAATTAAAATTTAAAACAAATGCTAGATATGTACATGAAAAGCCAAGTACTGAAGAATACGTGAAGTATTTCCAACCATGATTCTGCTATTATGGATGATACACATAGATAATTAAGATGAAGCACATGTCCAGTTATACTGCTATAGTATTTGATTTACTCTTTAAATCAGACAATTTGAACAATGATGCATGGGGCCTAGCACACCATACATTCTGGGGTATAGAGATATGAACAGACAAGAAAACTGTTGCTTAGTTTTCCCTGTAATCCAATACAGAGATTCCTTTATAGTTAACTGTCATTACTCTTTGTCTAAGCAAAAGCACAATAGGAAATTATGAAGGGTCACACTTACTTGAAACCACATTTTAATATGATAGAAAATTGATAGGTAGTGTCAAGTTCATAACACACTACTGAAATCACTTGGAACACAAGGCTCTTTACTCTTGATGTTGATGTACTTATTCTAGCTAAACCGTGAAAGCAGTATGCCATTTATTGGGTTCAACATCTAGTCTCTTCCCTCACTTTTCACCTTTATTCAGTTATAGAAACAGAATGACTTTTATGTTGTCCCCAGATGCAAAATACTTCAGTGCCCTAAGTACACAAAGATTTGGAAGGACAAGATACTTTGTAACATTTATCAATGCTTCGAAGTGCTGAAGTATTAAACAGAGAATTTAACTGTACTTCTTAATATTTTATCTGTAGTTTAGTTATGATGAATCACTTCTTGTTTCCTGTATCTACCCCAACATGCTGCAGCACCTTGAAGATGGTGTGCTAATATCAAACCTCATCGATTAAAACAAAGGCTTTACACAGCACAAGCATCTAAACAATTTGTTCATTTCAAAAGCAGTATTTTGGCTTGAGTTAATTTTTTTTCCACACATGTAGGAGGAATTGTGCGTTATTGTAAGTGTCAACCCTTTGTTAAAATAAATTATTCTTATGCGTTAGCATAATTTGTGTTTTTGTTGTCCTGTTTTCTAAAAAGACAGAAACAATGCACTATATAGTTTCCAATCAATTTGCTCAGCCTACAGTTAAAGCTTTACTTCAAATAATCACAAAGAATTTCCTTACCTATCTGAAAGATGACACAGCTCCTGATCATGACTAAACTATTCTTTTCTTCATAAAACCCTCAATCCCACCTGCTCAGGTCACTCAAGAGTTATTTGG
Organism: Alligator sinensis; assembly: GCF_000455745.1. Lineage (NCBI taxonomy): Eukaryota > Metazoa > Chordata > Crocodylia > Alligatoridae > Alligator > Alligator sinensis. Next base: position 1,569,347 of record NW_005842053.1, read on the forward strand.
AAATACTTCATCCATCTCAGACATACTAGTACTTCTTTTCAACAAAGACATGCTGTCTTCTATTGGTTTCTATTTATGTAATCTGAGAGGAGAATATCTAAATCTGTGTTTGCAAAACTAAAATATCAAACTAGTGTGATGCATTGATGAAGCACTTTGGTAGCAACTGGCTTACATTTTGCATTACAGCTGCTATCATTTTTTTATAAAGACAGTATTGATTTGCAAATATATCTAGGTTTTGATCTTGTGAATATATATTTTACCTATATGAATTACCTCATAAAACATAAGTATACTGTGTGTATGCACACACTGATATATAATACTTATGTTATCTAAATGTTGCTATACACTTTTCAAAATAAAATTCCTGATGTTAATTTATTTAGCAGGTAATTTTTGCTCATGCATACACATATTAAGAATTTTTAGAGCATTTATTTTTGTGTCACAAGAATGATCTTGAGCACAATAAGTTCATACTTGAAACAGAGTAATTCATTGTGCAATTCTTCTCCCATGTAAAAGGAGACATTAGACACTGCATTTTTACCTACCCCAGTCATGACCTGACAATATAAAGGTACCAAATATTTTCCCTTGTGCAATGAGATTAAAAATGCATCCAGGAAGATCCTGACTTGACTCAGTTGATGTCACAACAAAACCATGAATACAATGGCATGGGACACAATACTGGCTCTGCATTTAGGGCTTTAACTGAGGTAGTATAGTGGATATTCTGTGCCACCACTGCCCCTTGGAAAATGAGAGAAAAAGTTGGAGTACATCATCCCTTCACAGCCTCTCCCCCATACCTTTAATTAACCCAGTTCAAGCACTGCAAAACCAAGCACTGGAGTGGATTAAACCCTTTATGAAAATATATTTTCCAGTTTTACCTGGGGCAGAAATCCTACTGAGGTCAATGAAGCTTTTGCCCATGTCAGGACCCCAGGACTAAGTCCCCAGACACTCTGTAGAATGAAATTTTATTTATATTTTAATAGCATGTGAGAGTATTTATTAGCTGATTGGCAGCCTATATCTTTGGTATTTATAATTTTATATATAACAATCTATCTATACTTACAAATGCATGTATAATATACATAAATTCATTTTCTGTTGCAGTATAATATTTGTATATGCTGTATAATATGTGATTGGGGGGTAATCAGCTCAAGCTACAGTTAGGGAAAAAACAACAAAACCTCTAGCAACAGAGAGAGAGAGAGAGAGAGAGAAAGAAAATGATGTGTGGTGCATACAAAAAAGGAGTGATATTAACAATTCGATGAATTCCTAGTTGGTAGACCAGACTGAGCCAGACGCATATATTAGCGGCTGTCTGCTGCTGATGTGAGCCTGCTCAATGCGGTGGAAATGAAGGATCACCTAGTCTCTGACACCAGCTTATTTGTACGTTTTAATTTTAAAAAGGAAAATCACTGTTTTACATAAACATCTTAACCCCTGCATGATTTTCTCTTCCCCCCCACCCCATATTGTTTGCTAATTTACTGTCAACTTAAAGTGCTGTTTAGCTATAGCCCAACAAAGCATCAGTCAAAAGCAGGGGGGAAGTACTTCTCTTTTGTCTGTCATGTACAATTGGGTTATTATCATGATAATCAACTATTTTAACTTTTAATCTTCATAGGGGACACATCAATTTTTCAAAAAGTCATTTTAAAGCATTTTTCCACTTCAACAAAGACAACTCTCTTAAATGTATACCAAAAATAAAATGTGTTTACACTTCACGCTATGGGTGATTTGGTCACTACCTTTCATTAACCTGGATGTCCTTAACACCTTAATATAATATTACATCTACAGGGCAGGATTCCTTTTCTAACCTTATAAACATCATGATCCATTAATGCTGTCTAGAAGAATGTTACATGAGTCAGGGGAATTCCAATCCAAGTTAATTACTGTTGGAATTAGAGAAAAGGAAATTCTACCTTAAGTTGAGTTACAGGAATCTGCAATTACTACATTTCAGGGGATATTTCCATTCATTTGATGAAATATGTCAATGAAGTGTAACAGCAGCTTTTATACATTTACATGAGTAATGAATATCGGCACATTAATGGTTACCTAACAACATTGTTCACCATTTTAATATGCAGTGCAGCAAAAAATTCTGTTGAAAGTAAATGCAGCCATCATTTTGATTTGCCCATATGATGATTATATTCAGATCCTGACTGGGTATTTAATTTAGCACTAAAAAGCAGGCATCTCCTTTTAGGAACTAGTCATAGCCCTAAAAGGAGGCCAGCTTTCCAAGGTCAATATACGTGTGTGTGTGTGTGTGAGATTTATGAAAAATCTCTTGACGTTACACACATTTTTATTTGTTTAAAGGGGCAAGTGTTCATTCAAAAGCTAGGATCTCATATATAGTATCATCTAAATTGTATCAGTCAGTGACTAAGTAGATATAGGGACTATATTAATTTTGACATATATATTCATTTAAAATACATTCGTCTAAACAACACATCTTTGGTGGGTTATTGGTTGGCAAAATGTTTTATTGTTTAGTGTTTATAATGAGGTGTCTTCAGTTTTTAGTGAATGCTGTATCATTTCATTCCTCTAGCACTAGATTCATCTTTTTCAGGTGAAGTACATTAATCTAATAATATTAATTTGTATGTAAAACTACATTTTCCTCACTGTGAATGGGGAACAGGTGGAATATGGAGGCTACTGAGACAAAGTAAACCTAAATTTGCCTAAAACAACACTGATAAAATTATTTCACCTTTATAAGAATTTTTAACCTGACAAAGTAGTATTTAAGATTAATCACAGAAGTTTATCTCATAGGCTTTCAGGAGTTCCATCTTTTTTCTTGTTCCTGTTTCTTTAGGAATTAAGGATTAGTTTGTAATTGTGTGATAAATTAGATAAAAATAATGATGGTTTTAACAATACAAGTATCCTGTGGGAGAAAAAAAATATTTTTAAAATTTTTCCTTGTTAGCAGTCATAAAGGACTGTGATTCTTTGCAAGGAATGTGTGTACACACGCACACACTTTCTCTCTTTGCAAAGAATCACAAAATATGTATATATGTTTAATGGAAAACAAGTCAACATTGTTCGGTTCTATTTAGTTCTTTCATTTTTTAGATTAGTTTATATGCTTAAATGGGAAAGTGGAGGGGGATGAAACAATTATTTTGCAGAGACATGGCCCACCACTTTAAGCTTTTCTTGGACTGTGTAAAAATACTGACAATGTGTAAATCTCATTTGGGGGTTTTACTTTAGCAGATTTCCAAGTATTATATTAAAATATTTCAGTGATGGATACATATGAAAATAGTTGCACTAGTAAGTAACTGGATGTTGAAAGGGTTGGATGGCATTGGCACAAAGAGCCAATCGGATTTTTTTTCTTCTTCATTTAATTCCATTCACCTAGTAGGCTCCCTAAACATTAGGCAAAACCCAGTATGTGGCTAAGTTATTGCTCTAGTGTTCATCACACAAAAAGCACAGTCTTAGCATTTATAAGTTTTCTTCAGGGAGGTTTCTAATCTAGACAGCATTTGCGTTTGGGGATTACACCACAATCTGTTCCCCACCTCCTCCCCCTCTCACATGTAGCCCTTTCAACTTCTTCAAAGAAGTGGAAAAAAGTAGGTTCTTTTATTAATAGCAGAAAACAAACCGACTGCTGGACTTCCGTGGCAGAGCTCACATAATGCACCAGTGTGGGAACTGTAACAAAGAATCCTTGAATGCACTAAACATATAGTGAAGCCCCATTTAAATTCACTGGTGGAGCTTAGAGTACAATAAGTGGAAAGTTTAAAGTAGAAATTAACCATGAGCATAAAAGGAAACCGTACTTTTGTGAAGGTAGATACTTCCTTGAAAAGACTGGTTCAGAAATGTAAGTTTCAAGCTGTAGTACCTCCTAACAGAATGCACTTCTAAAATATATTCCTTAACCCAAAATATCACCATATATATTATATTAGGTGAATGTAATTTCTCATGTGCCTAAGAGTAATTCTGTTCACCTAATGTATATGTTGTTTTTTTTTTATACTAGTTTGGTAGTTATCAATGGAAAATACTTCTTAGATCCCAATCTGTCCTTTCCCCAGGGGGAGGATATAGTATCTCAAGAAACCCCTCTCATATGAGGGAAATTTCTGTGCGTCTAGAAGAAAGTTTGAATATGGCATCCCTTAAGGTTTCCAATCTGTTTGTTTGGCTTTCTGGTATATTTTTTACACACACACACACACACACACACACCCTATTCTATAAAGGATGCTGAAAACATAGTTTTGCTAAAGGAAGAACTGGGTGAATTGTTCACCATTTTCTATTAACAGATGTCTGAAATCGAAATGCAATATTAACAGTTAGAGGCTCTTATACTCAGTATCAGAGTTGAAGCCTGTGTCTTTGTCTTCATCTATTAAGCTTTCTTCTTTTTCTAACAGCAACAACCTACTCTTTTATTGTCATCATTTCCTCAGCCTCAATATAATAAAGTCCCATCTACAGTCACCACTGTAAAGCACTATTTAATACCACCTTCTTTCTCCCACCAGTTGATTCAACCCCTGCCTCCTGCTGCTACTAAAATGGCTACTTTGGCCCATGCCAGTTCTTTCACCCTCTGAGTGTGAGTTCATAGATAATATTGCTTCCTACCCCTTATTTTGCTACCTAAGTAACAGGGTCAGAAACTGGGATCTTGTGTCAGGAGTGTCAAGCACCTATATCATCAGAAACACTGGGCAAGAAGAACATGTTCCAAAGAAACTTTCTAACCTGCTTTTACCTCTTCAAATACTGTCACATTACAGTCTCTCCATCTCCTGCAACATCCTTAGTAAACAGACAATTCCAAAGGGTTATTTACTAGTTTGCTAGTTTCATTTTTCATAAGATTTAAAATAAAGCAGCTAAGGTTGCTTTAAGAATAGTGGCAGCCTTGGACATTGGATATTCCCAAAAAGAGAATATGTGGAATATAAATCTCAATGCCTAGGTGATAATCAGGGAGCCTGGTTTTCTCTTATTTAAAAAATCCCCAATTCTTAATCATGGAAATGTGGATTTGAGGTTACTTTTTGTTAATCGAAAATTGGGGATTTTTTTTTTAAATCAGAGAAAACCAGAATCCCCGGTGATAGGATTATTCTGATGTCACGCTGCTTTTAAGCATACTTGCTACTGTAGACAACCTTGAATTGAATCAAATATTTTAAATTAACTGCATTGTTTTTAAACCAAATGGTTTCATTATAATAAAGTGTAGGTTTGTCATTCCTAGAAACTCAAAGACTTTAGCTTTAAGAGCATGAAGGCCTGCTACTTACATATCTTCTTGACGCAAATCATTTGCATAGCACTTCAGGTGGGTGAACAGGTTCCTTATGCCTAAGCTATATGCTGTGTTATACAGTACTTGCCACGCTCAAGTATGACTTACTTGGTCTGTGTAGTAAAGAAACTGGGAATATTGAAGGATGTATCTCCATCAAGTCAGCAAGTCAGATGTGCAAAATGGCTGCTCACAGCCATTTTGTGGTCAGAGTTATAGTATCTAACTCCTAGGGTAGGAATAATTAGTTTTACAATAATGTCTCTAATAAGATTGCTCAAAACTGTGACGACGTAATAGGTCTATAGCCTATGTCTATACAACTATATCGACAATACAGGTGCCCATTCAGTAATTTAGGTGGACCATTTCAATTTTTAAAAAATCTAGGAAATAAATATTTTAAGTTCATCACACAAATGTTATATCTGGGGTGTAACAGCATAGTTATGTACTTTTCTCCTAAAAGGCAGGATTAAGAGCATGCTATATTTACCTATTAAAAGTTAGCAGGGTATGAAGCACCATATAAGATTTTGCTTAAAAAAGGAAAGGTTACCAAGGCAACCTTAGTAACCTGTCCCAATCAGCCCAATGGAATAAGTTTTTGACTGACTGTTGCAGTTATCTGAGGGGTGGGGAAAGAGTGGGGGTAGCTTTTGTTTGTTAATAGAAACTCAAGGTTGTAGGTTGCCTTTCTAGTATTTGATTATTATTTTTAAATGTAAAGGGAAAATCAGAATCACCAAGGTTAATGGATACAACTTTAAGAGCAATATAAATATTTACAAATAAGGCTATATTTGTTCTACTTCTTTGTACAAGCTCCACATATGTATCTGTATTGGAGAAAATAAAACTGCATGCAGAAGGGGAGTGAACATTAACCCATACATAAGCAATCTTTCCAAAGCATACTGGCTCTTTCCCACTGTCCATGCATATTCTATCAATGCAATGGTTTATTGTTTGTGCAGCAAAAAGCTGAGCTTGTAGTGAAGAGAACTGATTGTGGCTCGGGGGATTTGGATTCACATTTTAGTTCTGCCACAGATTTTCTCTGAGAACTTGAGCAAGTCATTTACTATCTCCATTCCTCACTCAATGGAAGGCACATAAGCTTAGTATGTGTATATGTAAAGTGACTAGCATGGTGGAGCCCAGTTTTCAGACTGAGCCTCTGAGAGGTACTGTAATGTAAGTAACAGTCATTCACTGATCAGAGCAATGTCATGGTTTATTACGGTACCCTGTGCAGACTGTTGTATACAAGTTGGTAATAAGCTCAATACTTCTGAATTTCAAGATTATACCCAAAGGGAGCTCGGTCTCCCAGACCATACCGTCTTGAGTGATGCCTCAAGATGGTTCCATTATCACAATACCATAAGTTTCATGTTCTCCATCAAGACTTTTCAACTTCAAATTTTCATCCTATGCTACCCTGCTTCAGTCCTCATAAGACTGTTAATGTTTATACACATTATCATCTTGACCTTAAAACCAAATCACAAAAAGCAGCAAGCAGGAGGAAGACCCATGCACCTCTTTTCTTAACTGTTTTTTAGGGGCATGGATAGAATAAGATCACTCTTAAGTATGTATATACACTTAGGCATCTAATTGTTGCATGTGATCTGGTCCTTAGTTTCTGCATCTGGTTTCATGACTTTTCAGATTATTTAAAATGCCTCCAATGATCTTAGTTCAGAAAGTACTGGTATTAAATTGCTTTTCAGAAATGAATTTCTAGTTATGGCAACTATCTGCATAAAACTTGTTCCACATGCATATTTTTGCTTTCTTCCTATTCTCAGACCCCTGCTATATGTTACATACATTATTCAGTTAACTGATTAAGTTTAGACTGGCCCCAGGTGCAAAGTAATTATCACACAATTAACTGGTTCATTGTGCAATACATTTAGACCAGCCACATGTGCAAAGTAATTATCACATGATAAAAATGGCTTTCCAGCTATGCAAAAGCCAACCAGGTGTAAGGTTATTGCTTGAAAATGTGTAACAACTCTATAGCTGGTTTCTATCCAGCTTTAATTTGATCATGTAGTAGGGTCCTCAGTAAGGCCCAAATCCTACAACTGACATCCAGTTTGGACCACAACACAATAGCAAACTCTTAAGTACAACAGCAGCCTCATTGGCTCTCATGTGCCCAAAGATCTGCTGCATTATATTATGCAACATGGTGCCATGTAGGGAGTGGACCATTCCGGTGGAAGCCTGGCATTACCCCACTAGTATAGCTGTATAGCATTTCTGTTTTTTCTGCTATAAAATAGGCCACAAAATTTCACTGGATAATTTATACAGTGAGCCTATAACTTATGGCTGGAGGAGAACTTATATTTCAGGATAAGTTTCGTGTAATAAAGAATATATCACGTCCATTGTTCTAGCCATTAATTACAGCGCTGTTAAACGTGTGGGCCTTGTTTCTAATCTGAGTTTGTCTAAATCTAGCTTCCAACCCCTGCATTTTCTTGTGCCCTTGTCTGCTAATTTTAAGGGCTATCTACTGTTGGAAATCTTTCCCATGTATGTGCTGATCATGATCATATCACTTCTTAAGATTCTCTCTGATAAGATAGTTTGAGCTTTAGTTCCTTACTGAAAGACAGATTTTCCAATCCTGAAATTAGTCATAATAGTTCTTTTTTAACCCTCCCAGACTGTCAATGTCCTTTGCAAATGTGGACACAAAAAACTGGACATGCCAGTAATAATCATCAGTAATGCTACAGGCAGTGTTTACACTTCCCTTCCTTTACTTGCCATTCTCTTTCTTTTTCATCCAAGGGTCATATTTACTCTGCTAGCCACTTTACTTTTCAGAGCTCTTGTTCAGCTGGTTATCTACCATAATCCTAAATGATTAGGTCCTTCTGCATGCACAGCAGAAAGGATAAGGGAACACAACCAGATTTCCAAAAGTCCCCAGGAGGCTAGGCACTTTCCTTTGAAGTTAGTAGGTGGGAACCTCACCTTCTTAGGAAGGAAATGATACTACTCCGTTGGTCTTACCCTGCCATCCCTGTTCAAGAAAAGCTTTCATTTATATCAGTGGGAGGAACAATTAAAATTATCATTATTCGGCTTTATAATGTCCAAGTAATTTCTAGTCCTCTCAGATCTATCAATCAGTTTTAAAGAGCGCAAATTGCCTTAGTACCAAGGTGGAACCAGTATCAATAGTGATAACTTTTTTTGATGTTCTCTTTGAATGGTAGAGTTAATACATCCAATAATGATGTATTCTTATTCTTAATCCAAAATGAGATAAAGTTGAGATATAATTTTGAACGTTTGGAAACTTACTTTGTTACTCAGCATTTTCCGTACTTGTATGTCATTTAAATTACAGTAACAGTCCGTAGTTAAATTAAAATGACTTGATAGCTTAAAGCAGGCGCTCAGCTTGTGTTCTAAATGCATTCTTCCAAACAGCTGAGATTTGATTTATCATAAAGAATACTTTTAATACATTCCTGTATATGTTCTTCCTGGCCCAAGTAAATCTTCAAGCCTATATTTTATTATTTCCCTATTAAGTGTGTGGTGGGGAGGGGGAGACACTGATCTTAGATAAGCAATGCAAGTTGGTTAAGAAAAGAGATGGCTGTCATCTGTAGCCTTTCCAGACACTGCAGTACAGCTCCAGACAGTCACCTGAGTATTATCGCTTTGTCTCAACTATAAATCACAGTGTGGTAATGGCCAAGGCTGACACCTTGACATTTTCAAGAAGAGTAAAAGACCTGATTTGAATGGAAATCAATTTCATTTCACAAATCTTGGGATACTACTCCAAACATTGTCTTGTTCTTTTTGTGTCTTATTCAGGATTCCCATGATCTTGATAAAGGATTACTTGTGTTATACAATGACTTTCACTTTCTACATGCAGTATAAAATTATAGAAATGTGTTTGTAAAAACAGAACAATATGGTCATGACTCTGCATGGCTGTAGAAAGGAACAATGGTTCCTTTCACTAATATCCCCTTGGGATGTGGTGCAACTGTTCTTTTAACGGTCCTCCCTCCTCCTACCCTGCTCCTTCTTCCCCCCTCCAGTAGGTATCATGTAGGGGAAAAGTGGAAGGGGAGGGGGGAGTGTGATCTCATACACTTTTTTCCTCCTGTCTGGCAAAGTTAGCCAGATGTGAAGTAGATTGCATGCTGCAATCCTGGAAAGAATGGCAAATCTGATGGGCTGCTCAAACCTCTCTAGCAATTTCTCCTGGGAGATGATGTCTAGCTCCTTCATGCATACAGGCCATTTAAAAGGGTCAAGAATTTAGAAGCCACAGTCCATCCTTATCTACTTTAAAAAAAACAACAACCTGGATACAAAATAAAAATGCTTAGAAAATGGTATTAACATTTTACTTTTTTTGTTACCTGGCCTACGAGAATATATTGTCAGAGCCATATACCCCTAGAGGAGGCCTTGCAGTTGCAGCACCCAGAACACTGTTGCACTAACAAAAATAAGCAAACACTATTGGATTAAAACATTTCTGTCTAATTCTCTGTGTCATTTTAGCTGCTAGCACAATGGAACAGCTCTTCTAGATGAAGGTTCCCTGTGGGAGTGGCTGTTCTAATGTCCCAGACTGTTTAGTATACATGGATATATTCCAGATATTTGCCACTGCAGTAGCAGCAAGACTTCAATGACTGGTCCAGTAGTTGCAGGAGAACAAGAAACTTCTTAAATAGTCCAGTAGTTGCAAGAGAACAAAAGACTTCTTAAATGAGGAGATACAAGTGCACATTCTTACGCGAACTCCAGTGTAACAACAATACATTCTTGAGCTATCTACGAGGAGACAGCCTAGAAGGCACACTTAAAAGCCACTACATAATGAATGCATGTGAAAAGCAAGTTATAAAACCCTACCTAAAATGTTGACTTCAAGTTACTTATGGATAATGTTATCTGAAAGGAAAATGAGGAAGATTGCCCATCACTTATTGTGGAGTACAGGAGATACAGATGGATGATGTCATCCTAGGTTCAAAAGTCTTGCATGGAAAAGCAGACAAATTTTCTGAAAAAAGGAAACAGCATTTTGAGGCAATGTGGGGAGAGTCTAAAGGTAAAGATATTTTACTATATTGATATCTTATATCTATATCACTATCTCTGTCTATAGATATTCAACTATTGTGTGGCCTAGTGTATCAAATGATACGTGACACAATAGCAATATGCCCAATGTGCTGTCAGTAGCAAATGAATCCATTGGCTATATCTCAGGACATCGTAAGAGGCAGGAAAACATGGAGTGCTCTTGTGAGATGCAGTGGTAACCATTTGAGTTGAATGATAAGAAGAAATGATATCGCAAAATAACTCCAATTCTGTCAGTTTCATTTGTGGATAGAGAGGCTGGGCAAAAATTCTTTTGAAGATTTACACATTCCTGGTAAGATTTGAGGGTTGCCACATGGAGTCTTCAAGCCACAAATATACTTGATATACATATAATCAGCTCATTTATTTGGATTTCTTTGAAGATTCATTTCACAATCAAAATACAGTGAATATACAGTCACATAACCTCTCATCAAATGAAGCGGGTAGAAATTTCTGATATTTTTGGCCCAATTCCTGACAGTTGCACAATATTTTCAGTCATTTCAACCACGCATTGTTCTCTTGTGACAGAGAGATTTTAAAGTGGCTATGATACCAGGTTGTGTCATAGGGTAATATTATTTCTTGTGCCTAGTTTTCCCATGTAAATTATTTTTTGTGCATTTCCCCAGAGAAGCCCTTACATAAAAAGGTAAAGGATGAAATCCTAGTTGTAGTGAAGTCAACAGGAATGTTGCCACTGATTTTAATGCGGTCAAATATCACCCAATAAATGTGAAACTTGGAAAAGTTGTCACCAACCATAGAAATGACTCATAATGTTTCCATACATGATGCCCTCCCACAGTTCTGGGAATCCAACCAGTGCCATTCGGGGTACAATGAAACCTAGAAAAGTGCATTTTAAGCAAGAGCTTCTAGATTCATCCAAAAAGCCCACATTGGAATGTGGGCACTGGAACGTGACTCTAAATCTTACCATAATAACAAACTGAAAAGTTTATATGTAGCTGTCAGGTCAAGAAATAAAATATTTGGATTTTTTTTGTTGCTTAGGCCATTAAGAAAAAAGCAAATACAGCAACCTCAGTGTGTACCACATTACATGGTACAAAAGATGCATCAACATATTTTTAATAGTTTGTAGTAAGACTTTCAATTTTTAAATGACAGCATGGTTGGCTGATTCATATAGTTCATACAGTATTTTTTTTTTTTACAATAATCACAGATAGCCAATGTGTATATGTCTTTTAGCTTTACTAAAATGCTGTTTGAAGTTACCAGCAGCCCTTTTTACAAGATGGCCTTTCAGTTCTTATTTCCAAATCAAAATATAACATCTAATGATAACTCACTCCCTTTTTAAGGAGATTAGATCAAGTAATGATATTCTTCCATATTATGCCAGTTTATTAAGATATACCACTTAGCTATTACTTCGTTATAAAAGAGCTAACAAAATAGATTCATTTGCTTACTTGGTATTTTATCTTTGTAAACCCTGTTAACAACAGTTAGGTTTAATGTTAATTGCTCAGTATAGTTGTGACCCATCTATATAATGTATTTTGGGCCTCACAGTATGGACAGGTCAGATTCACCATTACTGTCTGTCTTGTGTAGTTATTTGCACCTAAGCAAGGTATGAGCAAAGTGCCATCCAATCAACCTACTAGCTTTTTTCTCAGCTCTGCATAGGTGGATATGACTCTTAAGAATCAACACACGGATTGAGTAGGTTCACTTTGTTAGAACCATGTTAAAAACAAAAGACACTTTTGTCCAGATAGCTGCTGTACTTAGAGCACATTTTTAACAAGTCTATAAAATGGTTTCAGTAGGCTGAAATCTATTGCCAGAGGTTGGACTGACCTGAGGTAGTCTCTCATTAACGCTGTAGCTGGGGTTAAGACCCACGAAGACGTATTTGCTTTGTTTGTGAAAGAACATTTCAGTTACTTAACAGCAGGGATGTCAGAGGGACTAATGGAGTTAGGAACTCCTACCCTGCCAAGTTTCAATGGTGGTGGGATGCTTTATTCCATTAGGCCCCCATGAAAAATCCCAAATGAAATTGCTTATTCCTAAGGATAACTTCCCTTAAAAAAATCCAGTATGACCATCACGAGTTATGTGGCAGAGTTAACATTTTCAGTGGGAGGCTGAGTGAAATTGCTTCATGCTGAATTCTGCACTAGATACATGCATGCAGTTCTGTTTGAAGTAAATGGGGGTTTCATGCATACAAACAAAAGGCAGAATTTGGCTCTTGGATTCCACCACTGTTATGCCAATAATAACCATCTAATTATTTTTCTTTCCTTTTTTCCCCCATAAATGCTGATGCTAAAAAACAAAGACACTTTAATCAATAACTGTCTCTAATGCTGCTGCCATGACAAAATGATGCCCTCCTTTTCATTAACTGATGCTCTTCCCCTACTGTTTCATACAAGCCTCAGAAAATTAGCTGTGATGCACATGGGTATTTCATCAGAATAGCTCCTAAAGATCAACAGCAGTTACTACAACTTATGCTTTTCATAGCTCTAGTGAATAATTTTTAATGTACAGACCTAATGTTCTTTAATAAACAAGGTCCCATTAACATCATACATGAGGTAGTTCTCTAACTTGGCAAGCACAATCTTTAGTCATATTAGTAGACACTAAAGAACTTCAGCAGGTAGTGATGAAACTTTATTATTCTTCTACTAGATTATCCTTCCAGCTATGGGCTGATGCTTCCTTGGTATAGTAGCGGGTTTTATATTTAAGATGAATAGAGCAATTGGAACTATTGTTTCAGGTGGTTTGCAGACTCAGACAACAGTCTGACAAATTAGGCATAATTTGTTGTTTCGCTGCTTTACATATCAGCTGAACTTCTGACATGATGTGACTTCAGGTTCTGAAGCTGTGGATGCATTTTTATAGTAGCTATGACTTACTCCAGTCCTGCTTTCTCCAATATTTTTACTTTTCTATACCATTTCCCCTTGTCTGTCTGATTTATTTCTCCCTGAATTCTCTGTAAGCTCACTCTTGATCAAAAAAGTTCTGTTAAAATATGCTTCAAAACAGAGATATCTGCTAATAGGCCCAATCTTTAGCTGCTGAAAAGCAGCACATTACACCAACTAATCTTAGCTGAAAAGGACCTGATTCTCTAAATAGTTTGTATAAATGAAAGGGGAAAACATTATGGGTACATCTCCATATGCAGGAACATGCATTTCCCTAATATATGCCACTGCTGCTTGTCCCTAGGAAATGCCCATGCTCACGCACTCTGGCACGCGACACGTTGCCCTAGGTGGGGTAGGGGAGGCTGAGACCAGCACCAGGGCTGACCTTGGCAGCCTTACCTGTGGTCCTGAAGTTCTCCAGGGCCTCCAGCCATTGGATCCAGCAGCATGGAGCCTGACTGCCAGTTGGAGTGTCTCTGGCCAGCCAAACTCTGGTTTTCAGTGGTGCATGCTACTGGCATGTGGGCCACCCTGCTTTTTTAAGGCACAGGTTTTTTGACACAAGGCTCTCCCAGTGTCAAATCCCCCACCATCCCCCCACATTGCAAATTAGCAGCACAGGGAATGCTTGCGTGTGCAGCGTGTGCAGCATGCAGTGCTGCAGATGGGTCTGTGCTTGTCTGGACATCCATGCTTGTCTGGACACACCCTACGAGATTAGTGTAAGAGCATGTTAACAACACTTTGGAAAGTGAAAGGATAGCCAAAGCAGGATATGTTTGATGTGATGAAACCAGTGTCAAATACACGGTGGCATCAGCAAGGCTGGGCCCTGGCTGGCAGAGTTGCACCCACGTTAGCATTATAGTATAGTTTCCCTTTGATGTACATTACTGCTTATGGTTGGCAAACATACTCATGCACTCTTGCAAATAGCCTAGACCCTATCAGTTCAGTGACACTACTCACAGGAGTAAATACTATGTCCAGTAGTAATTGTTTACAAGGCCTGGTTCTCACATTTGGCATTTAAGAGGTATGAAAGGAAACCTACACACTTTAATTCTCTGCTGCCTTCAGTGGAAGAAAAATAATTATTTTTTCTCTACACAGTGAACTACAACCATAATACACAATAATGTACTGCTGAACAAGTTATTTTTGCTTTATTACTTATATAGCACCATGCAGGAGCAGTAAATGCGCAACCCATTTTACAAGGCACACCAAATATGAATGGGTATTTCTTATTCAGCCAAATTCCTATAGAACCAGAGTTTTACTTGAGTAAAGAATGCCAAATACCCAATTATAGGAAGGAAAGCTATGTAAGATAAAACTTGAGGACAATCATATTTCATGATCACACCTCCAGTCAGGGAATAATTTTGATACTATAAATCCCTAGAATAATTTTTTTTTTAGAAGTCTATTTTTAGAAGTGGCCACAGTTTTTTTGAGACTGAGTGGCATGAATATGTGATAGTCTGAGCCCATGCAGTTTATTGAATCTTTGTGTAAAATCTCACTGCTTAGCAATCAGTTTTGGATAGCAGTGAGAAGTAACCTGAAAACACACATAATGCTGACCAAAATAAAGTTCTTGGCTGGGTTGGATTTGTACTTATTTTTCTAACCACAGTATTTATTTAATCTCTTTTTTCTCTCTGTGACAGTCTGGCAGAAACACATGCACACAGACAATTATGAAATCAACTAATCTGTTTGACACAAAGTCTATAGAAAAGAAATGATCAGAAAGTGACGTATGATCTCCCTCGTGCAGAAATATGCGGTTTTGTTTTCATAATGAAGAATTCCTTTTTCGTTTTAAATGGACTTTTATGGCTATGATTAAGGGACTAGCAAAACAGGCAAGTGGACTTCTCAAAATATTTGGAAATTGGGTTCTTTTCAAGCAACTAAAGGATGAGGTGTACGATACTTGATAGAAAATGATTGCAGGATTGGCAGTGTGATTGTTTTTAAGAATACAAATTGATTTTGTTGCACTATGATATAATACTGCTGCCTGGATTAGGGTACCACTCTCAGGGTGTCAGGCTGAGACCTTTAAACTCATGTCACTCATACCTTTAAGTTGTCCCGACAATGCAGTCTATAAAATGAGACAGAGTGCTTTAATCTACTAAAGTTTCCCCTGGTGAATAGTTCCTGGTTTGTGGGAGGAGGGGAAGGTGATCATGAAAACCGAAGGTCTGATTGGTATGAAGTGATTTTGGACCAGTGTGAAGCAGGCGCCTTTGCTCTCCAATCCCCATGTACTTCTAAGTCTGTATGCTGAGAGAGAAAGCTGATATTGTTCACTCTAAAATTAATTCCCAGTTAGCCAGTTACTCCTGGTTTTTAGCTCAGAGCACACTGTAATTGCATTTTTCATTTCAGTAATTATAGAGGATATTAAAGTGGATAGACAGTTGTAGCAATCTGGTTCCTTAGACATACCCACTTGTCCAAGATCAAATGGCTACAGCATATTTAGGGTTACAGTCTCCTTCTTTTCCTTCTTGTTCTCTGCTGCAGTGGATTTTTTTCAGTGTTACCATGGCAACACTATATCTGGCTGCCAGCTCTGTCGTAAGTTATTGAACTGAGACTGGCTTTTGGTTTAGCAGATAATTAGGTTCTGTCTCACAGGTTCATTTTCCTGTGACTGCGACGTGAATATGACCTACAGCTGGCCTCAATTTCAGTGTCACAGACAAAACTTTAACCCTTCCTAGGCTTGTCACTACTGTACCAACAGCTGCTGGTGGTTGTTACAAAGCACTTTCCCTGCAGTGCTCAACACAGCACACCCTAGTGAATCAGAG
>NW_005842053.1:1585687-1590863 GCF_000455745.1 Alligator sinensis
CTGGTCTAGGAGGGAGACAGCCAAGGTTGCATTCATATGCTACGGTGTATATGAAAGGAGTCTTGTTAGCCCCAAATGAATCTTGATAATCTAGTATGTAGATTTGTCGGGGAGGCAGGTTCAACAGGGCATCCTGCTTGATTAGTAACCCTTTAAATAATAGAAGTGGGAAGGGTACTGTAAGCATTTTTGCTTGAATCAAGAATATGAAATATTTACGAGGAGCCTATTTTAATATACAGGGCCAATTCTTTTGATGGCATATGCTGGCATAGGTGGGGAGCTTTCCCATTCGATGGTAGTTGAGGATCTGGTTTATCATTTATGATGCCAAATTCTACCCTTCCCCCCTTCTCTTTCTTACAGGGCTCAGTTTTTCGAGGGACTGAGCATCCTCTGAGAGGGAATGCATAATCCTCAGCTCTCTCTATGCTTCAGCGGGCATCCAGGGAGCCCTGCACTGCACAGGATAGATCCCAAAGCTTAAATATTAAGATATTAGGCACAAGGAGGAAGATCCATTGTTTTCTTAGGCAGGGGGTTTAAATAATGATTTTTGTCATTTGCCTATGTAAAAAGGCATATCCTTTTACAATGTTTGCAGCGTCTAGCCCAGGGTAGTGTCCTTCCCTTGACAAATGCACAAAAGAAGATATCGGTTGAAAGAAGCTTGTGGAAGGTTTTGCTTGCAGAGATTTCTTTAGATTGCTCCCATAGTGGTGGGGTGAAATTCTTCCAACCAAAAAAAAGCAAGAAGTCTCACTCCCATATCCTACAGATCCCAGAGGATCCTCCAGAAGTACAAGACCACCAATGTAGAGAACCGATATCTCGACTAGTCTGGGGATTGCTGCTGTTCCGTCCCCTCCCTTCCCCACTTCCTTGCAGCTGAGTGTGTTACTCTCGGAGTGGCACTAGGATTTCCCCTACCTGCAGCTGCTCTGGCACTTTCCTTTCAAAGGGTTCCCCAGCAAAGAGGATGCTTGTTGAATCTCATATACACACCTGGGTCCTCACACACAGAGGAAAAGATCTATGTGCAGATCTTGACAATAATCACTTCATTCCTCTCTGATTCCCCCAAATTATTTGAATAATAGCACTTGATTACAAGGTCAAAGTGTTAAGCCAGGGCCACAAGTTTGGCTTGCATAACATTTATGCCATTTAACTCATCTCACAGATGGGATTTGTTGGTAAAGCAAAGCATGCTTAAAAACTGCCTATTATGCTTCACCAGGAAAGTGGAATAATATTTACATGAGATAGTGACTTTACTCTAAAGACAATGGCATAGGAGCTTAAGGTTTAGCACATTGGTGCGCTAAACAAACAATCAAACAGGCCCTCAAGGTGACTGATAATTAGCATATTTAGTATGGATTATGGCCTTTTTTTGAATACAGGAAAGAGGGTTGCTGAAGAGGTAAATTGAGAATGAGGGGTGGGAGCATGGGGAAGGTCCCTCCTGAATTACAAAATGAATAAATGAAATTCTGCAATATGATTGGCTGAAGAATCATCCAACTGGATTTTATTATGGCATATTACTGCTGCTAGGACCTTATTAATACCAACTTGGAAAGGTAGTTCATACAAAATCCATAGTACATTAAACAATTCCAGTATGTACAGAATTAAAAATTGAACACACAACTAAAACATTTTAAAGTATGTTGTCTAGTAAATTAAAATTATATTTGTCTGATTTACATGTCATCATTAAGAATTTATTTTTCACTGCTTGTGTTTTTCTCATATAGGATACCAGCAGAGTAATACTCAGTTTCAGATTTGTTTATTGCTACTGTCATCCTCCTGGCTGTCATGTTCTGATAAAGTTCTGTAATCTTTAAGCTTCAAAAAATGGTATAAAGCTAAACAAAAAAAACCTCTGTATTTATTGAAACCATAAAGATATTAAAAATACTGCCACTGTGGTTAAGTTTTATAAAATTTAGATAAGAAATTTGTTTGGTTTAAATCAACATGACATTGCCCCATACTAGTTGAATATGAGGGCAAGCAAACCAGCTCAGAAGCAACATAGTAACATGAAGCTTGCATTATTTCATTTTCATCCTTCCCCCCCTCAATCTGTAGACTGAGAAGGTTTGTATATGAGTGGCTAAGCACCTGGACCTTTATGTCAGCTGTTCTTTGTCTATAACAGGGGCAGGCAATTATTTCGGGCGGAGGGCCACTTACTGAGTTTTGGCAAGCCATCCAGGCTGTATGACAGGCAGCAAGGGCAGATAAACATTCATTTTGTAAATTTTTAGGGGCCCCGCAGGCTGGATACAATGTCCTGGGAGGCTTCATTCGGCCCGTGAGCTGCATTTTGCCCACCCCTGGTCTATAACAAGCTGAAAAATCCATTCCTGCATCCAGACTCAATTTTTCAAACCTTTCCTTATATAAATTGTTCCAATAAACTTTTCATGACTATTCAGGTGAAAAAAAATGCAGGATCCAATGTAAACTTGCCTGCCAAGTCTTACAATTATGTTTCTGTTTATTCCTCAGGACACTTGATGACAGCATAAACAACACAAATTGCTCAAGAACTGGGGACCCATAGTCCCTAGACTTTTGTGGTTACCAGAGGCTTTGTGAATCAGTCCAGAAGCCAGGTGGTTTTTTTGCAGGCTAAAGGTATTTTCCCTCCCACATGCACTTTTGAATGAGCCCTCCAAACACCCAAAACAAAACAAAACAAAACAAAACACACCATGGAGACCATAAAAAACATTCTCATTTAAGATTGTTTATAGTAATTATTCTATATGGTATCAACTTTGTGAGCAACATACCCAGAGACCTCTTGAGTGTCACTCTGGACTTTCAACTCTTTGTGAAAATAAATGCTAGTTCAAATAATACTTCAAACAATTAGCCCTCTACATTTTAATGAGAATTACAAAAACAATTGCGTCATGTTTCAGGTGTTCAGGTTAGCTCCCAGACCTTGTGACTACCCTGACACCATTATAGTAAAAGAAAAAAGAGAAAAGTTACATTTAAAATTAAAAATACTTTAGTTGTTCATTCACTGATAGGTATTTAGCCATTTTTTATTTATTTATTTATTTATTTATTTTATTTAGAACATGCTTGTATATTTCCAGGGCAAATGTAAAAAAGAATTACTATAGTATTTGATTGAACTATTCTACCACTAAAGGTCAATTTATATGCCATCAGCAGAAAATTTGGGAGGAAAATATTAGGTTTGAGCCAGATTACAGTACACTATACACCAAATGAGGAAACTACCAGTATTTGTTAAGTGTAAAGGCAAAAACAAGAAAATTTGAGCCTTAAATGCAATTTTGGATATGTCTTCAAAATATTAATTTGGAAAATGGCCCTTTTTTAAAATAAAGAAACATTTTTCTAGTTCAGTGTTAGAAAGAAACCAGAAGTGATAATATACCACCATAGAATATAGTTGGATGATTTATCAGCCAAGCAGACTGCAGGGCTGTATCTAGACGAGTGCAGCCATGCAGTATGTGGTGCCCCAGACATGTCTGTTGTGCCACATACCACACATTCAGCCAGTTTCTGCACCACAAGGGAGCAGCACAAGAGTATTTTTTGACCCCTGTATATCCAGAGGTCAAAAAAAACCTGCACAAAAAAAAAACAAACCGAGCAGTGTACACAGGGGCAGTGTGCACAGCTCAAAACTGGAGCGTAGCTGTCCAGAGCCATATTTCAGCTGCCAGCCAGGCTCTGAGCTGCAGGATCACCACAGCTGCAGCCCCAAGAGGTCCTCAGGATCCCAGGTAAGGATGCTAGGACCAGCACAATGTTGGTCCCAGCCTCCCCTACCCCACCCAGGGTAACCTGCTGCGTGCCATGGGCATTCCCTGAGGACAACTAGCAGTGGTACAAGGGGACAATGCTAGTTGTCCCCAGGGAACCAAATGTCCATGCTCATGTGGACATGGCCCAGAATTTCATCCATCCATATTGAAAAAAAAAAATCTTTTTGAAAGTTTCCTCCATTTTTTCCCAGCATAGACCCAAAGGAAAATATTTTCAGTTTTGCAGTTTTTCTTCATCTATCTTTTTTCTTTTTTCCAATGGCAAAACTGAAGAAAGGAAAGAAAAAAAACACAAAATGTGAGAAAATTATTTTTTTTTAAAGAATGAGAATGAACAAAAAAGTATTTCCCCCCCAAACTTGTATGTAAGGAGTGTGTGTGTGTGTGTGTGTGTGTGCATTTTTAACCACGTCTTAAAATTGCAGAGAGTTTAGATATCAACTATCACTAAGCATATACCTACCAAATATGTAATGTTTAATACAAGTATACTGTGACAGTGTGGACTAATCACAAAAAAGGCACTTTAGTATATGCCAAGTACTTTCATCCTTCATAGCGCCTCAAGATTAAGCACTCACCTGCCATTTAACCAGGTTTCCTTATCATCACAGATAAAGTTACATTTCAGTGAATTAAGATACCCCACTTCTCTTTCTTTGTCAGAGAACAGTCACAACATGAAGGCATATGCATGAAAGGTATACTTATGATGATAATGAATGAATCAAGTTCAAAAACATAAATAGGAAATTCTTCCATAATGCCTCCCTCTAGGACTTAAAGTTACACATGACAGTGCATACGTATGAGCATACCGTGATCATACAGCAAGCTTACTGCAGTGAAGAACGGTTGCCATCACTCCTTCCTCCACTCTCCTTACTTAGGGCCCAGTCCAGGCACCATCTTGGCTACTCAAACTCTAGGAAGAAAGACCTGGCCAGCTAGCAGGTCCCAGAGAGCTGGTGGGTGATGCTCAATGCTGCCCTTTGTCATTGTCCTTTGGTGGGGATGGTGGCAGGGACATAGGGTAGTTTGGTTGTTAACCTGTTATAGTTTGTTGTGTGTTCTGTTTGTTGGGAGAAATTAGAAGGGATTTATGCATTTTAATGGACAGCCACTGGCCATGTGTGGGATGGGACGGGGTGGGTTTAGGTTTGGGAGGCAAATTGGGGAGAGGGAAGGAATCTTTGTTGGATCTAAGGTGGGAAATAGAGGTGGGCAGGAATTGGAGATAGAGAATGCGAAGAAGTTTTGTGTATACATGTGACTGGGGGTTGGGAAACAGTGTTAGGATGATTTGGAGCGTCTGTCCTCCTTAGTAACAGGGAAGCAGGAAT